>NW_023339774.1:12314708-12331729 GCF_004916995.1 Morone saxatilis | reverse complement strand
ATCTGTATCACATGATTGCATACCATCACAGGTCACATTTGAGTTACTTTAACAGTACCTCCATGTGTTAATAAGAAAAGGAGTTCACAGAAAAAGTAATAATTGTTACATTTTGTTTAATCAAAATGCTTCATATTGCACCACAACGTCCATACTTTACATCTATGCTTTATGTAAAGTAGCCAACCAAATATTAAACTCATAGACAGAAGTTCGAATAGACAGAATATGTAGCAGACTAATTGTATGGTCTTTTTCCTGATCTACAGTTCTTTAGCGGAAACCACAGTAGCCTCTGTAAGGCCTGCCTGGTCTCCCCAATCCAGGTGACGCAAAACTTGGCACTAACTCCAACTCTGTTTGCAGACATCTCCAATATTTTTTTCAATCTTTATAACTGCATTAAACGGTGCTGGAAATCTGTGTGTCCCATTTGTCAGGCCCTTTTACTGGAGGCTCCTGACACTCCAGTCCACAGATCATGAACCCAATTAAAGCAGGCAATTTGTGTTAAATTTATTATGCCAAGGCTCTACTGCCATTGGCTCAGAGCTCATCAGACCCCACCTTTATCACCCATAGTAGTGCAGCTTGGTCCCTGAGAGGTCTCTGGTCATTTTTGTTATTGTTCCTTTGATTTATGTCCCTCATAGCACAGAAACTGGCCAGAGACTGCCCCCACTGCCCACTGAGAGTAAAATAAACTACGGCTCTATTATGAGCTCGCTTATCCTCTGATGACAGTATTATGAAGGAGGAAGATATACTGACTCATTTTACTGTAGAAACCTGGTCTACGCTCATCTGATAGCAAAAATTATCAATAAAAAAGCCTGTAGAAGAGGACACATGATACATGCTCAAATTTTACTTTAGTTACTATAATGTATTTACTATCATCAGTATCTGAGCCATTACATTTTTATACCATTATAACTTCACAATGTATTTCCACGAAATATACATTAATCACCCTGCATGTGTCTGTATTTATTTTACTCATAACTTCACATGTAATGGGTTAATGTTTTGGTCTGGAGTGAACACATTCACAGTAATTTTTCACATTCCCTTTGATTGCCATAGGATAGCTTTAGAGCCTGTGTTTGGAAGCAATCTCATGAATACAAGAGTTATTTAACAAATACTAAACCAGTCTGCAGCCCAAGAGGGGAGGAGACTATGGTATTGTTCCATTTCAAGCCTGTCAGTCTGACTGATGACTTGTGGGCCTCACATCATTCCTCTCTTTTCTTTCATTGTATTTATGATTTGAAGTAGAGGAATTACAATGCAGAGGGTCTGCAAAGTCTCCTGCATTTATTTTAAATCCTCCTTTGACTGTCAGCTGCAGGTAGTTATTTTTTCTCTGAAGGACACACACATACACACACACACACACACACACACATGCATTTAAACAATATAAAACACATTAAAGAACTATAGTGTTTAAATCAATTTATGTATTTATGTATGCTTTATACAACTTCCAAACATTTTACAAAGCATACCACAGTGTTTTAGATCTTTTTCTTACCCTTCAGGCAGCTATTCATGCTTTTTATGCATTTCAGTAAACGTACTATATGAAAATCAAAGACTTGAAACTTGCTTGAGATAGCTAAATCCATCACGCTGAACTTTTCTGTTTTTCCCTATCAAATCTCCATTATCTCAGTGTTTCCATGCATTTATTTAGATTTTAAAAAGTTAACTAAATTGTATTTATAACCTATGGAGACTCAAAATGACAAAAACAAATCAATTTGGTGTCTTTAAAGAGGATTTTAAAAGTAAGACATGAATAGAGGAATGACTGACTATTTAACAGTGTATAAACATAGTTTACACAATGTACATTGTGTACTACGATGGATTACCCAACTCAAATGGGTTTCAGCAAGTTAATTGTCATACTGTAAAGAAATTAACTGATGCCAAGGGCTGTCTGGAAGGTTGGCGCAGTAAATGAATCTATCAAGAACATTGTGGTATTGCCATAGGAAATTGGATATTGCATATGTAATTTATTATAGATGAGCTAAAACACTGGTAAGATCCTTTAATTCACTTCTGAAAACAGAAGTTAAAATGTTCTAATCCTTAAAATAACATGGTGAAAATAATTTTATGCATTTAGTCTTTGCCTTCTATCAACACTTATCATCAGTCACACCTACACTTTCCCCAAAGTCAGTCTGTCCCACGACAGAAACATGGCACATTTTGCTGTTCACTTTAATTTCTCCCCAGACAGCATTAATGGGATGTGATGGTCCATCGGGTTCTTGTCCTCCAAATTGTCACCTCTCTGGTCCCCCCTTCTTCAAGCCAAACTGTCTGTCATTTATTCTTCTGAGGGGGAGGCCGGGAGGAATCCATTCAATGAGTGAATAATTGGTCTAAGGTAAAGAACTTTGTGGGTTAGATTAATATAAATTCACAGTATAAAGAAAATAAACCACCAAACAGCAAAAATACTGCTGGCCACAGTGTTTTTTTTTATTATTTCTGCAAGAGTAAGTTTGCAGGCACACAAATGTATTCACCCAGCAAATCAGAGCAATCCCCAAAGTCACAGGGGAAGCATGTATTCTATACCGAGTTGTCAAAGGAATGATCACACATGAGCACACGCATTTACTTTTTTATTGCCAAAATAAATAGAAGATGTTAAGTCATTTTTACATACGCAAACACACACACATTTAGGTGCATTCACATCAACATGTGTGTGCACCCGCCCATTCACACACATGCACACTGAGACATTGCATTAAGGGAGAGACCCATCTGGTAGCTTGTGCAAGTGTAGCACTCAGCGGACCCTGATTTCATTATCTCAGCATGTTCTCCGTGACCCGGAGAAAAGTGACATCTGATTTACCTCAAGATCAATTTGTATGTAAATCAGTAAGAAACTGGAGGGCAATAGAGGGGTGGCATAACAAAAGCTGTTTTCGAGTCTGTGAGCAGGTTTGCGAGTTAGGTCGACACAGTGGTCCCCACAGAGACACTAATGGAGCTCATTTAAGTAATAGGACCCTTTGGTCCACAGGGCAGAGTCTCTACAGAGAACCCTGCGTAAACCATACTGTCACATTGCATTCCAGACCAGCATGTTAGTGTGAAATTCATGTTATTTGCTCACATTATACACCATTACAGTGTAGTCTCAACGCGCAGAATCTGACAATATTGTGACCTTCTTATAAAAACGGACGGCAGCCTAGTGAGGTCACATGCTAATCACTCCTGCCAACTGGTTGTTACAGCCATGTTACTGTGAACCAGACTTTGTCAACACTAAAACCCCTCTGTGTGGTTGTAAAATATTACAGCCACATTGAGTGAACACATTTTATCTTCGGATGATGAATGCCTCTGCCTCACAGATATTTTGCTCAATTTCCTCCTCTTTGATTTGAGACCCAAGCAAGCTCCTCCTGAACTTTAATGGATAACATAAGAAATGTCAGTTGTCACCTAAAGGCTTTTTCCTCTGCTTCGTCACCTGCAGACAGAGCTGCATTAGTTTTTCATTACTGGTCCATACCGATGTGATGCTGTCATGTGACAGTATCATTCTATGACATTTTAATTATTTGGCATAAAATCTACAGTATAACTATACATATATATAATAACTATATATTGACAGAGTATGCATGCTTGTTAATGTCTGCTTGCTTTTTCTTCATTAGTTCTGCTCAGAGCTGAAAGATCTACATTTATCTGAATTCGGTTGCTTAAAACCCCAAGTAATGATAAAAAATGGACATTGATTTAATTTATGATTAGCTAATGTGTGTCTTTGGTAGATGATACGGGGATCTGGGTCTTGTCAAAGGGTCACTAATTTGTGCAGGTGATTGATACTTAACCTTAAGGACTGATCTCTGACTGTAGGAGACCAATAGGAAAGACTAACTGCAGCAACTCAAAAAGGTGAATTAGTTTGACTGTGTAACTGCTGTTATAGTGTGAAAATATCATTATTATTGGTGTTCAGAAAGGTCATGTGAGGTTCAACCTGCTCAATTTGGAACAGTTTCTAACAAATTTAAAAAATCATGCAAATTACAACTGGCTTAAAATCTTATTTCTGTATTTATAATGCTTTACGCATGGACATGTGCACGCACACACATCCACCTTCAAATTGTCATATCAAATATGAGCTCAGGACAAAATTGCATCTATAAATTATGTTGAAGGTAGTTTCATTTTATCTGCAAAGCGAAATGGTCTTGCAAGCCAATCAAAGTCTGCCAATCCCAGGGACACAGTCATATAAAAGCTCTTTCTATTATTAAATGGGTATATCATCTCTGGCCGACACTGACAGTTTAGATGACAATGGCTGCATCACTCACAAAACACAAACTGTTAATTTCTAAGTGAAGAAGAGTTGACTTACTGTCATCTACAGTGATAGAGCTTTGGGCTGTTTTAAAAATGGACCTTGGTTGACTTTGGTATTCAAGGTTTTAAATGATAGTAATAGTAAATCAAAATTATTCTCTGAGTTAGTCTACTATTAATTATTATTCATCATTAGACAAATAATCAAACCCCTTCAGTCTCTACTGTCTGTGGGAAGGTGACACTGTACAGCAGGTGTGAACTCGGAGAATGTAAAAGAGGATAAAGAGGTTGTAATGGCAATAAAGTTTAGGTTGGGTAATTTTTTTTCAACATCTCATCTCTTTTGTTCATCTCAAAGCTTTCTGTTGCACATCTGCTTCATTTGAATAACTGCTATACCATATATATACTGCAGTACACATCGGATGTCAGCGTCTGACTATAGCTGCACCACACACATTTTCAGGCCATAAATGAAGCACACCTTTTCGCCTACCACAGTAATAGGCTGTTCTTTAGAGCTTTACAGAATACAAGCATGGTGGACTGTGTCCTCCTCAGGCCATTTAACTCCTCGGGTACCACTCACTCTCCTCGGCCCATGGGGATGTACCAGTGCTCCATGGCTGTCCTCAGCTGAAAGGGAGCATACTGTAGTGTGCGCACACTCACACACACTAACAATGAAAGGGCTGAAAGCTGATGATGACCTATTTCACTTTATATCTTCCATAAATTACTCTATTAACATCTCCATAACAGCACCAGTAAAGGCAGTGGCAGAGGATTCAACATCTACACCTCAGAGCTGACAGAGCGCACAGGTTGTGGCCCATCACACAAGAGCCAATGGGTCTCACTGCCATAGACTCTCTCTCCAGTTTATTATCTGCTCCCTGGCTAAGAGAATGGACTGCAGAACCTATGTGTGTGATGAGCTGAAGTTGCTTCAGAGAGAAATGAAATGATTCTCCATCTGAAATGGATAGGCATTATTAACACAAGCCAAATAGCAGAAGTAGAGTTCAACTGCGAAGGATTTTGTCTGGTTTGCACCATAAAAGTCACGTACTGTACTTATGTGAAAGTAATTTACTGAGAGACAGGTTTGGAAATGAAACAAAATGTGATGATCATTATCAATATACAAGACAGAGTTGATAGAGGCTGTATAGAGAAAATATTTGAAAATCCAATTATTACAAAAAAACATAATTATTACAAAAAAACATAAACATACTTATACATAAATCATTTTAAATGAATCACAGAAGAAAGAGGAGCATTTCCCGAACTGTCCCTCTCTCCGTCTCTTTGATCATCATAATTTCACAATGAGGAGAATTTAATCTTCATTATTATTCATTCTTTTGTCAACCATAACCTTAAGATATTTAGTATGCATCAAATATTTACATTTCTTCTTCATTCAAAATGTGGTACTTTACTGTAAAGTTTTGTGCTGTGTGTTTCATTTTAGTGGAAAACTGTGGAACAAAGAACAAAGGAGAGAAACAAAAGTAGAGCTTGCCTATACATTTTTCTCCTTGACACTCCAAAGAATTAATCTCTCAAACTGTTTTGACAAGTGACCCTGTGGGGGGCTGCTAATGTTATGGCAAGGGACCCTATTTAAGTAGCCCACATCTCTGTTTTTTTTCCCCGCTCCAAACTGAGTGATCTAATTATTGCATGTTAAATGGGCATCTGGTAAATGGTGCATATAATGATGCGCTTCCACAGAATTAAGTGCCTGCCTGCCCTGCTGCTGGGGCTAACACACAAATTGGCCTTCTTCTGTTCTCTCCTCCTTTTTTCCTCCTCCCATCCCTCATTTGAGTTCTGGGGGTAACCTCTCGCAGAGACATGCCTCAGGTTCTCCCTGGATTAATGACAACAGTCTGAGGTGAGTTTTGGTCTACAACTCCTGTCACTAAAACTTGGGTGGAGGGGAGTGAAAGAAATGAGTGAATTAAATCAAGTAGGCTATAAAAGTACATTTCTATTTATCAGTTTTTTCTGTATTAAGAATAAGCTTATTTTCAAAGCCAAATGAAGTAGAATTGTTTGATTTGACTTTGTTTTAAAAACACACAGGATTCAGATAATCTTGATTGACATTTTAGGAGATTATTCCCTTTGTTTCTGGTATCAGGTATCAAAAAATACCATGAGAAGTGATTTTGTCAGCAGGCCATGTCTTCCCTCCATCCTTCAGACTTGGCTTTGCTGTGTAAATATCACCAGCGAGCATCATGTCTGCTCTGTTTCAGTAAAGCCTCAGCTACGTTGCTGACATTTATCTATATCTGCTGCCGGAGAATAACCTTTCTGAGTTATGAGAGGCTGTCCAGGCCTGCCTGTTTAAATGTCGTAACACATAAGTTCATTATCAGAACTCTGGGGACGAGGCTTAAGGGCCCAAATCTGTGATTCAGATGTAAATAAAAGGGTAGCCCCCACCACCAACACTCAAAACACAGGATTGGAAACTACTTTTACTATCAAACAGATTGGACAAGAACAATATTTATGTTGTTAAAGGATCAGTTCACCAAAATCACAAAGAACATATTTTCACACTTATCCCCAGTGGTAATTTTGGCACCAAATAAATGGGCACACAGCTGTTTGAGCTCATAATACTCAGTGAGTGGGTGTGCTGTGCTGTGCTGTGGCTTTGTGTGGCGACATGCTTTGTCTTTTTGATTTAGATTTAAAATGTATATTTGTGCCTTCAGGGGGTGCTATTATACCCATTACTATACAGTGCAGCTCAAAATTTAGCCCCACCACCCTATAGTATAGGCTATCAGTGGCTGATACAACATTCAAATTATCCACATTTGAAAAAAAAATTCTCCCTGATGAAAATTTTAAGTTCCCTTAGAAGAGAAAGCTCTATACTTCCCTCCTCACTGAGTTATTGTACAATATAATTGCAGTGTTTCCTTTTGCCAGCATGCCCTGTGTCTCAGTTTTTCAGAAGAAAATATGACCTTGGTCTTTGTGATTGATGACAGACACTGAGGGATATTGGGTATGCTTATTGTCTCATTAATGGACACAACCATTACTCATAAGTCACACGCTCAAATTAGACATCATTAACTATGACAAGATTAGAGGATAGAGTTTTTTTGTAATATTGTGTAAGAGCATTTATCATGTATTAAACACATGCAGTATGTGTTTTTGTGAGCCTGCGTGTGGGGGAAAGATTATATGATGTGCATGGATGACAACTACATGCAAATGTTTTGAAAAATTCCTGTATTTGATCTTCTTGACAATTAAATACAAAAGAAGAGAACATAATTTAAGTGTATAAATGGAGCAATTAATTTATATTTCAATAAGAGTTTCATATATATCAGTAAATTCAGGCACTTACAACTGTGCCCATGGCAGATGGGCAATAAAACCTCCCATAAAACACTAAGCATACTATAAATGTTTCACAGTTGTGTTTCTTAACCTCCAGTATGTGTAGTTCATAACTTGGTAGCCTCATTTTCTCAGTAAGATCCAAACTTCATGGAATAATTATTGCATTTTGGCTTGAGAGCATAAAACCAACTCCTCAATCATGTTATTGCTCTATGAAACCTTTAGTAAAATCTAATCATTTCTGAATAAGATGCACTGATGTTATTAAGAGAAAAACTGTTATCGTGTACAGTGAATAGCTTAATTTTTTTTATAGCAAAAGCAATAACAGGTTTAGTTTTTGAACAAAAGCAAGAGCCGGGTGACCAAGCTTGAGTCGTGTGGTGCTCGTCCTCTGTCTTGTGCCATGTCTAGCCTGGTTGGCGGGCCCGGGAGCGACTGGGAAATGAGTGAGGCCGAGGAACAGCAGACTGGAGCTGTACACTCCAGTGCCTCTGCATGCTGAGGACAGCTGACACACGCTGGTATTAAGACAGACAAATCAACGGTCCAAAGTTGCAGAGAGGTGAGGCTGCTCCAAAAACCTGCCTGTCCCCGCGACATGTCTCACCTGTCTCCCAATGCATGCAGCCAAGTCTCCTGGCAAACATGCTCCATATGAGTATGCATTAGTGCACAAAGACAAAAGGATATACGGCCTCAAACATACACACAAGGACATATAGATAGCAGGGAGGCAGACAAACACACGCTCAAAGAAAAAGTGAGGCACGCACCAAATCAAGCCCATCACAGACTCTGTTAGTCATGGTCCAATAGAACTGTTGTCCTGACCACATGTTTTGACCACATGTATTGACCATATCTGTTGACCTGAAGTGCTGCTTGCATGGGGTTCACCGACTGTGCCGCCACACTGGAATGGATTAGCAGACAGCAGGCCTAACAGCTTGGTTTGGTGCTATCCTGCATGGCTGCCATCCTGCCTTGAGCACTGCAGATGCCGCCTCACTAGTGGGCACTGGGAATGTGTTGTGAAAGGTGGTGATACCCCAGCTAACTGCTCACAATAGCCTTTTATGATGATTGTAAAGTTTTTATCATATGGGTCTGAATGATACTGTACAGTTAAGGTTAAAAGGGAACATAAATCATTCAAATAGTTCAGACTGGGCAATACAAAGATTCTGCAATGGATGTTTTATTATGTCACAGTTCAAGTGTGTTTCATACAAAAAAAACATTGAACAATGTTTTTACTGGTCCAATAGATATTACACACGCATTATAGTCCACCAGGGAATGTCTTATGGAGGAATTTGCAGCTCAAGGTCGCTCAGGTTTACAGCAAACACAACAATAACGCTCAACAAACAAACAAGTCTGACATGGAAACCAATGCTGCACTCCCTCCTTTGATAGCTCCTCATGGGAGTCTGTGTGTTTACACGCACGACCGGTAAAGATGCCTTAGCTGTGAAGGTCACCTTCAGTGGCTTCCCCAGGTTTTTACCTGCACTCCACTAGCGAACATGAAATCCATCACCTGGCACCACCATGGTAATAGACTCATTTTTTTCTGGCGGCTGGTTGTCGGAGAGATTCACAAGGGACACAGGTGTAGTTTTCCCGTGCAGTGAATAATTGACCCTATGCCAGGGGGGGAACGTGGAGGTCATTGCTGCCAATGACAAAGAGGACGCCCCTGAGCCTGGACCCGCAATATCCTATTGAATGGGAGGTAGAGACAAGAGGGCATGGGGCAATGAGTCTGAAGGAGACAGATCATTAAAGTTACTGAGAAGGGAGAAAGAGAGGTAGAGGGACTGGACAACAAAATAGATGGTTATTCGTAGGGAAACTGGAGTGGGAATGTGAGTGGGACGGAAGAGGCAGAAATGTTTTGGCCAATTATTATGGTCACAATGATTTTTTATTTGATTGTTATTAAAGTCAGCTGACTGCAAAGTTCCAAGCCTGTTAAATTTGTGGTTATTTTGGGTAGTTAAATTTGTGATGCCAGCATGTATAAAGACAGAAGGCTGAGTTGCTTGCCAAGCAGCATTACTTCATCACTGCCACCACTGAAAAAAACAAACAGAAAAACCTTCATCCATCATTTATTTTATTTAGCACATTACACAAAATTGCAAAAGTTATCTGGTCAGAATCTACAATATGAAAACTTTTATCAGTTCAAATATTCTTTTCAGGCCACCAGTGATTAACCATGACGATCCTGGAACCTAATTTTGTGTTGGCACGTTTTTTAAACAAGTCTGTAACAGTTAACAGTATACAGCACTTAAACACACACAGTAAAGAGGGAAGAAAAAAAAAGCACGAATTCATAGCCAATTCAAAAGTGTAGAGTCAACAGAGAGCGGATATTACTCGATGTGTTGTAGATATTAACATGCAGTCTGGTCTCGCAGTGTATTTACCCACAGGGCACAGGGTCCATGCATCTACACATGTGATGTTTGAGCTCCAGGGCCAGGCAGAAATCTGTGCATGGCAGCAGAGTTGGCACACCATCTGAAAATGATGTCAAAGGCATGGTGCTGTCCTGCTGCTCACATAACGTACAGCCATACCTTCTCTTTTCTTTCCTTTCTGCCTTTGTTTCTTTGTTTCTTTCTCTCTAATAATGACGTCGTTCTTTCTTTATAAGACCAACTACAGTTAATCTGTTTCATGATGACCACAAAACCTGTAACACTATGACTATGTAGATACCAAGGTCATTAGAGAGCAACGTCTAATGACATTAACGCAGTTCTAATTATTTTGGAGGTACAGGTTTATTGTCTTTAAGAGTTTTTGTTGAAGCCTCTCCTTATCTAAGTCAGCAGGCACCTTCTGCCCTTTCCCTAAATCCAACACCTGAGATGCTTCATGTGCACTCCAGCTACTGTAAGTAGATAATTGCTCTCTACAAAAGGGCTTCGGGGAAAAATAGAAACTGTTCAAAAATAATGATAGCAATATTCTAAAAATTACTTGAGCCCAAAATTGCCTCACTTGATTTAAGACCCACAATAAAACCTGTGATTAATGCACTCCTAAACCCGTCTAGATTTTAAGCATTCTGCAACTATTAATCAGTCTAAGAGCCAAATAAAGAGCTTCTTCTTTCTTGTTGATCTACACCTTCTGCTGCTGTCCCAAAGGTGTTATAAACTAATTTGTTGTCCTGGGTCTAAATTTTCCTCTGAGTATTTTGTTATATGCTGTTGCTGGAGGGTTCTCTCTTGATTAAAATACCAGGTACATCCCTGCTCTGGCTTATTCTCTTGCAGAGTTATATAACATATTGCCCTAGGTAACTGAAACATCCTAGGTACATAATTGTCTTAGATAAGAAACTTGACTTGTCAGGTCAGGTGTTGGACACGATAATGGACTGTTGTTAGAGAATTGCTGCTGAGGCTCAGAGGGAAACCATGTTACTCATCTTGATATAGAGGAAAAGCCATGCCTGATTAATCCTGGCATGGCTTTTGGTCTTTAATGACCAATAGTGAGTCAGTGGCAAGTCCTTCAGGTCTCTGAATTCAGATTTTTCAAAACTGCTGAGGCTTTATAATCAAATGCTCAAGATGTGTGGTAGTGCTATGCCTAGCCTTCTAATTTATCTCATTGTTACAGTACTTTACTAGATCTAAACCTGAGACTTGAATGTTGTTTCCTGTAATGGCTCAAGTCCAAAATCTACTATGTATCATAGTCCTGCAGGGATATCGCCAAGAACTCAGACATTTCACAGATCCGCTCATAAAACTTGTTATGGTTAGAATACTGAAAAACTCAACTCATCCAATGGCAGGAAATCCTCTATGCAACCTATAAGCTGAGAAGAAACGTGTCAGTCGGCTGTAAAGTTGTTTTAATTGATTTATTTGTACTGATAAAGTAGCAAAAACTTATTTCAATAGAAAAAGATCTCTCCTTTAATGACAATGCCAACCATGTAAAATCAAAGATGGAGCAAAACTCCAGCCACAAATGGCAGCACTGACTGTCGGAATAAATACGATTTTTTATCATGTTGGAGTTTTCTTTTTACTTTGCAGCCACCTGGTGTTATTTTCTCCCATGCAGCTCACAGGTCACTGAGAAGACTGTCCAACAGTTTTGAGTTTGTATTTTCAACATTCTTCCTATAACAAATTTTGTTCCAGGAGATATCCATGTAGAACTGTGTTAAGTAGTATACAGTCCTGGATTACGGCTAAGTAGTTACAAGTTTTATGTCCAAATTTTTAAAAGGTCTTACTACAGATGTCTACAGATCTGTCAGGCACTTATTACCATAAACCAGCTTAGAGCCCTTCACAAAAATCCATGTAAATAAATGCAGCTGCAATCTTGAGATTTTTACTCCCACAGGAGTAAATTATAAATGTCACTTAACTTTATTGCTTTAAGATTTATTATAAAAAACCCCAATGTTTCTGAGGACGCTGAACCGTTTTACAATCTTTATTTGACATTAAACACTTTACCATGTCCTCAGCTGTCTGTATGAGGACCAGCCATCATCTGCACAGATGTGTTGTAACACACACATTTGGCTCTTCTGCTGTGCGGAGCTGCTGGAGGGACCCCACACTGAGCCAGCGTATGAAGAGCACCGTCTTAACTCATCACTTCCACTGAGCCACCAGCTGTAGAAATGAGTGAGGCAGGCTCTTCACAATGGGGTTATTTCACAAGATTCTGCCAATCCAAGCCTGATAGTAATGAAAGCTTTTTTTTAAGAGGAGGATGCTGAGCTGCTGCTCTGTGGATATGCAGCTCACACGGGACAGACAGAACTGGCGCACTCTAAATTGGCCTGATCCTGGCTGCAGCTTTATCACGTTTGGCCACAAAAGCCGATTAGTGGATTTCACCCCAGTCCGGTAGAGCAGGGACAGTGTGGCTGTCTTAGCCCTACTCCCCAAAGAACTTTCCAGAGGAATCCAAAGACCCAGCACTCTGTAAAGGAATGAGAACATGTGTAGTATCAGGGAGAAACGATGAGTGAGGGAAATGAATCATCTCAACCTAGTGTATTAGTCCTTTAAAGAGTTCATACTGAACTTCCAGAACTGACTACTAAAAAAAGATTCTAATTTTCATAAAATTCCAATTATGTCAGGTTACACTGGGCAAAGAGCAACTTGTGAACAAATGTGTGATTTTAAAACAAAGGAGATGAATGTCTGTGTGGCTCTATCGATTATCCACTGTTCATTTTTAAGTATTCCTCTTTAAAGTTTAAATAATTATTATTTCCCCACCTTCCAGACATGCCTCTAAACATTCAAATCTTTAGTGACTTTAAACTTGCAGTTTTCTATTGCAGTGCAATAACACAGTACAATACCTTTCAAATAAATCCACACCTTTCAACTGCATTGCTTTGTAATTTTACCCAACAGTAAGTGTAAATGTGTGTAAGATATTCCCTGTGTGGATTTCCTGGTTCAATAAAGTTTCATGGATCTAGAATCAGATTTAAAATTTCTGATGCAAACCAGTGGTAATTAATGTAAGATAATAGTTGCTGGAGGTGATGAAAATGCATGAACAAAAAACAGAACAGCATCTTTTGGAAAATGATAACAATAACAACAATAATGGAAGGTACCAACAGTATATGCACATTATAGTAAATGTGATGCATCGTGCAAAAACACTGGTATAATCCTTTAAAAATCGAAACCATTTCCTTGTCATTACCATGTAGACCACACACACTCCCCACTGGCGCCTCTGTACTGCCTTAAAACCATACAGTACTTAATGGAATAGGAAATGATATGCTTCATTAGTAAACTTAGTGAAATAAAGGTAATTAGAACACTGTAAAATCACTATTGATTTGCATCTTACTGCAGCTTGTGTCCATCTTTAACCTGTCTCCACATATACAGGCCTTTTATGGCTACTCCCTGGCTCCAAACGCATCTCAAACTGTTAAATAATGCTGTGTTTGCATGCAGTTTCTGTCCATGCACTGTAATTCCACCTTATAATGAAATTGTGGGCTGTTTATGACTGATTATCTGTGCGCTTAAATGGTCTTCCCTTGTTCTAAATTTTAATGGGGCAGGCGGACAGTCTGAATAGTCTTTGAGCTGTTCCTCTGTAATGGAGCAGTCTTATCTTGGGTGTGTCTCAGAATAGCATGGTCTCTCTGCATGAACATGATAGTCAAAACAAGAGAAAAGACAATACCAATCATTGGCTGAAATGCATGCCCGAAGAGAAAATTGTGTTATTACAGTGAAAGACAGATAACTAGATGTATAGTTTTCTCATCCATATTTTGCATATTGTGAAACAATGAAAATGCCACTATATACATGATTAGACGTGGTTTAGGGTGGTCTTATGTGGTGTGTACATTATAAGACCTGTGTCTGCCCTGCAGATTTAAATAGTAATTAAAATGATTATTTTCTGACTTTACACAGCTGTATTCCCATCTGCTTGTGGTCCCCAAAGAGAGGCTTTAATTGATAAATGCAATAAACACATTTACTATTCAGACAGGAATGGCCTAGCTCATCTACATAAAAAGGCAATAGGGATATATTTTACCTTTTTGTTTGTTTTTCATGGGATATTTTTTGTATCATCTGATTTTCCCAACTTATGTCAAAGTCACACAAAATAATAATAATCTTTTAAGTAACCAGTCATATTAAAAATGAAAGATTGCTTTCATCATCTCTTTTTCTATTCTATTATCATTTTACTTTAAATTAATTTATTTTCTTGACTGTCCAAAATCTCATGGATTAAAACAACCAATTTCATAGCTGCAATATTACAACAATTGGTATTTTTTTTAGTTTATAACTTAAGCATCTTATTCCCAAACCTTAAAATAAGATAAACGCCTATCTTTTGTATGTCAACCATGCTGACAGATCTTTACTGTCCACCAAGGCACTGTACACCTTCCTTTGCTTTTAGTGGATCTTGTGAGCATCACTTACTGTTTCCACTCATCTGAAGTCATTTTACTGCCATATAAATGATGCAATCTGTCTTCCTTCTACTATGGGGAAGAGGGTACAGTGCTGTTGCCACAACAAAGTGGAAAATCTCAATTTTCTTCATTAATGAAAAGATATAAAGCCACAATGAAATGGATGATTTAAGTGTAACTCAGTTAATGTCATGTGCACTCTAATACAAACATTACCTTCCTTCACGCTGAAATGATAACATAATATTTACAGGTTCTTCATTTTGGAAAAACATATGTGACAAAATCATTTCAAATCACACTTACTAGCTTTTCCCAGAGCTTTCACAATGAATATTTTATTTTATACGACTTTTCCAAGTTTAACGAATAACTACTTATTACAAAATAAGTTGGTGGTGTCATAGTAAGAACTGTTCATACTGCATGCCCATTAAAACAAGAAAAAAAAAATCCAGTCAAAGCCTAAAGTGTGAGCAAAGTGCTGAGGGTCTGTGGGTGCAAAAAAAAAGCACATAACTTTTACAACTGAAGAAATATATACAGCATTTTATTATCAATTTATCTTCCATAAAGTTACAAACAGCTCAGTAGCTTTTAAGGTTTTTATCTGTTAATGAATTACATGTTTGTTCAGTAAATAGAAAGAGCTATGAACTATGGATACAATGTGTGCGGTTTGGAGGCACTCACTAATTTGTATTTGTTTTAGTATTGATTTTTTCCTACTTTTTCATCTATTAAAAGAGATTTACTGAGCAGTAAATGCTTTTATAGAGCCCTGGTGGGCAGCACATAACAATGCATCATATGACGGCCGTTCAGCATTTTGTCATTAACTGGAAATAAACGGTTGCACTTTTTCAAACTCATATCCAGTTAGAGGAGTGTATTATTCTGCTTATGCAGATAGAATCTCAGAGGTGATTGAGTGTTTCAGTATTGCCATGTCCTTGAATTTGTGCAAGACATTATGGTTTGTTGTTTACCTATTGAAAAAAGAGCTATGTCCAGGACTGAATATAATGCTCATTGTAGAATATCCATTGACAAAATTGGATCTACCATAGTTAAAGTAACAGAAAGTAGCAAGTTCTGTATAGCACTTGTGTTCATGTCTTCACCATTATCCTGTGAGAATTTTCTTAAGTTTATATCTTATATCTTTATTATAATAATTAAAGGTTTTCTTACACTCCTTAAAACCAAGAAGGCCTCATAACACCCCATAAAGCTCTGACAGCCCCTAGTTGGGGTCTGGACCCTAAGGTTTGGAACCACTTATAGTCTTGGCTTATAGTCCAATGTCACATTGCTGCCAGTTTCTGCTGCGTCACCTCCACTATATCATTTCATCACCACGGAATTAGCTTTTCATGCAGAGTACAGCTACTTGTTGTACCCAGAACTCTGTGGCAGTCTGAGTGTGTACATGTTAAAGATTCTTGACACTGATTGGAAAAGAGATAAAACTCCATCTGATTGCCTTTATTTTTGCTTCGCAGACAATTTCCAGAGAATATTCCAGTCCCTCCTCTCTAAATCTACTCCATTCCTGGTGCCATTCAAATGTATGGGCCACTAATTGATTCTCTCTTGCTTGCTGGTTCCCATATCAGGCTGACTGTCAGCATGGGAGATGGGAAGCATTGAGAGGTACACTGCTGCTTCAGCAGATCTGATGGATAGCGCAAACTGTATCATCTTCTCCCTTGCAGACGTGCAGAAGAGAATTGCGTCTTTGTCAAGGAACTTTTTCTCACACTGTGCAATATTGTGTTACTCACAGAACGGCTTATTGGATCTAGTATTTCAATCTATATCATCTTCTGTTCCTGTTGTCCCATCTGCACTGTAGCCTACAGTTGAAGCCATCTCCACAATGTTGACACACAATGTTTACTGTGAAGACGAAAAGTGCAGCATTGTAACACTTGATTTTTTGACTTTTCTTACCATGTTACTGTTAAAGCAGCAGTATCAAAGCATTTACTAGTTCATTTTAAGTTTAATTTTTAACTTAAATATCCAATACAGTAACATGAATTGTGGTTTTCTCCCTTTGTTTTATCAGATTCATGAATACCTTCAGTGGATTATACAATGTCTAATAAAATTAATTTTACTTTTGAATATTAGTGATATATTTGACGAAATGGAAATGACAAATTCCTATCATGTTCAACATTTCAATGATTTAGTTTGTATATGCACTTTTTTGCCATGTGTATTACATGGACTTTTGCAGGTACATTAAAGGGGAACTTGGCAA
>NW_023339774.1:12305783-12314608 GCF_004916995.1 Morone saxatilis | reverse complement strand
ATGACAAAAATGAAAACCAGCGAAGAAATGGCTAGAGTTGCCAAGTTCCCCTTTAATGAACTTTTTTTTATTTTTAGGATTTTTGTATATATGATTAGGCAGCTGTTCAATTCTATTAAAGGACCAGTGTATGGGTGTCAGTGACATCTAGCGGTGAAGTTTCAAATTGCAACCATTTGAATACAGCTCAGCCTTCCAAGAACGTAGGAGAAACTGAGGTGGTTGCAAAACTCGCTAAAAATGTGAGGCTCTATCTAAAGCCAATGTTTGTTGTGTCTGTTCTGGGCTACTGTAGAAACATGGCTGTCTCCATGGAATAAAGCCTGCTCCCTCTGTAGATAAAAATGGCTCATTCAAAGGTAACAAAAACACAACAATTCTTATTTCTAGGTGATTATACACAAATTAATACATATTAATACTTATTAATAATATATTCAATTTCTATCAATAGATCCTGCTAAATGTTACTGAACCTTTAAAACGTTTCAACAACATGTATAAAAACTTTTTTCTGAATTTTTGTACTGATTTTCCTTTTAACATCTAAATTGGAATAAGGATGTGTGGATCATAAGAAACCATTAACCATTAATTTTCCCTTTAAATATGACCAGTACTAAATAAACAGAAATTACATGTTGATTAATGTGCCAGAAAGTTGCTTTAGAACAGTAACAGAAAGATCTTCTTTCTCCACCCTGAAGTTATGCAGGATTATTTCATTTGTTTCATTTTATATCTCCTTAATTTTTTCTTTGTGGACAGGTGATCCGCAGCAACTAAGGACAGTACCAGCTCGTCATGGTCGAACACTTGCAGAGGCTTCACACTGATGCACTGCAGACTTCATCAGAGTCTGCTGATATAAAACTACAGCAGAAACAATACAGTAAAGTTTCCATGCAGTGAGCCAAATGTATTCTCATCCTTTCTTTGAGCTATAGAGCAATAAGCATCTTCAGAAGGCTTTACTGTACAGCCCTGGTGGCAGTACATAAATTAGCAGGAGAACGCAGTGTTCACTTTAGGATATTATGCAGAGAAGGCGTCAAGGGCTGTCTCTACCCCACTGCAGCAACATTACTGTGATTAATGCTGCGTTTCACCCATCCCAAAGAAGAAAAGTCCTGAAACTGCCTCTTGTCCTTCTGCTAATGCACCAGCCAGTTTGACCTAATTGTGGCTCATCTCAAGCTAGAAAGCTGCTCACTGAGACAGTTATTAACTATCCCATTCCCCTGTCATGAAATCGCAATTGCATCAGAGCATTTAATGTTTAATACTTCTATAAATTTGCCAGCGTGTGTCCTATTCGGTTGGCCAATGCATTTCCACTATCTCTAACTGTGACATACAACCAGCCCTCTCCCATCAACCCTCACTGTGTCTGGTACAGAGGAGGGTGCAGTACATCTATAGTGCATGATGCAGTGGGTTCTCTCTGTCTTCTTATGGCCAGAACCATAACAAGCAAAGTCACTGAGTTATTAAAGTTGGGAATATACTCTCACCCTACCATTTGGTATTTAAAGGTTACACTACAGTTTATTATTATTTAATCCATGTCATTTTCTAATTCTAATGTTTACTATGAAACCCAACTCCAAATTGTTGAACAAAAATTTTATTTTATTCTAATACTGAAATGCAGAAATCAGAATTATTTGGGATCACTTCACTTTATAATGATGATAAAATCTGTAAAACATTTTGTCTGTTTTCTGGTTACCTCAACATTTTCTGATGCCTCACACTTCATCAGATATGTCAAAATGAATTTAAGTACATCTGTAAACCTCAAGGTGGCAGCCCAGCCACTGCCTTCACTTCTTCCCACTGAGGACATCTCATAAACAGTCAAATCTCTGTATCTGCCAACACACGCTGAATCACTGCTCTTAACAAGACATTTTGGTCAAGTACATGTGTATGTCCTCACCAAGTCTGTTTTGCTTTCTGGTTTGGAACAACAGTATGTCCTTAAGAATCAGCTAGATTAGCTGTTGTATAATGTAGTCTCCAATGCTCCCTCAGTGGTCAAGTTAAGTGGCAAATGTTTTATTTTTGGAAACTTCTTTCTCCACATCCGAGTTCTCTTCAACACCACACTCCTGGCCAAACACATGGCTAGTCCTAATTTGTGCCCAAATGCAGTCCAGCTGCCTGTTGTCTCCTACACTGTTGTAAGAGCTTAATGAAAGGGTCCAGGGCTCAAGATGAAAAGATATACAGCCTGAGCTGAAATTTACATTTAGGATCCTTTAAAAAAATGATTAATCAGGTCTTAAATCTGTAAAGGCCTGCTTTGTAAGAGGAATTGTTTTGGTGATACATGTGTTCTGTTTTTCGAACAGGAGAACTGGAAAATGTCTTTAAACACAATATTTGATAATCATTTTTAATGTTTGATGATACTTATGTGCACATTGAACAAAGAAACAAAGTGTTTGACCTGTACCTCTTTAGACCTGTAGCTCAGCAAATTAAATTTAGATTGACATAAAGCATACAAATAAGATGTATCATTTAAATATGTTTATGTAACCATCAAATTGCCTCTTTCAAGTGAGTATCTTAATGTTTTCAACAATCGTTGCACCATTTCTTCTCACTGACAATACCAAATCACAGCTCTACGACGACAATACGATGTCTGCTGTCAGTGACTGCACATCCAGTCCAATACAGAAGGTGACAGATAGGCAGTACACTCACTCCAAGAAATTTCACACTTTTTTTTCCCCCAGAAAATCCAAGCTGGTCTCTCATCTCAATATTCAGTAGGGTCAGACTGCCAAAAAAGAAGAACACACAATGTGCCATCTGGTAAATCATAGTCTTCTCATCAACTCTGGCCAATCTGGAGTCTCTCAAAAAAATGACATCAATAAGCTACTTTGACCAGAGGGTAAGATCTTAAAATGACATTAAACAGATTGTAAAATAAATAAATAAAAAGAATAGGGCAATGGTGCAATATTTTTCAAAATTATTTATTCCTTGTTATCTTTTTTGTTTTGTTGTCATTTGTGAAAATACAAGGAAAGCACTCAATTAAATACTCTCTCAGGAAACAAAAAATATGAAATATTTGAAAATAGCTGCTGAGCATGGAGCCAGTATTCATGTAGGAGAAATGGCGTTTGCTGATGTGTGAAAAGGGGTGATCACAGCCATGCTTGGCTTCACTCCAGTGCTCAAAAATCCAAACAGGATCTGTGTCTGTCTATCCGTCTGCATTGGCTGGCCACCGTCTTGGATTCTTCTGTTCTTGTTTTAGGGTTGTGAGATTTAAACATGACCCATAATTGAATGCAAAGGGTGCAGGAACCCTGTTTTTTTTTTCCCCAGCCGGTCCCAGATGACTGAGCAGGAGGGCCGGACAAACGAGGGGAGGGGGGTCTTCTCAGTTCACCAGCATCCACAAGATGGAAAAAAGTGGGAGTACGGCGGATGCAGCTGATTTACATTTAGAGCTTTTAATTGCCTACTTTTGAGTCCTATTACTGGAGTTTTGTACCTGTTTATGTTGCCAGCCCCGTATGTTCCTCTAGGATTTGAAATTCATGTACCGTCTCAATCGTCAATCACACTGACAGCTCGATAGAGGACTCCAGCTGCCATGGAGGCCAAATGCTTTATAGTTATAACTCTAAATATTGCTTAAATTATAATTAAAAGTAAGCTTATAAAGAGGAGTTTATGGCAAATGCAAATAACAGGAAATAAACAGCGGAAGAAAAAAAACTGTATTTTGTATAAATACAAACTTTGTGCTGTTATTTCAGTTGTATTCACAGCATCAGGACAGGATGGCAGGCAAGATCACACTCTCTCTCTCACACACACACACAAATATGCTCAACCAATCCCAAACCTTTGTAGCTGTGCCACCAAGTGTTCGGTTTACTCTTTGATGTCCCCACACTCTCCTTAAATCTCCACTGATGGTCTCAACATGCTCTGACATGAAATGTACATGAATTCAGGGCTCAAAAGAAAAAACACAATATTATCTATATGCTTCTTCAACATGGGAGAGAACAGTCGCTTTCTACCTTTGTGTTGTCTTTGTTGCAGCGCCCAGTTATCACAGTGCAGAAAGCTGAGATGCTGAAATAAAACACATTATCTTTTCTCTGCAGAAAGGAGCTTGAAAAGATTAAACATGCAATGATCATTATCAAGATTTGGATTCACAAAGGCAATGTGTACTGTTTAGTTTCAATAGGTGATCTGTGATGAAAGCTAAGGCAGAAGACAATAATAAAAACTTGAACTTACTAACTTACTGAATGATGTGAACATTTCCATACACTTTTGATCAAAGACCTAACTATATTACATGAATATAATATTAGAAATGATACCCTTTAATGCTGGAATGCCTTAATCTAGTTTTGGCCAGGAAGCTGAGAATCCCACCACTGCTGTATTCTTAAAAAATAAAATATATGTTATTTTTTTTATTATTTCATTACATTTGCTGCTAGGAAACTCATGCATAAATGCCTAAATAACCAGGCTGCTCAGTGAACTGATGCTTTCTGTCAGGGGTTTCTGTCTCAGTAACACAGGTTATGGGAACTATAGGGTCCTCCTTTGGTCAGATTAGGGGGATCAACATGTGAAACTCCTCACCCGCAGAACTCAAAATGGACTGGAATCATCTTAAACTCAAGCTGAAACAGCTTTTCAAGGCGAATTCCACTAACTTACATCAACATCTGTTAACAGGGGCACTACTGCACTTTTTTTCTGAAAAAAAGTTGTATAAAACCTTTTGTGCCTCAGTGACATCACTTAAGGCAACTTGGAGCCCCATTGTTGGTTACGGCTGAAGACTACAAGTTTGAAAATTTAAAAAATCTGAGCGTGTGGAGTCTGAGGTTACCAGAACTCTGCAGCCAGCTCCTCGTCTCTGCTGTAGGCTAGCAGCTCAAGGCTACATTAGCCGCAGCTTGCATAGCACACCTGAACCTCTTACTAAACTGTTGGCAGTCGAGTTGCATTGTAGGTAATGTACGCTCAAGGTTTTGACAAGAAAAAAGAACGGGTGAAATGAAAAAGAATACCTCTTTTGTTCTGCTGCATCAATGTTGATCCATTTTTAAACTGTCCATCGTGAGTCTGGCAGTGTTGTAGCAGTGCAGTTCTAAATTGATGGAGTAATCTTTACATCATGTATGAATCTGGTGTTAGTCATTAAATTTTATGGTCATTTTGATTTAACCTTTTTTGTATTTTGTGCTATTTTGTAGAAGATTAACTTATTCGTGTCATATGGAGCAAGGTCATAAGATAATTTATGAATTCTGTATGTCAGTAGGTATAACTACCAGCGACATGCAGTGGCATGTATGCAGACCCATAATTCCTGTGTTTCATTTTCATCTCATTGTGCTTTCTTCCCTAAAACAAAAGAGGGGGAAAAAAAAGCTTTTTCACCAAGTTGAGGTCAAACTTATGGCCTACTCTTATAAGATGACTGATGTCTCTAAAGGCAGGCAGCAAACAGCATGAAGGGCTTGGTGACTTTGGAGGTGGTTGTACACGTTGAATGACATACAGCAGATGAAGGGAAAATGTGACTGAACAGCGTTTCCCCCAGGACTTAACATCAAAGCCTCACCAACAGGAAACATACTTAATCTCCCTCGTCTTCCTCCCCAGTGGGGTACTCACAGCACAATGAGGAAAAATGGGCCAAGTGCACAAGGCCTATAGAAGGATAAACACACATGTGCGCAAACAAAAAGTGCACACTAGTAAATCCAAATGCTCACACATACAGACCAAAACACATATACGTGGACTTTGTTTACAGTGACTACTGTAGACCAAGCTTTTATATCACTGCCTACGTTTTCTTTTGAAATTTATACTTCAAAATGCTTGTCTCAATCCTTCGGGATTGTAGATCTCAGACTAACTCTTGTGGAGTGTTTACTGGCACAGTGAAGAAGAAGAATACATTTCACCTTTCCATATATCAGAGCTGTATCCAGCCATGACAGTGCTCTACACTGCACTAAGAGGGGAGAGAATGAAGGACCCAACCCAGCTTAATGGCCTTCCTCCCCTGAAAGGAAGCTATAATTAAAGTTAAGTGAGCAGATGCTGAAAGAAAAGCTTTTTTTTGTGATAATAAATGTGGTTTTGAATTTAACACCTCGGGGTAGAGGAACCCTATCTAAATGACCCTGAGGCCCCTGCCACTTCTACAGTACGCCATAATGCTGTAAAGTGTGGTGACAACACCCTCCTCCACTTCCACTCAGCTCTCCTCCCCTCCCAGCCCGCTGGCTAAGGTTGAAACCCTTCTGTTTCAGAAGGGATTAGGTTACTGCACTTAAGTGTAGAAACAATGTCGATGGAATTGAGACCAGTAGTGTTTGCACTGTACCTACAAGATAGCTATCCCCAACAGTAGCAAGAGGTGTGGGAAGAAAAAAGAAGGATAAAACTCCAGCATGGTCGCTGTAGCTTTATTGCAATAATTTTTTAGTTTTTATTTTTTTTTGCAGAAAACTTTCTATGTGCCAGACTGTCAGAATGCTAATTATTTATTTGAAATACTTGCAAGCAAGCATATATTTGCATTTTAAACATTTGCAAAGAAATGGCACATTTTCAGAATGTGTGCTTTCAAATGGAAATAACAAATCTCTAAAAAAAACAGATGAAAAAAAAAAGTGGTTGTGAGATTATTTCAGAGTTGGATGGCATTACTTACGACCCAGTTTATGTACGTGAATGTAAGATTTCTTCTCTTTTCCCTCTAACTTAATACAACATATTTTTGAAAACAGCTAATATAGATTCTGATGACTGTGTTATGTTTATATAAGATATATGTTTGATGTTTTTAAGGTATGTCTCCTCTTCTCTGTGTACTTTAATTGTTAACTGTTTTTGGTTGTTTATCACCCTGGGCAGTTTGGATGGTTAACGACAACCGCTAGCCTTTCAGCTTTTTAGTGTGCATAACATATAAATATTGGTGGGGTTTCCATTTAGCAAACTTTCTGACCTGACGAAGGTCTATAAAGAAAGTACATCCAAACGCTGTCATTATTAAATTGTGGTGGCATGTGTGCAGGGCAGGCGTTACCTTTGGCAGATTATTTCCACCATCATTTTTGCTATATGACAATTGCGATTTAAGGAATTTTGTGATATGAAACAGGAAAAAAAAAGATACATTGGACAATACAATGCAACAAAATTAGTTTTCCATTACAGAATCACAATTAAGAATGTAATTCAGGTAGGTTTCTAAATTTTAAAAGTGACAGATCATCTCTCCAGTAAAGTAGTAAATCGGTCAGGATTCATGTAGTACATAATGGGGATGAAATCCACATTTTAAAGCAACCCCTTTTTCTCTGTTCATCTTCATCTTTTTCAGGGCTGGTTGATGAGGTGAGGTGATGTGTTCAGTGTTTGATTTCAACCCTTTTTTAATTGAAGTTCATCCAGAGGGTAAGGAGACCCTTCAGGGACTGGAAGGGGAGGACCCCCTGCTATAGGCGGTGTAACCTGGAGCAGAAACAGAGCAGGGGTCCTGGGATATCACCCGCCCCCTACCCAAAAGGGACCCCACAAGATCCCCTCTCTCCCATATCTGAGCCTGAAGTGAAGTCTGACTGAAAGCCGGGGCTCTCCTGCCACAGCCCCTCTCAGCAGGGGTCCGGTGGAAAGCTCTTCAGGCTCCAATCTGGTGCAGAGAAAAAACAAAAATGGAATTAAAGATCTCTTTTGTTTTTTTATCAACATACCCCCAATGTCTGGTTGTTGCTACTAAGGCTGTCGGATCGATAACATGATCTTCTGTAGTAGCATTTCACTTTCGTACTTCTGGTTTTTGTTCAATATACAGAGCAAGGACTGTCCAGGTAGTGGTGCAGTGTCTTTAAATAGTCTGCCTAATTGTTTAGGCAAATGGGATTTAGGACCATTTGCTTTTTACTTTTTATGGTGTTTTGGGTTTTTGAGAACAAAAGCTGGGTGTTTACTTATTGCTGTGCATTAAAGATACTACTAAAACAAATTTGTGGAACAATATACTGTATGTGCAAGGTAAAAAAAATGAATCCCTGCTTAGTATACATAATCTTCCATTAACGGTTACTTACTTCTACATGAATAGAGCTGCACAAACAGCTTATATGCCAAAGAAATATGATTAAGTGAGTCCTGTCTCGTTTATTTACAAATTAAAATCCTTACCTATCAGGACTGTAAGTGTTTTATGAGCTGAATAATTGAATGCACTGCGACTGTGTGTGTGTGTGGTTACGTGCGCTATGTCACTGAGTGTGTGCGACCATGGTGGTGGCGGTGGTGGTGGTGGATGGGGGGAGTCGAAAATAGTTTGATTTACATTTTTTCTGCTTTGTTTGCATATTGTTCCCCTCTGGCAACAAGCTATTAATGAGACAAGCAGGTCATTCCCAGAAAAGGATGCTTACCATGCGACTACACATGAACACACGCATGCTTTTTGCTCTCTTTTGTTTTAAATGCACAAAGACACACACATTTAAAACACACGAAGAGATACACTTAAAAAAAATTTAAATCCTCTCTGTGCTACTCTTCACTCATTCATGACCTCTAGAGAGTCCGAAGTAAATCAGCTGTTTCGAGTGATACTTTGTGCTGACAGTTTGCATCAATGCCTGCACGTTACCGCAGTGAGGAGCAGTAATGGCTTGTACTTCATGCAACAACGATGTCAAACCCAGCTCTCCATGTTCACCTCTTTCTCCCTAAGTTTCTCATTATTTGTGTTTACATGTCTCCCCCCCCCCCCCCCC
>NW_023339774.1:12286638-12305764 GCF_004916995.1 Morone saxatilis | reverse complement strand
CACCACTCTGCAGCTGTGCAGATCAGATGGCTGATACATTAATGGGACCTGTGCTGAGTAATGGGGCAGGATTGGAGTTTGACACACTGACCCCACCCATCAGTGCTGCTTGCCACCAGGAACCCCACAGGATGCTCTCTGGGAAATGTCTCTACTGCTTATTGGAATTTCTTTGATGAGTCTGAGTTTCGGGTTACAGCAGAACATGATCAGTGTCTTCCAACAGAGTCTGTCACCGTAAGGGTTGATGCAGATTTAAAATTTTACTATGGCAAAATTCTTGATCATTCAGATAATTCTTTTCTTGGATTTCTTCTTCTACCTTTAGGCAGCTCACTTATGCAGCCAGGATTTGTCAGTATAGCAATCTGTCTCTAAGACATTTAAATAAAGTATTTTGGCTCTTTGTTGCCGTGGAATGAGACAGTTTCTCATGCGAAATCATAACAGTGGAATGTGAAAGGGTGTAATGGATTCCTGTGTGAGCCTTTATTAGGTGTGTTTACAGTAGCTAGCTTTCCCAGTCCGACTGCATTACCACAACCCGGCGTTGCTCCCCCCCTCAAGCGTTCATAAATCATTGTTAACAGACAGACTTGACATCCTGCTCATACATCATCACGCAGGCCTTTACTCCTCCGTAATTCAAACGGTGGATGTACAAACATCCCTGGCTGTGTCACGTCAGTTCAAAACATAGCTGAAACTCACACCCTAACAAAGAACAACAGGCCCGACCTTTAGACGAGCAAGATGAAAGCATCTTAGAGAAAGTGGAGAGCGTTAATGCCTAAGAACATTACACTGCCCTTTCTTCTCTCATCTACCAGGAATTTGGATTTTTGCATGATCCTTCCAAACTGAGACTGCCAGACGAGAGTGATTCTGACTAATGTGAAAGATTTAGAAGGAAAGGGCAACACAATTATAAAAAAAACTTTTCAAAAATCTTAATTTATTTATGAGGTATTGAATACTGTCTTACTATACAATTATCAGAAGGTGTTCTCCAGTGGCTTACTACCAGTATGGCTTTTGTTCTGTGAAAACATTAGACATTTTAAAAGCCGGAGATGTAAAATGTTTGACAGCTTTGTGGAGCTTTAGTTTATTAAAGACATGAAAGATAAATTTAAGTATGAAATCTGTTTTTCCCCTCCTTCCCAATTACACCCAAACATTGCTTGGCAGCCATCTGGCTGATTGGAATCAGAGAGTTGCTCCTGCTTTGCCAAGACTCCAGTTGTTGCCCAACTGTCACTTCACCTAAAGCAAAGGACCTTTAATGCTGCTTACTTCCACAGTGATTTTATGGCAGAACAAATATTGTGTGATATGTGATTTAATGACATATCATACTCATTTATAAGCAGATCTGGATATCTGTATATGACAACAGTTGGGCACAGTTCTTTAAGAGTTTCCGTCTTTATTGTCGTACTTCCATTGTGACGCAAACAGACAAATAAGTCTCCTCATTGATCACTTACTAGCTGCTTTTAAACCATCAATACCCTTTAAAGCACCACTTAAGACTAGGACCATATGTCTCCTTGTCTCCCCCCTGAGTGCTATGGTTATAATGAGCTGAAGACCAGCACAAGCTATAATGGCTTGAAGACATGCAACAGACTTAAAATTCAGAAAATTCACAAAACGTCTTAAAACAGCCCTTACATGCCCAAATGTACAAGGAAATAGTTTTTTGTGATTGGAATTATTCCTCCTATTCATACTGTTCCTGATGCTATTCTAATGGAAGAGATGGGGGACGGAACTCGCAGTCCCTGCTCAGCCCAAAAATTGTTTTAAAAGGCAGCTGAAGCTAATATGAGGCTTTGGCAGGCTAAGTTAGACAAGTAGGTATCTTCTGTTCTTAACATTAAATTCCTTCTACTACTATTTTTCCACCTGAGATCAGTGAGGGGAACACACCAACAGGGAAAGAGGGAACTTTATGAAGTCACATATAAACTTCAGCTGAATGATGAATGTGGAGTTTGTCCCCCATCACTTACACTGGAATTACCTTAGAAAGGGATCTCTTCAGGGCCAGTATGGACATGAGAAAGGATTAGAGCGACCAAAAACTGATGCATAAACATGTAGGCGTATGAGAAAAAAAAAAGCAAACTAATCCTTTAAAAGAAGCGTTCCAGGTGAATGGGATCCTTTAGACAGCACTATATTTATTTCTGTGGCATGTTTCTTTTTAAAAAGCCTTCTATAGACATTTGAATTATGATTATATTATAAGCCTTCACTCTCACTTCACCAACCCACAGGCTGGTTGTTGACATATTTAAGTCTGGACTAAAGTGGTGGACCAATCAACTGCCACACTGACTTAGAGCCACAATGTTAGCGTGACTTAAAACTCACGTACATAAAAAAAAAAGGGACGAGATAATTCGCTATTTCTAAATGTTTATTGGAAGATAATTTATTGAGCAAAGAGCTACTCAAGCCTTAAGTCAAAGAGAATTAAAGTGCACAAACATCCTTTTTTATTTTTAGGCAGTAGCCTACTTATTTTTAATCATTATTATTAACGGTTTGCTCTGTAAACTTTGGCAACATTGATGATGAAATTGAAAGAATAATTTCTCTCTGAATTTTCTGTTGATAAAAGTCTATTCTTTGCAAGCGTAAATGCCACTCTAGACCCCCATGAATAATTGTCACAAAGCTGTTATTGGACTGGATAATACTGAGTTGCAAATATGTTGGTAAGCAAACACCAGGGATTCTAATGAAATATCAAATGATCCAAATTAATAACAATGGTCTGTGGTCATTTGGCTTCAACTTTATGCCACAAGGTATTGTAAAAAATTAGTATATTAGACCAAATTAGCTGGGATTGCTAATATTTTCATAGATTGCTAAAAAGTTCATACCAATAAGCAGGCAACAATATCTTCAGTTTTGTTTATCTATTTGAAATAGATATTTTACATTATTCATAAAGAACTATAAAAAGACTTTTAATGTGGTCACTCAAGAAGAACAAGCAATTATGATTCAAATGGTACTTGCCATTCATGGTTCATAAACTGTGTTGGATTGTGTTATTCATCTGTCTTAGAACTAATGATGAGCACAATACATCAAAAGCGAAGAAATCATAAATATTTGTCCTCATTTTCTTGATTGGGGGAGGGGGAGCTGACGGTTACATCATTTTCAAGCTATATCCATAAACTTTAAATATCAGAGATTTGAAATGTCAGAGACTACATAATAATACCAAATTCACATCTTAATTTTGTAGGCAGAAGTGAAAGTAAACAGTGGATCTTTTTCTGATATTTACCACTGAAAGTCTGTGATTTTTTTTACTCTCTCTCGTATTCATGACAGATCATTCATTAATTTATGCCTACCCACATGTGTGAACTCTCTGTATTCTTGTAAAAAAAGGGGGAAAAAGATAAACTAAAGATGGAACAAAGAATTTTCTATCAGCCCACTGCTCTAGTTTACATCAGTGTATTTCACCCAGAACCAAAGTCCCACCTCCTCCTCTCACTGTCCTTGACACACTTACCCAAGGTGGACACGCTGACCCCATCAGCTGGTGCTGTACACTTCCCATAGGGGGCCATAACACCCTGCACCCCTACAGCATCTATCTCCTGGTCCCATGTGCCTCTGTGTGGCCCCCTTCAAATGCCTTGGGCTGTCCCCTGGACAATTCTCTTTCAAGGAGTGATTAATGCCTGTTTACTTCAGAAAGGCCAAACCATTTCCCCGGATGGGAGGTGGGGACTCTAGAAAAGGAAAAAGAACAAGTAGGAAAGAGAAAAAATGAAGGGGGAGGAAACAGATGTATGGATGGCAGCGTGTGAGATGCTGCAGTGCTGTATATGTCAGAGAGTCTGGCCTCTGAGCACGAGGCGTGCAAGAGATAATCAGAAGCTTTTATATAGTTAGCAAAGGCCATGTAGGAACCTCTATGGATTTGAGTCTCAGCATGCCGTGGAAAGAGAGTAAATACTTTTCTTCAAGGATGTACTCAGTGTTTATTAAATAATGAATCACAGACATCCTGTAGCTGCATTGTGGATATTGTTGTGCTGTTCCCCCGTTGAAATGCCACCGGTGCAGGCTGCTATTTAAATGTTGCCCTCTTTGAGTGACCATAATCTAAACAGCCTTAATGAGCTTCAGTTTCACAGTAAAAATGACAATATGATCAGGAACTTTAAGCACAAAGGAACAAAAATGAATGAACTGTAAATAAACATTTAGTTCTATGGAAATGGGAGAAAACAGTTATATGATAAACAACTAATTTATTCTTATTTCTCCAAGAATGAACTTTGCACTAGCATTTGTTGCTAGGATGCGATCTCGAATCAGTAAATTGGCTGTGCATATGTATGAGTGGTTGGCTTGTGTGTGACCTGCTTATGTTTGGCACTGCGTCTTATATTGCTTTTGATGTCTCTGTGATAAAGAAATGTGCCCAAGAAGGATTAATGAAGTACTACTACTACCCCTACTACTACTACTGGCTTACTGCTACTAAATTAATAGCAGTGAATGTTTCGGTTATAATTCTGCTCAGATCGTGATATCTGCATGGCTCAGATCTGATCTAGGAAGGTTTGGACAGATACTAAACAGAGTGGAGCTTGAAGCTTTGATCCAGAGGCACACACCACAGCCAAACCTGCAGTGGAGAAGATATAAGATGTGTTGAGGGGGGATATCTGTTCTGTGGCACAGCAGGGATCTCACCTTCCTCCAGGCTGAGTGTTCAAATGAAAAGTCTGAACTATCAGTGGCTGGTGCACAGGGTCAAGGTCTGGCTTGCGTCAGCAGTCACACTGGAGCAACCCTGGTGGTTTAAGGAGCTGCAGTGCGCCAATATAATCAAAGGCTGTACTCTTAGTACTGTATATGTGGTAAGTACAAACAGCATTAATGAACCTTCTTCAGGCTTCTCTCATGGAAGCTCAACAGAAATTTAATTTCAAGTTAAAATGTTTGACATTCAGGTGTATTGTACTTAATTTCCATTTTTTTCCCCTGAACCATTCTCTCAGTGAGATACCGCGTGTAAAATATTTAAATCCCCATGCTTTACAAACACGAACACTAATAAATAATGAATATATGAAACATTCTCCATGTTGACATATTCACTGGTTGTGTGAAATTCATTACTTTTAATTAGAAAGTATTTCAAAAAGATTCTTTGAAAACCAAGAAATTAATTTTGTGTTGCACATAAAAAACAAAAAAATAACAATACCAATAAATAATAATAACAAAAAATATGAAAAAACAGTTGATATAAATATGTTTTCATTATTTAGAACCATTGCAAATATAATGAATTTCTTATTTTAGTCTTATTACATGACAAAATTGCAGTGATGGACCAACCCCACCTAAAAAAAACGAATGAACTAAAACAAAAGTGTGTACTGATTGTGTAACTGTCATGTAGAAACACACTCCTGGTGGCAGCAGTGTCTTTGGCTTTGTATGTTTTACGGGGTGACTCACAGTTGTGATAGACAGGCAAATCGATATTTTGACTTTGGCCACTGGTTTTTCTCTTACAGGAGGAGCAACTGTAATGAAAGAAGACTGTAAATAAGTGGAAGGTTCTTGACAAATGAATCCATTAACATTTGCCTGTGTCGCCTGGCGAGCAGATTTGCTGTTTTATGGAGCAGGAAAAAAGAGCTAGTAAATCTGAGGGCGCTGTAAGGGTGAGGAGCTGAGAGCAGGCTGGGGAACACATCTCCCATGATGCAGCACTTTATCTCCCTCCCAAATGGCATCTTTATCTGCCTAAATTAAGTTTTGATTCCTTGCCACATACGGAGCTGCAAATCACTTTTAATACTGATATCAAGAGCAGCAGTAAAGTGTGCCCAAAGCGATGGAAAGCAGCTTTATTGTGTGGCACACACTGCCGACACCACCATTCACTGTGTGTCTGTGGCTCACAGTTGTAAAAAAAAACCCAGCCCCAAACCACTGCTTTGTGTGCAAATCATATTATGCCATTTGTCATCATTCAAATTCTTTTCTATCTTGCAGCTCTGCACATGGAGTAACTTCAGCTATCTACCTGTAACTCTGTGGATGAGGGAGAAGCATACCCCTAAAGGTGACTTAATTTATAGCTGTGATTAATTTCCAATTCCATTTTCGCTCAGTGATGTTTATCTTTAAAATTAGAAAGAAGCTAAGGCCTATTTGTGTGTATATGTGTGGTGGCTGGAAGGGGGATGGGCTGGGGAGTGGGCACCACATACAAACTGCATTACGTTGCCTCTGCATTATCATCAGTCTGCTTGCATATCTCTCTGTTTGTCTGCCTATCAATCTGTCTGACTGTCTGTCGCTCTGTCTAATTGATCAACAGCCTGGTGGGAGACACAGAGGTCTTGTGAGTGCTCAGCAGGAATACAGGATGTCTGACATGTGCAGTGCTGAGAAACATATCCCGCAACAAAGGATAAAGAGTATATGTGGTAAACAAGACATCTTCAGTCATGCAGCGGCTGTGTGAGGCCTATTTTGATTATTTTGTCGAATAGTAGTATACTGATGAATGCCAGTAAAGGTTAAATGTTTTAAACCACAAGAGGATATGTGAAATCATTCTGGCTTCTGAGGAGGACAGAGCTAATATACATTTTTGTAGGTCTCCTCGTTTGCCACCACAACACAGCTTCCCATTCAAATTAATAGCCACTGATAACATATAATGCTCGCTTTTTTACCTGTTCTTGAAAAAGAGGCTGAATGTGACACAGAATTTTGTGCTTTTCACACATAATATAATTTAAATGGGGTTTTTGCACTTCTCTTTTTTGGAGGAAATAAAGATGAAATATACCGACACAGTATCCATCTTCTGAGGTACCTTCCAATTTAAGCAAATAGCTAAGTGACTCAGACAGTGAGTCACGCGTAAATAAAGCATAAAGCACGCAGATAAAGTTCAGGGGTTCAGTTGCTCCCAAATTGAAAGCTAAAATGGACAAGATGTTTGATTCAAGCTACTTCTTGCTTGCTGAGGTTGTTCAATCCAGACACTCCACTTCCAGCATCTCAGACATGGTTGCTCTCCTGGGGTTGTCCTGCACTATAGTGTCAAGTTCCCTACGAGACTAAAACATCCATCTAGCAGCAGTCCTGTGGGCAAATATGCTTCTTTATTTGCTGAAAGGTGCATGTTAACAATCTGGGGGGGCATTTACGCCTCAGTATTTATGTGATATGCAGGCTTTTCACTCCTGGCACACATGCCATATCCCTTCTGAAAAGCTTACACAGGCCAGCAGTGAGTGTCTTAGGTTACATGAATGTTTTCCTCTTGTCCATAAAACTGAACATAACTTCCCTCTTTCTCTTATTCATGCTGTGTAGAAAAAACATCTATCACTCTTTCAGACAACGGTAATTGCCAGTATTGTACCGTTCAACTGCATTGAGAGGCAGTTAATAAGAAATGCAAACACAGTCATAAACCTAGACCAAACAGCCAAACAAGAAACAACATAGAATATCCAAGAACTGTTTTCCGAAATCAAGTATTTTGATTGAGTTCTATGTGATTATGTTTTTAAATGTAATCTTGCAGTTAAATAAATTTGGATAAAATACAAGTGCCTATAATTAACCTCAGATTAGTTGAAATGAGCACCCTTTCAAGATGATTCCACCATGTTTCTTCTTTAGAGAACAGTTCACAACAATATAAGACAGAAACAATGGAAGGCATATGATAAGCATGAAACCTCAGGATGTCACTTGCTGCTTTTAGAATTGCCACCTCAGTGATTCATGAGAGACGTCTGAGGAGAATGGCAAAACTTGTTCAAGTTAACAGGCCACAAATAAATGACAGTTCAGTACAACAGCAGTGTGCAAAAGGACATTTCAGAAAGCACACATCATTTAACCTTGAATTGGATGGGCTGCAGCAGCAAAGGGCCATGCCACTTTCCACTCCAGTCAGCAAAGAACAAGAAAATGAGGCTATGTGAGCCATCACTAGGACTGGATGGCTGAGGAGCGGAAAAATAAAGCAGGATCTGAGAAATCATGGTTTGTGAAGTGACACACTGGTGTTGGTGTCAGGATGTGGCCTTCATGGCCCCAGTGCACTATTCAAATAGATACATTCAGCAAGATAAGATGCCATTTTACATGCACACATCGCTGCAAGATGGTTTTAGGAACAGTGACTTCAGTTTTTCTCACATAGCTTGTGCACTTTTTATATCTCGGCCAAACAGAGCACCGTTGGGATGATGTGGAATGTGTTGATAGCAGTATGAATGCATCACTATGGAGTCAGCATGAACCAAACCTCCCTGAGGAGCGTTTATGCACCTTGTTGAATCCATACTTCCATGAAATGGCAAGAGGAGCTCCTCATTACTGTGCATTATGTAGCCTATGTGGTATATTTTTGGAGACCCAATCCACAGCTATCATTCCCTTCCTAGTCAAGAATAAAAGCAATTTCCTGCATATCCTACCTGAAATTGAAATGCCAGGAAGATGACAGCTGCCCATTGACATCGTACATTAAAAAAATGGTGATGGAGGGGAGGAGAATACCATGATTCCTAAATTAGATTCATATTTTAAAAGTTGTCACGTTTCATTTTGCTGCAGAGATAGTGTCAAGCTCATATTTCACATTAATCACAAGGTATCGGGGGCATTGCCCAGACATCTGTCATGCATATGTAATTACCCATCAGCCTTTTATCGCAATCATTGAAATAAGTTTCACCCTGCAAAGCAAAAGTCATGTGTGTGTGTCTGTGTCTCTCTCTTTGTGTCCCTGTGTCTGTTGACTAGGCTGAGATCATTATTGATCAGGTTTTGTGACATGCTATTACTACTTCTAAATAACAATTAGAGTGGCAGAAACAAGGGGCGAGTGCAGAGCCCAGTCAGATAAATTATGTCTTTCTGTTGCAGTGCCTGCTCTAAATTAATGAGGATTTATGTTCTCAAAATAAACAGAGACCAGAAAACGGAAGCACCTGTTTGCAATACACAGGGGTGGAATGTTACTCTATACTTAAGAATGATTTTGAGGTACTTGTGCCTGATTATTTCCATTTTCTTTTTTTCAGTAGGAAATATGCCACTAGATTTATTTGGCAGCTACAGTCACTGGTTGCTTTGTTCTGTGACTACTTATAAAAAAGCAGTGTCGAATTGGGGTGCCTTGTTCATTTTCAGATGTTTTGAGTTCATTGCAGTTCCACTAAAGGGACATTTCCCCTCAAAACTTCTAAAATGTTTTCATTTTGAATAACTGTGTGTGACCCAAAGAGGTCAAAGTATCAATTTTTTCATAGTGGACGCTTTTGAGGGGGCCCAACCCCTATAGGTTGAGAACCACTAGGCTAAACCTAATTCTAATTAAAACGTGCTACAAATCAACCCGCTACAACAGCAATGCTGCTTATGTTTTGATCATCAGTCTCAGTATGTAGATGTCATTTATGATAATATTTCAGTCACAGGGTACATTTTACTGCAGAAGTAGTACATGATTTTACATTGTGGCAGCAGAACTGTACTGAAGTACAGGATCTGAGTTTAAAGTCCCCATTCAGTCAAAAATATGTTTTTCCTTTTGTTCCTACAGCTGGATGTCTGGGCTTCGCTGTGCAGGATGATGTATGTGCAGTTTGACACAAGAAGGATGTTTTCACATTTATCTGCTGAAAGTGGAAAGTTTCTCTGTGCTCAAAATCACATTTTTAAGGGGCAGGGCCTACAAGCATGATTTGTGACATCAAAAAGAGTCCCTCCTGTTCCAGTATTCAACTTATACAAGTGGGATGTAGTGCACATACACTGAAAATGGACTTTACAGTGAAGTAGGAAACATCTTTTGTCCAGCAGGAAATTTTGGAAATGAACACAATTTGCATAGTCATAGATTCTGAAATTTTAATGAGGTGGAAAGAGTAGATGCATTTTCAAGGACTTTAATGTGGAAATTGTTCTTGAAAACAAAACACATCAGCCACACATTATTGTTATTGTACATATCTGGAGGGGGTCTTTAAAATAGACTACTTTAGGCTACCTTACAATATTATTATTATTTATTTATTATTATCATAAATGGTTTAATTTTCTAAGCTTATTAAGTATAAAGAGACCAAATAAAATAAAATGCAAAAATAATATTTTAAGCCACAGAAGTCTTGGTAGGCTACTTTAGAGCTCTAAGCACCACCGACTTCAATGACTGGCATGTACATTGAACCCAAGGCTTCCATTAATCATGTATTTGATAGACGGCATCCGTTCCTAGCCGCTGTCCGGGCCAGGTTTTGATACAGCGCCACCACTTGCCGGAGCACTTGGATTGGCTGAAGGAGCAAGGTAGCCCGCAGAGACTGCTCCTTCAGTCCTCTCAGTGGAGCGCAAGGCGCGGCGCACGCACACACTGCTTCACACACTCCGCCTTGCACGCGTGAAAGGTGCGACAGAGAGGGGGGACTCACCGGAGGACTTTGATTTTGGTGTGGGACTAATCGGAGCATGAATTTGCCATCAAGACATCGATCCACATCTGCCGACAAACCAAGTGAACCTTCCAGGGGATACGCAAACAGAGACCGATTTTAATGCAACATCCTTCCTGCACGGAGGGCGATGCACCCGCCTCTTGTTCCATAAACTGTCACAGTTTTATATGACTGCAAGAAAAAAAAAAAAACCCACAGCGCTGGATATATTTTCTGCAAAGCCACTTCTTCTTTTGCGCTCGGGGTTTTGAGGGGTGAAATTTCGACTGCAGCGCACAACGAAGAGCGACAATAGTGCGCGTTTGAGTGCAATCTCTCAGAGACTCGGACTTGCCTCAGCGGAGTTTGACTCCTCATCATGGGGCACCGTGCACAAACTGATAGAGAAAGAATAAGAGTGCCGAGATCCTCTCCTGAGATGCTGACCGTCTCCTGGCTTTTGCTTTTTCTCCTGGTGGATAGCGGAGTGGCTCAAGGTAAAGTTAAACATGTATTCTTGAGCTGTGAACTTTGCTTTACTCTCGGTAAAAGTTCTGTAAACTCCTGTAGGCTACAGCAGGGCTGTTGTGGACAGGGTGAACCACCTGAACTTGCTTTAGTCACACTCTTAATAGAGAAAATATAGTTTATCCTCTCTTTTTTGGCGTTGCGCTACCCAAGAGATTTCCTTGTCTGAATCAAAAGCAGTGGGCCCACGGTCATAAGCTCCCAATAATGTGAATTAAATATGAAGACAAAAAATTGGTGAAAAACAGCTCACTTTCATTCAAGAGACTGCATTTTGCTTATTTTTGTTGTGTAAACCACATCTGGCACTTGTAAACAGAAACAGTCGCACTATCACATCTGTTTCTCCAAAAAAAGAAACCCAAGATTTGCTGTTGTGCTCCAGCTGAGCTTCCGAGATACCATCAAAAATGAAATCAAGCCCATATTTGTGCGCAAATAGATTTACAAAAATGAAAATGGAATTGCACATGAAAATATATATATAAAAAAGTGGATTTAGCCAGTTCTGAGTCATAGGTAAAATATAACAAGAAGACCATTCATTACTGTAATTATTATGAACCAAATTAGATTTAAATTCTGACTCATGCCCAGTTTCATCTGGACATCGCTCACATTGTGAAAACCGTCCAGATGAGAGGCAGACTGTTTGGTTCCCAGGATTAAACAAGAATTTGGTTAATTCTTTGCAATTTTCTTTTTTTACATACACACGGAAACTTTCATTCCAAAATAAAATGTCCATTCTTTGAAAATCCTCTAATGATGATTGGTATTAAAGTCCAGTGAAGCTATTATATAGTCTTGACCTTTGATTATTTATTAGGACTGAATAATCTGTATGTTTGAAATATCGAGTGGTGGAGTTTGGAAGGCAATTTTCAGTTTAAATAGAACACCTCATATATAATCAGTTTTAATTTTTCACTCTACTTAAATGAGCATGTTTTTATCCTCCACTGTGTCTACAGCCTTTTTTCTTCCGAGTTAAGTCTTCTGTTGAAAGATGTTTTCTGTAAACCGTAGTAGTTGTCAGTTATGGAAAGCATTGAGATAATGCCACAACACCTGAAGCCATTTACTTAATCTGCTCTCTCCTGAGTGGGATTGTCTCTCAGACAAAGGGAGCTAGGAGGAACCCATCTGTGTGAGGCTGAATGTTCAGTATGTGTTTGTGCATGTGTGTTAGATCCCATGAAGTGTGAACGCCTCTGGAATTAAGGTAGGTGGTCTGTCTGCGCTTTCCCCGAATGAACTATGGCTGAATAACATGATGAGATTGGGGAATTAGCTGATTTTTGCTTTGCAGACAGACCTCTACAAGGAAGGACCTATACAGTAGCAGATTTTTCAGTGGTTTACCATATTTTTCCCAAAAGTTCAGGCTTTGCTGCCCATGCAAGGGCAACACAAGCTTAAATTGGAGGTCCAAGCACATATCCTAGACAGGGATGAGGGTCTGTGAGCAACCTTATCTAGCTGTTCCAGACCTTCATCTCGCTCCTACATAGTTAATGAGCAAAAGAGGGAGAGGAAGAATGAAAAACAGCACAGGTCCGGTTTCTGAAGGGCAGGGTGAGATGACATAATACCCATTCCAAAACCCCAGAGAGCCCTGTGTCATTGACTAGATGGGAATACGAACAAGGTCTTTCTCTGTCCATTAAGAAGTCGATACACCAGGAGAACATTGTTTGAGACTAATTAATGGGCCCCCGCTATTTTTGGGCACCAATGAGCTCTACACATTTCGAAATCGCTGGAGAGTCACTTCTTCAGTGTAAAACTACTGGTGATTAAAGTGGCTCACTTACCAAGGCGGCCCTCGCAACATCATCCCCTTCCTGCATATTTTGTTTTGCAGGAAAGGAACACATTTTCAATAGTTGTACTTAGGTACATTTCATCTGGCTATTTGCAGTTTATTTTTACTTCCTGACTTTGACTTTAAGAGGACTTGCTCTCATCCCATCTTCAGGCAGAAGTGAGCGTTGGGAAACGAGAGTGCTCATTAACCTGCTGAACTCTTGACAAAGGAGACAGGTTGAGACAGATATAAGCTGGGAGCTGCCAGAGAGGTAGCTGAGAGCTCTGTGACAGTAGCTTGATTGGAAACCCTTGGTGCAAGAACAGATGTACTTCTGGTATTTCCAGCACAGTGGCAGAGCTGTACAGTATGTGCAGTGTCCGTATCAGTGTGCATGTTGTTTTAAAGTGTGATGGAGGATGTCAAGTTGTTATGGGAATATATGGAATACTTCCTCATGATAATATGCAGAGAAAAAAAATCCCATAAGACATGGTTCCTTTTCGGGGTAGGAGAATGTAGAAACTGTAGAGTGATTCCACATATTATATCTGCTTCAAGGGGAAGCAGTAAAAAAGAAGTGGACATAGGTTTTAGGAGGATTTCTAAATTGCCTTTGATATTTAAAAAAGAATTCAAAATCTTTGTTAAATGTACAATGTGAGAAATGTGTTTTCTTTATAATATACCTTAACAATGACATTTATATACTGTATCTCTGTGTTACGTGCTTAGGCCCAGGGTGCTGGCCTTCCTCGGATTAGTTCAGTTTTTCCACAATGCTGCTCTTATGTCTCCCCCTGCCTCTTATACTCTCACTACATGATCCTGTCTCTGCCACCTCTCCACTTTCTGATGATGTGTCCTCTAAGGATTGTTCATGGAGTGAAAAGTGAAAGGAACTTTATTATATATGGTTTCTAAAATGCCGTGACTCACATTAAGACGTTGCTATTTTTCCGCATACGACACTCTCTTTCAGACTGATCTGAGCGCTACTCTAAGAATGAAGGTAAAAGTGTGAATGTTATTTTTATCATTATTATTCTAACAAGCTTCCCTGTGGCCTGACAACTGGCACCTAGGGGGCCCACTAACATTACTACCATTGCCGTCATTCTATAAACAGGGCTTGTATGCACAATGAGAACATTGTGTTTGATAGCCTTTTGCCAGCGCCCATGAGCTGGCAATATTACAGTGAAGCAATTTAATGTAATTGAAGGAAATTAAGATTCAGTAACACACTCCTGTGCACGCAGGTGAAGGAAGAGGGCAAGGTAAACAGTGTGTACAGTATGGTCTGATAGTGCTGAGATGGGTCAGAGGTGCATGCTGGTTGCTAGCTGAGCCACAGACGGAGTGTGGTAGTGAGTGATAATTACTGTGAAAAGTGGCTGCTGAGTTTGCTTCCTCACTCCACTTGATGTCATATACTTTTGTTACAAAGGCAAAAAATATACATGACACTATTCTGGGGTTGGGAACGTTTCTATAGTCGTCTGGTAGATGGCATATTTTGTTGTGCTGGTGCAGGTGAATACTGTTACTGTCACTGTAGCCAGGATTTTAGAAATACTGAGGTCATGAGTCCAAATGCCCCTTTAGTACAACCCCCAACCACATTAGAAAGGTCTGACCAGCAACCAACAAGCTATTTAAATGTTCAGATTTTTACTACATCATTTAACTTTTCATTTGTCTCCATCTGTAATAGTTTCAGAGCTTTCCACACGCTGTCAGGATATAATTCTGGTGGAGACATTTTAAATCCTAGTATTATATTGGACTGATTTAATACATTTAGTATAAAACCACTCAATTTAAACATAATTAGTATAATCACCCACAGTGTTTCATTTTGGTATAGTAACAAAATGTGAACCAACAAACAAAATTCCTGGGAACAATACAGAGAACATGACTTCAGTGTCAACAATCCTTCTGATGTTTAGGTGCCTTGCTGCCAATGCATTTGCACCAGATATGAGTGGTTCACCCAAACAATTTACGTGTTTATCCTGTGTATTTATGCTCTCTGACCAGGCTGGTGGACAGATGCCTCTTAGTCAAGTAAACCTAAAAGCTTTTTTTCCTTCTTCTTTTTCTAATTAGTTTTCTGTTGGAGGTTTCCTTGGCGTTTTTTTATTTGTTGCTCTCATATTCGAGGCACTGTGAGGCCATTTGAAACTAGAGCTTTGGAAAATAAACTTGAGAGTTGGGGAGTGTAATAATGATTTCCGATTCCTGTGTCGCCTCTATCATCACCCCTCCTTCCAGAGAGGCACATGAAAAAACAGGGAAAGAGGTGCAATGGCAAGAGTGAGAAGGGGGTGATCGCAAGGACACAAAAGAGGCAAATGGGACACACAAAGATTGGTGAAGAGGAGTGGAGAGGAGAGGAAGCTGGAGGTAGAAGTGGAGAGAGAGAGAGAGAGAGAGAGAGAGAGAAGGGTGAAAGCGAGATATAGAGCGAGGACAGGGACGGACAGGGGAGGAGAGGAGAGTGTGTCATTAATCACCCTCTGTGACACTCTCAACTACAGGGGAGCTTCACAGTGCAACATTCACTTCTATTAGCAGTCCATTAGCAGAGCTCGGCACAAGTAGCAACACTTGACAGGCAGGCCTGTGCCAGAATGGCTGACCTGTGTCTCGACACAATGTATACTGCACCACCTAGATAGTGTGTGTGTGTGTGTGTGTGTGTAGAGTTTTTGTGAGAGTAGGGTAAGTCAAAGTGCACCACAGGGCATAAATTACTGTGACTTATTGTGGCAAGTTTAGCTTTTTAGGCTTTGGACAGCAAATGAAAATAATTGTATAAAAGGTCCCACTTTCAATTACGCCACTGGATGAGATAGGGTATAATGACTGTAAAGATGATGATGGTAGTGGTGGTGACCTGATTTCCCACCTGTGATATCCCGTCTGCCAGAAAATGGCTCTTCAAAGTTGAGATGGCTGATGCATTAGAGGTACAGTCATTTCTCATTCAAAGGCTTGTTGGCCTCTTACTAGCCAAGAGCCCTGTGATTACAGGATCCCATCCAAGGGGGAAGGGCGTGTGGACCACTGTCCCTGCTCTTGATCTACAGTTCATTTATGATTAGAGATCAGAGCCGACAGTCAGAAAATCAGGGGTTGAGGTTGGGGGGGATCGAGAGGAGGACAGAGCCAAAGGGGGAGAGAGAAGTGATTACGAGTTAAGTGGCCCTTCTCATGCCATTATAAGAAGCTGGGCTGACAGAGCACATCATGAGTGAGTATAAGTACACACTCCACTCCTGCCCTTTAATTTGGCATCATGGTCTCCCCCCTGGTGCTCAACCACTAATGTCCTTCAGCATTTTTGTGTTCCTAACAGGAAATCAGTCAAGGACATGTCATTACAAACGCAGGTAAATAGGAGTCTGAGTAACTAAAAGGTAGTAGGTGGAAGGAACTTTCACCTTAATAGTTATCACTGTATTTTTGTTTTACAGTCATGATATTTTGCATTTACTACTGCATTTACCTGATTATTAACAGTCAGTATCTCCATGTATCTGTGTTTCTTCATGTTTGTTATATATTTGTGTGATAATTTAGCTGATGTAATCATCTGTGGACGCGAAAAATGAATGTCCTGTCCTGTTGCCATACATGCTATTCTACCTAGCAAAGAGGATTAGGGCACAAAATAGACCGAGTTAGGGGGGATTTTAGGGAGGAATGCTGGTACTCTTATGTATGCGCACAGACACTATAAAAAGCTCAAAGTGCTGATGAGCAGTAAAAGGCAGAGTCAGTGGGAATGCTGTTATTTCCCCAATGTCCTTTAACAGTGTTCCCTGCCGTCTTGGTTCCCTGGCCCAACACAGAGCTTGGAACAATCTTGGTAACTACTACATAGCAAGTACAGCCCTGACATGGCTAGATGAGAGAAGCTCCAAATGTAAGCTGAAAATTTAGGCCAAACATGCCCTGCATGCAGGTGTGAGATAATCCTAGTTTAGCTCAGTTGTTGCATGTCTATGGTGCCATGGAGCAGCACTCGACAAAGGGAAATAAACCTTTAAATTCCTCCCCAAAAGTGAGGGAAATGCGCTTCTTTGCTTCCTGGCCAAGAGTTTGATTTGAAAGTTGATACCACTTTCACTTCTGTGCATTAAATATGAAGCTACAGCCAGCAGCAGTTAGCTTAGCACAAATACTGAAAACAGTTAGTCTGGCTCTGTCCAAAGCTAGCAATAATATACATTATTAGTGAGCTTTAGAGGTGCTGTTAGGTGGATATAGTAATCTAGAATAATGTTCACATGTAATCGTGAAAAACAATGGTAAAAAAAAGGGTATTGGACAAGGTAAAACATGTTTCCCTATGTTGAACCAGAGCTGTAACTGTTCCCACAGGCATCCAATAATGGAGTGAAACTAAGCTAATTTCACCTACCTATGCATACCTTCAAACTGCACACAAAGGCATGAATAAACAACATCTACAATTTGTTGTTAAGTAATAAAAATTCCACATAAAACAAACAATTCCTTTAAACGAAGACATTGTCACTTTAATAGCTGATGGGATCATTCAAAGACAGTGTTCGAAAAACAGTCTGGAGCACAAATATCATAATCCCAAGGTGCTCTTACAATCCTCTGCTCTGTCGCCGTCGGGGGCACCTTTGATGTTAAAGCCAGGCTATATGTTCAGGTCTGATGAGAACAGCCAATGTACCACTGAGGCGGTAATGAGTGAGATGATATCAATGGTGACTCATAACACCTGAGTCACACATGCAGCGTGGAGGCTTTGGCAATCACCTGAATTTTCATGTCTCTATGGAAATCCAGACCGCTCTCCAGAATGGAAATACAGCTGCTACCTTTCCCTCTGTTCTGACTCTGATTGACAAAGCTAAACCCTTAATCCTGGCTTTGCCCTGTCTTGTGCTCGGAGCCGGAGCCTCACGAGTGGAATGGGACTAAAGCAAATATATAAAAGCCCTCCTGAAGAATAGAAATAGTATTTATCTGTAATAAGTCATTTGCCAAGCTGGTGTATATTTTGTCAAACCCTCAAGTGGATACATCCATATAGACATTTAATGTACCTGCAGACTGAAACGTTTGCTTCATTTTGTTGTTGAATGTGTCACATCTCGGCATTGTGAGGAGGGGTGGTGGTTTCCAGACGCTGCACTAATATCTGTTTGGGGAGGGTTGTGGTTTATGTATGTCAGCAGAACACAGAGGGGGTTAGGGGGGGAGTGGGGGCAGGTATGGGACCGCTGGTCCCGACTGAAACATGAGAGCAGGAGACCCACGCTCCCCATTTCCTGTCTCTACTTTATCAGCATCTTGCTCTCTGTTATTTCTGCACTCTTAAAGCATCAGATGAAAGCCTTGCCACAGATAAATGTTTGTGCCTCCTTGTTTTTTATGGGTCTCAAATGAGGGACTTTATCCGCCCGCCCCCCTCCTTCATTCTATTTTCCCCATTCCTGTGTCTGCTTTGAGATGCCACAAGAGAAGTTACAGCCTCTGGTTTACATTACGGTTCCTTAGAGATGGGCTTGGGACGCCTAAAAGGACAATGCTCGTTCTTGTTCTTCTAAAGGAATACATTTTTACAAGACATTAGGGAAAGGCTATGAGAAAAGGTGGCTTATTTCATTATACCACATTTATGCTTACTTTGTAAGAAATAATTACTTCCATCCATAGATTCATTCAGTTAGATCTGGGGAATGAGAGGTGATTTTGAAAAGAAACTCAACATAGTTGTGTCCTTAGCAATCTGCACTATTTTGCCCCTTATCACCTCATACAATATTTTCTTTCTGACTCATATAATTCAGTGTGCTTCTGTTTTCTTAGCTTTCTGTATGAGCCTAGTTCTGTATGTGCGTGTTTATGTGTGCACATGTTCTTGTTTGTCTGCATATGGTGGCAGAGAGTGTGTACGCGCGCGTGTTTATTCAATAATAACAGAGTCCGAGAAAGTCTGTTTCAGATAAATCTGTGTGAATACCAGACCATTCATCCCCAGGAAATCAATCTTTCTCATAATTCCCCTCATTTTTCTTCCATCTGTTATCTACAGAGCTGCCAAACAGACTTTTAAACAGAGCAGACCATTACCAGAGGGCAGAATTAAATGTGTGTCAGAATGCCAGCCTGTAAAGTTGTTGTTTTTACTGAGTTAAATGAGGTGCTAAATTAAAGCTTCAAAATTGGTATGCATTGTGTGATTAATCCCCCCCACCCACCCACCCTCTAT
>NW_023339774.1:12195218-12286538 GCF_004916995.1 Morone saxatilis | reverse complement strand
CCCTCTATGTACTCCTGTTGACAAGAGCAGAGAGGAGTCAAAATGTGTGTTAAGAGTCAGGGATGTTTTAAAAAACGATGCTATTGAAATTCTGCTTGACTGTTGATGGCATGTGATGAATGGGTGTTTTTGTCTGTTTTCGTGTAATTACTCTGTACAAGTCTCAGCAAACACTGTGGAATTCATCAGCAGCATCTTGGAAAACAGTATGTTTCCATTGTCAGCCCTGAAAGCAAAAGAAGAGTTTCAGAGCAGAGTTAGCCGCCCAACCCAACCATTATTACTACCACCAAACTCCCACCAACCCAAACACCCTACTGCGTGACCTCTTTTCTTTATTTTGGGCTTTGTTACTGTGAGTCCAGTAATGGTTTGCAACTCGAGATTGCTGTTGGGTGTCAGCACTTTCCTGTGTTTGTACAACGTGTGTTTGTGAGCCTGTGTGTGTGTGCCATATCTCCATGATCAGTCCCCGGTGACCTAAGTACTGGCAGACAGTGTTTAACTGGGGCAAGCTCAATGGGTCTCATTTAAATGGGGCCCAGACAGAAGCCCCACGGTGAAGGGTTACTTTACGACTCCTAACATGTAAAGTACACTGTCGTAGCTGCTACAATTTGTGTGTTTGCCAGAGAAGGCAAACTATACTGTATTCTTCTTCTTTAGGAATCTGTCAGGGAACCAAAAAGCGCTGCTAACGTTCAAAATCTGCCAAATTAGGGGGTTCCACATGGAGAATAAGTGGCTGTGTTGTCTTTGATTTGTATGCATTCTTCTGTTAATGAATACTATGGAGATGAGGTTGATTATGACAGAAAGGAGTCTGCACAGCTCTGAAAGTTCACTGCTGTAAATGTCAGAATTAATAATGAGCTCAAACTGTCAGTCCCTGCATGTCCTACATGATGTTCTAACATAAAAGGATTGAACAGAGTCAAGTATAGCTGCTCTCACATTCACAATCGGCTGAACGAGTGCTTACTTTAATACATTAGGAATTATGTATTGTGCAATAAATGCAAATCTTCCAAGTTGTGTAAGGGATTGGCAGCAGAGGAGGGCTTCCAGCTGTGCATTTGCCCCTTTCAAGGAGTTAACCAAACAGTAGGCAGAAGGTGAATAATGGATGTTGTTGTGATGATTCCTCTGAAATGCAGAGAGTTTTTTCCTAAACCAGGTCAAATGGCTGATTTGGCCTTGTTTTGTATACAGATAAGCATCCTCACTCGAATTTTACCACAGTAAACATAACTCTTGTTTGCTGTTTAACATTTACAGGCCCCCAATCCGTTCAGGCATGGAAACCAAAATATTGGTACAGACTTGTACCGTGGCGCGTACGCTACTATCAGACCTGAGCAAGCTACCTACAGATTAGAGCAAGCCCCCAGTTCCATCACAACACGAAGGATCATGAAGAAATTTCTACATTTGCATATACCTTAACATTTTAATGGCTAGTCTTACTGCCACCATTATTAATAGGGATCATAATAAAATATTAGTATTTGTGCATATATAGTATTTTGATTAATAATATTGGAAGTTTATTGGGATTATGCCGAGATCAGTTTGGTGGGGAGTATTGTTCAGTGGAAGGTTTTGTAGAACTGCTCTACCTCTAGATCCACTCTACATCTAGTTGATGGAGAAATAAGATCTCCGTTTGGAAAAAATGGCCAAGCTTAGTAAGATGACAGGCTTGTTTCTCTAATTCCAGATCTCTATAAACTATGACCCCATACAGTACACCAGCTGCACTGGAGTCAGCACACTAACTGTAAACTGATACACCATAATGGCTTGCTGCAGATATGCTGGAGCATGTGCAGCGGAAACCGATAATTCAGTGGTGACACACCATGCATAGGGGTTCCCATGGTTTTTAGGCTGACGTGAGGTAAGCTGATCTATCAGGTAAAAGCGGAGGGGGTTACATTAGAGAGACATGGAGGGGGAAGGCAATGCAGGATAACCTCTGCTGTGTAAAGGAAGGAGTGGCGCACTGGTAAATCATACCTCCCGATGAGTTTCCTTCAGTAGCTGCTTGTTTAAATTCTACTGCATGCATTCCTTGCCCCTCGCATTTAGAAAGCTGCGCATTACTAAATCATGGTATTTTTGTTTTTACGGGTCTGCAAAGTCAGACTAGCTTTCTACAAACCACATTTTTTGTTATCGCTGTTTTTCCATGCCAAATGTTTTATTTAGCAGCCTGCTCCAGCATGAGACCCGGCCAACCAAAGCAATGATACTGGCCAAAGGAAGACTAGGAGAACAGGAGGTGGAGACAAGGAACGGAATGAGACATAGATAATATAGCCACTCCTAAGCTGCGTGGCTTTCACCCACAGGATGAACAGCCCGAGAGCATCCAGGATTCAGACACATTAACCCACAGCTATTCTGGGCTGCTTTGTGTGGCTTTTTGTTCATGGAAAAGAGGCAAAAATCTGGTAAACAAATGCAACATTGTTGAACAAACCAATGTGTTGTAAGGATTGTGCAGCATTGAGAATTACCAACTCATATACATGCGTATTTCCATTCCCCCTGCAATTTCTTGGGAAATTTGATGGGGTAATCTGAACCTTATTGTGTTGCTTTTCTGTGGAACACCAGATACCGGCACAACCTGGTTTTGGTTTTGACTGCCATTTTTCTTGTTGGCAGTTGTTTCTACATTGATTGAATTTGAGGGTGAAGGCATGAGAAACTCAAGCTGGAATATTTACACTGTAGCTTCCATTTTTGTACTTTTGCCATCGTTTTTTTTAATAAGCGCTTGACAGAATGCAGTATACTGTGTAAGGAATTTCAACGGGGCATGTCAAATCCAAGGAGTATCAGCGGTCACTGTTAACATGCTGCTCTGTGTGAAGTCAGTGGTCGTGGAGTCAAATGGATTGGTCAAAGCAGTTCTGACACACACAGGCACGTAACAAGGGCTGGACGAGTGGGAGGACAAAAGTGATCAGTGCTTTGATGGATGTGTCACAATGAGGGGATGTAGCTGTCTAACATCTATCACTGGTTAAAGGTTTTCTCTGCTCAGCCTGTCACATCCAACTCTACTCTTCATTTCTATTCTTCTCCCCCTTTGGCTCTCTTCTTTGACTCTCTTAAAAGAAGCTGGGTGTCAAATGGAAAAAAAATACTGTCAGAGTTTACAAAGAGACTTTTTGGAATGGCTTACAAAATTATTTGTCACTGCACGGCCCCTGTTACATGTAGACAATCTATGTCCTTTGTATTGGGGTGGTCTCTTGGGGGTGAAGCAGACATTTTAATTCAATCAGCTGCAAACAGAAATAATGCTCTCCCCCTCCTAAAACTCACTCATCTCACTTCAGTGATACAATTACAAGCTGAGCTGCACTGGCCATCTTGTTGTGATTTTATGTGTTTACATGGGAGGGAGGTGTTTACTGTGGAAACTGCGCCCCCTCCCTCCTCCTGCTGCCCATTTAGCTACTGGAGAAAAGAGCTGCTGTGAGATTTAATTTATTTATCGTCTCTGGAAGAGAGTTATAATGATTCTCTAACTAGCATTACGTTTGTGTCTTCCTGAGTCCCATTCCCTTGTGATGAGTGGCTCCAGCTTTAGCGAAGAACAGCTAAAATGTCTCTACACAGATGCAAGCACACAAAGATGAATATGTTTTTATAGGAGGGATGTATAGCATGTACTAAATACAGTGTGTACTTACCTTTTCTTTTCTTTTTTGTGTGCACCTTTTTTTCTTTTTCTAACTGATGCTTTGTAAATAGAATAGAATTGAATGTAATAGAAATATAGGCCATGTGCAGATTTGTTTTTGATCCATAGTATGTTGAACATTTTAAAATACTTCAAAATCAATGTGATTATAAATTATTTATCTATTGCATATAACATGCAGTATAACTGTAGTGAAGTTTAGTAACAGAAGTAAAGTCTAATCTACAAAACTTGTTCTGATTTTCTGAAAGGAAAATATTTAAAATTATAACAGTCTTACATATGTAAAAGGAAGGCACCAAAATAATATTTGTACTAGAGTATAAATAAATTATATGGTCTTATTTGTAAAATATCCTTTTTATGTAGCACAACGTAATCCAGAAAGAGTAAAAGGGGGTAAGTAGTTCTTGAGTGAATGCATCCACAATCATTCCAGGAGACTTTTATAAAGAGCAAAATTGAATCATTTGTTTTCCATTTCATATTTTTAAGTACGCATCCACCCTTGGCCTTGTATTATCCCATTACTGCGGCATTCTGGTGATAACATTGCCTGACTAATCTTACTGATGGTCACATTGCCTTTTCAGGCCCCAGCACTCTGTTTTATTGGTGTAGCATTACGCACAGTGTTTTGACCATTGTTTACTCCACAACATGCCACTTGTTATCTTCTGTAGCAAATGGCCATGTCTTTACCAATCTTATCTGGCTTTTGTCTACTTCTCTTTTTTCCACTGGATGTGCAGCCATTTAGTGCAAGGGTCAGGGTTGTAATTGACAGCCACCACTAAACAAATCTGCTCGGCTCGGCGGTAGACCAACCCCACCTCCCGTCCCCTCCCGCTACTCTAATCTAACTAATGCACCCGTGTGTGTGCTGGAAAGTGAATTAAGCATAGAAAACTCAATACCTGATCCATATGACAGAGCTGCCTGCGCGCACATTAGCAGTTTCTCTGCAGCCTCTGTAATTGTATTACACAAGTTGGCCGCTCTAACGATCAGGCCTTACACACACTTACACACTTATACACACTCTCCCTGTTGTCGTTAATCGCTGCCTTTGCTGGCCCCGGAGGCGTGCAGCAGTCCAAGAACAGAGCGATCGAGATGGGGAGGATGGAGCATCAGAGGATGATGAGGCGAGTAGTTGAGCCCTCCCTCACGGCTGACATGAAATGATTTCATAGCCTATGTCTTTGTTTTCGTTATTTGGTATATTGTGCCGCATCTTCTTTTTTTTAAAGCTCTGTTGTCAGACTCTCTGTATCTGCCTCTTTGCCTTCTAATCAGTGACTTTCTGGGCACTCCCGCTGTGTGGCCCTGTTTGTGTTTCTGCCTTTTGCATATCCCCACCGCCTGCTATCTGTGTACTGTCAGCAGTCCTGCCTCTTGCCAGAGACCACAGCGTGATAAGATGAGTTTACACTCTCCTCCTCTCCTCCCCACTAATCTCCCTTGGCCTATAGAGACCTATGTAAGGTTAGAAAAATATATCTTTGTGATGTATTTTCACATTATGCAGCAGATAAGGAGTGAGGATGCAGGATATGTAGATGCAGTGAACAATATTTGATCACATGGTGTAGTAAGTACGCATACCTGTGATGATTTTCCTCCTTAAATACTTTTTTAATGGACTTTATGACCAAGAGCATGGAGAGAGGAGGAAGATAGGGAGGAGAACAAAGGAACTGAGAAGGTGATTAAAGGGGTTGTTGTGTTGATTTGCCGTGTGTTGCCATGCAAGCAACCATTTGCACTGGCCTCACTAATGGAGACTTCAGTTTGAATCAAGGGAGAAGCTCTTTAAAATTTTATTCCTTCTAACAGGCTGATTTATAATGATGAGCCCTAGACTCTTTCCACCGCAGCAGGACATCACAAAGAACCCTGGGAAGCAAGGGAACTATATATAGCGAGACCATGAAGGGACTTGCTTCAGGCATGGGAGAATCTAGCAGATAGATGGTGAAAGATAACCTCCGCACATAGCCCAGCTCAAGGCTGACAATGTATAGATGCACTGTGTTGTCTGAGAGACCTCAGTGACCCCTATATATAAACTAAGGTCAGCCACCCATATTCCCAGCTCCCAGGGTCCAGTGATACCCTACCTGCCAGATGACACCCCATGATCCTAAACTGAGAATGGGTCTAGTCTGTGTGCATGTGTGCGTGCATGTGTAAAAATCCCTCAGGGAGGACTTGTCAGAGAGTAGGTCATCAGATATGCCTGTGCATGGGTTCACCTCCGTGTGCGCTCATGATTGTTTGTGTGTGTGTGTATGCGCGTGCACATAAGACAGGAGGAAGAGGGAAAAGCTGGGATGGGCAGCTCTATCATGCTTATCTGAAAGGTCACTCCGTCATTGTTGGACTGCACTTTACAGAACCTCCCTGTGTTCACCGCGAGGCAAACGGATCCTGGAGAGACAGATGAAGGAAAAGGGTTGAAAGAGATCAGGTTGGCCTTGAAATGTTGCACCAGTCTGAAGGAAATTTCCAAAAGTTGCAGAAAATGTAGATGAAAGTGGATTTCCAACAACTACTTTGTATTGCAACAAGATTACGTTATCGAAATAGCACCTGTAACTCATCTGTGACACTTACTTCGTGGTATTCCATTGTGTTATCCCTCCTTAAAAAGCATTTATGAAACTTTGATTACGCAATTATTTTCCTCTCTTCGTGTAAGGCATGTTGTCTGTCCATTTGCAATTAAATTTTTTAACATTCAGTTGGAAAGCTGGTGGGTGGCAAGAATATATTGTTCCATTCCCCCTCATCTTTACCAATGTGCATCTACCATTTAGGGTTTTAAAACATTTATTTGCAATATATGCAAAAACAGGTCTGTAAAACTGTGTCAAAATAAGTGTGTGCCTATGAAGGGGTTAATTAGGTTTAGAAGCACAATTATCACTGGAGTGAAAAAGGTGTGGAGGCAGGGACTCTTCCTCCTGTGTCTACTGTGCACAAGCCAAATCTCTGAGCGACACTAATCCTACTGGTTCTGCTGGTTATCCCTCCTCCTCCCATCATCCCTCAGCAGGTATTCCTCCACTGACATCCATCCCCTGTTTTTCCCATTCATCCCACCTCATCCCCTCCTCACCCGCCTCTCCTCCAGCGCTCTGTTTGTTTTCACTGTTGTGTCTCAGTGACATTAGGCACAGTAATCCAATTGAAAGCTCCTCAGACCCGGAGCCGGGTTCTGTGGGGTTGAGGCGTTTCCATGGGGATCGCATGGATTCCTAATTAAGCTCATTAAAGCTTGTTATTAAAGCTCGTTAAATCTCATCCTGACACGGTGGCGAAGCTCCTGGTGTCTAACTTTACCAATTCATACACTAATACCCTCATACACACACATACACTTACACTCACACACAGAAGTCAACAATATAATGCACTTTGGTGGGTGTAATTAAAGCGATCAGTAAGCCTCTGGGTTTTCCCTACTCCTTGCTTCGAATGGAATGGTGAGGTGATGCATTAGGATTTTGTGAACAATATTACTTACATACCCAAATACAACCATTTATGGTGGTGCAGTTGATGTGAGGTTAGTGTGAGTGAGAAAAAAAAGTTCTCTAACATTACCGGAGACAACACATTCATTCACAGGAGAAATTTCAGTCAAGTGGAGGTCAGGGGAATAACGAATACCTCACTTTACTTTTCACTCTCACACACACACTGAACCATGTTACTGTGTGCCCCTTGACCTCACTCTGAGTTTACACGCCAATTTCAAATATTGTTCTTTGGCTGTAAGGAGGAACAGTAAACCGTGATGTTTTTTGGGGTCTTCAGGGGGCTGAGCGGAACAGTGTGTGTGAGCGTATGTGTGTATATGGAGAGAGAGAGAGAGAAAGAGGGAGTGAGAGAGACGCCTCTCACAACCTGAATCAGCCCTTTGATGCTGACTGGTCTTGACATCAACAATGTGGCCTTTCACAGCTCTCACCCACCTCTGAGGAGCTTACCAGGAACACACACACATACAGTCTTTCTCTCTCTGTCACTCTCGCTTTAGTTTTCAGTGTTTATTTTTTGTAGCTTTTTGTGTCCATTCACAAAGAAACAGCACTTTAGATGGAAAGACGGGAAAATGTAAAAGGAAGAGGAGAAGTTGTTACATGGATGGAGTAAAAAATAGAGTGTCAGATTCAGAGAGAGACGATCATTCTGCATTTTCCCAGCAGAACCAACAAAGTTAAAATATCTTGTTAAGTCCTCTGCTGAAATTACATTGTAAACACCAGAGAAATGAAAGGATATTGAGCTGAGAATAGTGAAGACTGGAATCGGTCAGGGCCAGAGGGACACATAAGACAGTGGATTTCTGAAGTGCCCCCTCATACGTTTTTAATTTTTCATCCATTCCCATAAAATATGTCCTTCTTTTGCTCTACCACTCTTGTCATTCCTTTGACATGAAAGGGATTTCAGTCTTTTTAACGTATCTTGTGTCACAATGACTGTGGTTAAACAGGCAGTCTTTAAATGAAGTCCATTCCAGATGAAGGTGGAAACACAAGTCCTCTGAAGGGAGGTTCTGAAGCACAGTCTGCCGAGGAACATCCATCATTGACATCACTGCTAATTTTGGTGACATATTCAGCAAAACATGCCCAGCTGTGTGTGAAAGAAATACATGAAGTCAGTGTTTCCATGTGATTTTTTTCCTCCATACTTTTCAACAGCTTACAAAAGCAGACGGTTATATCAAACATGTGTTTTGTTTAATGCTCTATGTGTGAAAAGAATTGACTGTGATTGCGCTGACAAATGAAGTTTCCAGATGTATGTCAGGCTGGGGGTACATACATTCTCTAGACTTAATCTTTGTTTTCTCTGGGCAGGCTGTGATGGACCTGTTAGCGTTAATTAGCATTTAGCCCTCCAATAATGCAGCCACATTATGCTGGTGTGTGCAGAGAGACATTTATAGAGTTTGACACAACTTGACAGAGGTGAAGATCTGTCCCCAGGGCTATGGCCTTCTGCATGCTATAATGAGATAATATGAGAGTGCAACAATGACACTGACCTGGGGTTTGTGCTTCTCAATTATACACCAGTTTAGTAAATAGAAATACTTATCAAGATGTAGATGCATGCTGCAAACTGAGAGGCTAGTGGTTAGGACATTAACTCTGTCTACTCTGACGCTCTCAAGTTAAACACTCCTCACAGAGCTCGCTATTTCCTGAAGATGAATAGTTCTCTGTGATGAGGAGAGCTAAATGCATCCAGTCATTTCCCCTGGAGCACGAGCCTGTGTTTAGGTGATGGGATGAACTAAGGATGTGGGCAGTTGCAGTATGGCCGCTTTGGTGCCTTGCTGCCTGCTCCTCAGTCTCTGTGCCACGTGGACGCTGGGCCATTAAAGTAGTTGTTTGTCTTTTTTTCCCTCAATGAATGAGTTGTGTGGTCAAGCCTCAGCCAAATGACTAACCTGAAGATTGACTGGAGCCAGATGAAGAGTTGTACCTATTGAATTGCAGTTAAGAGAGGAGACTTTTCTCCTGATGCAGAACTTTTACTTCCCCTTGATCACCCTCAGCTCTTTCACGTTTTTAATAACCATGCTTTTATGTTGTCATGGATATTGAAAGAGTGAGTGAGTGTTTTTGGATTTAGAGAGATGTATTCTGACTATATCACCTCCTAGATATGGTAAGAGGCTCCATAGAGAGTGTTGGAGTTCAACACTCATATTGGTACTTTCTAGGGACTATGTATCTATGTCTACAAGAATTTGGCAGACATGGATGGGATGGGTCTGTTTAAAAACAGAATTTCCAGAATGCCGTTAAATGCTGTTCTTATTCCCATTGCTGCTTTTCATGAATAATATTCAGTCATTTGTAAAATATATATTATATTTGGAAATATGAAAGATATGTTTTATCTAAATAAAAAGTTGTAGCGTTTACAGAATTTATAGAAAAAACGTTTGCTTTTTGTATAATCAATTAGCGCCAGGGTGATTATTAGGTTAGTTAAAGCCACTTCCCAGTTAGAGCACAGTGATTACGGTAATGGCTACAGTGGACACACAATCCTTCTGCTGCCCACTGATGATGTAGGGAATCTTGTTTTCTCAGCCTGTAAGCACTAGGTGAAGTCAGCTGCTGTCAGGGAGCCTTTGAGCTCTGCCCAGCTGCTGCCTGCCTGCCTGCCTGCATCCACAGCTTCAGTGGTCAGAGGCTCATATTCCAGTCTTTCTGACTGGGGTGGTTTGCTTTGATAGTAAGGCCTGTTTACCGCTCCATGTCCTGGGGGCTAACTGGGCTCAGATCACCCTCAAATGAACTGAGGAGTGAGGGAAATATTCAACACAGCTGTGCTTACTCTGAGGGCTGGGGCCAGGAGAGACATGCTGCTACGCTTTCAGGTACAGGGCAGGTCTCGCCTCTGAAGCTGTCTTTAGAGAGCCTGTTTGCATTTATAAAAATGTTTGCTTGGATACAAAAATAAAGATTCCCCCAATGGCGAGGGATGGGAACGTAAAGAGAGAAAGCAAACTGGATGGAGATAAAAGATTTTTTAACAGGTAGAAAAGCAGCTAACCCAGTGGCTGCTAGGGAATATAGTAGCAACTCCACAGCAAATCAAAGGTAGTGGTAGTCTGAAGACTCTAGCGGGCAAACTATCCTTGAGTAAATCCAGCCAGTCTCTCCCTAGAAGTTTAGATTAAGAAAAATGGTGTTGTGAATGTCGATACTGTACTTTTTTCCCGCCTCAGCCATATGTCTTTTGCAGGCTTGATGCACAATCCCAGTTGAATAACATCCCCTCATCCTGGACGTCTTCCTCTTTCACTTCAAGATTCATGTGCGACGGGGAAACATTCAGCTTCTGCTCTTTTCTCACTCTGTCAAGATTTCTCTCAGCCAGCTTTGTTGCTTTGACCAATTTACCATCTCTATGTGTCTGCACAACAGAACCATGGCTGGCAGCAGCTATATGAGTGGCACAGGGAGACTGCCGTGTAATGAATAGAGGGCATGGCTAGCTATTTGGCAGGAGTGGATGGGAGGGGATCACATATGCTGTTAATTTGGGTAGAGTCAAGATTTATGACAGGTAGTATGGAAACGGCTTTGGCCTTCCAGTAATCAACCATCATCATGTTTTCTGAATAGTTCTGGTTTAGTATTAAACAGCCAACAGTGGAGAAGTTGTCACTCATATGTGTTTGTGCTATATGACCATGTGTAGGCCGCTCTAATTTATCAGCCTATTCTTAATTCATGAGTGTGGCCTTGCAGATTAATGCATATACGTGCATGCCCAATGTTTGTTTGCCCAATTAAGGATTCATAATATATATTCATAGTGTGCCTCTTCTACTCTTAGCCTCTTTTCCCTGTTTCTGTCTTACACACACACACACACACACATACACAAACCAAAACATGTTGTACCAAATGCGAAAATGTACCACAATGTAATTTATGCACCTACAATACTACATGAGAGGCTTATATCAGCTTTTGTAGTATGCTCCTGAGTTACCACCACGCTACATTTACAAGATTTACATTTTGTCTAATTAATGCAGAGCGCATTGTACAAATGCAAATTTTTTGAATTGGATTTCTTCCATTTTTCAGAGCTTTCCCAGTGTTACCAAGTGACTGCCTAGTAGAATATTGAACAACTGTTGGCGAGTGGAAAATCATGAGCAAGCAGTGTGCAGAAAAAACATGTTGTGAGTGTATCCATACTGCCCACTGTGTTGCTGGCGCCCAGGCTGGCCCCCTGTTTGCGTGTGCATCCTGTACCCCTCTGCTTCACCGGCCCTCCCCATGTTTCTCCATATTTCCACTAGCTCTTTCTGTCCAAGCCTTGCCTGGTATGAGTTCTGGCATGCCGGCCCTGCCCTGCCCCTCTCCGCTCTGCTCCACTTCCTCCCTCTGGCTCGGTGGCCTGGCTGCCCGGCGGGGGCAGCCTGCTCACCTCCGGGGCAGCTGGCATGCCTGATGGCCCCATTCATCAGACCTGAGGGCCGAGGGTTGGGGGCCCCCAGTGGAAAGGGGGGGGGGGGTTGCATCGTGGGCCTTGTTGTTGACTTTATTGGGATGGTTATTAAATAAGCCATGATGACAGGGGAGGCAGAGGAATGCTTTCAACTCCCTCTGCAGGAGATGTCCTACACAAACCCTGGGACTGGATGGATGACGGAAAGGATGGAAGGAGGGAGGGACAGAGCAAGGCAAACAGCAATTTTTTGAGAACAAAACACAGAAGGGGGGAGAAAAACATGCAGAAAGATATATTTACCAAGACAGTGACTTTCAGAAAATGAATCAGGGACTTGCAGTAAAATAGAGCATTAAGGAAATAAGCAGAGTTTTTAGGGTGGAGGGAAAGATCACAGTTTGTCTTTAAAAGACAGATGACTTGCCCTGGGCGAGGGGCTGGCGGCCCGCAATGTTGAGGCTGGTGGCTGAATGGCTGATGACTGAATGACAGAACCCCTCCTGAGATTGGCCATTAACACACACTGCACACACACACACAAAGTCTATTGAGTGTCCCAGCAGGAGAGAAGACACAGCCTCTGGGCCAGGGGCCAGGGGCCAGGGGAGGGATCCAAAGGCTAGTGGAGGTCTCCCCACAGTTTCATATACAGCCAGCAGTTAACCATTGGCATGGGAAAATCCAGCCCTGTGCTTCCACGCCCTCAGCTGCATTCAAGCCTAACAGTAGCACATCCTTGTGTGTGTGTGTGAGATTCGCTTGACCTTAACCCTGCTCCACAGCTGTCGAACAAGGAAGGAAGAAAGCCGTAGCACCAGAAAGAAAGAGAGAGACACAGAGAGAATGGATGTGAGAGATGAGAAAGCTTGAATGTAGTCCCTGGGGGCAAAATGAATGACTCACTGACATCCTCTTGGCTAGACTCAGACGTCTGGTCATTCTGAACAAGGCTTGGAAAAAGTTTCATTCCACTACATTTATTGCCACATTTGTCATTCAGTTCATTGTACTAGACTTTTATGCTAATTCTCTGAAGACCTTCTTGTGTACAACATTACCTGAGCTTTACAGTAATATCTCTGGGTATTTTTAGGGACCATTGAGTATGTGTTTTGCGGGAGAAGAATAAACACCACTTATCTTTGAAATGCAGAATGGGGCGCCAGACTCTTTTAAAGACTGCACCCACCATAAAAATCATGTTAAAATTTGTGAAATAAGGTCGACTAAAGAGAGAATCTCAATCTCAAGTGTTGGCATGGAAAAATATTCAGTAAAGCTCAACTTCCCATCATCATCCCTATTATTTACTTGTCTACTTGGAGAAGACCTGTCAGCCAATCACATGGCCCGTAACAGTCAATCATTTTAAAGTAATTCACAGCAATTAAACCGTAACTTGTCGAAATTACACTGTCAGGTGCCAAAAATGTAGAGGAATCAAAGAAAACAAGGATGCACAAGCCCTAATTAAAGTGCATCTAATATTATAGTGCTAAAGACAAATACAATGAATATGAAAATTTGTTGTCATCTTACTAATTTTCTGTACCATCTTACAAAAAAGACTTGATAGCTGTCCTTAAGTGCAATGTCACTTAAGCACCTGGACAAAGCTCTGAGGAAAGATGTAGAGTAAGTATAACAAGTCTAAAAGAATGGTAGGCCTTCCATCAATTGCACAGTGTACTGCTGATCAAAGGACTCCACCACATGGGTATGTGTGGGCTGTTTTAAGCCTGATTTGTCCAGTAAATTATCCTCATTGCAAATTTGACAAGACATGACTGGCTGGTCAACAATGAAAGATGTAAAATGTAACATATTGTTTCTAATGTAGATACATCACGGTGGATTCAGTTACTGAAATAAGTTATTGTATTTTATTATTTTATTTCTGTAAAATTTAATGCATCATTTGAATATTTTGCAGGCTTCTTTCATATGGCATTGGCACCATGCACAAACTAACAACTTGACATTTGTTTCTGGTCTTGTCATCTGATTATGTTCTCACAATGTTTTTGTGAAACAATTTGGCTAGCCAGGCCACTGTGTTATAGACTGCTGGCATGTTTGTTAGGGAAAAAAATGAAAGTAGCTTGGTTGGAGCCAAGTTTCCCATGAAAAAAATTACCCATGTAGTTGCTCATTACCAATAAACAAATACAGCTGCCAGCATAATGAATTTCACTTTAAAACATGTGCACATGTTCAAGAGCCCATCTACCCTTCTGCTGCACTTACAAAAATGCACTTACACCCCTGACTGTTAGTTTTCAGTCTTCACTTTAGTCTTGTAATTATCTTGTCAATTAACCTGGAGGTGGAAGGATAAATGACGTGCTTGTCTCCCTCACCATTTGCACTGATGCCTCCTGTTTTTCTTCTGGTTTCAAATCAATGCACAGTGGAGTGACTGATGTTGTATGTTTTTAAAATCACGAGGTATTTAAATTTGACTTTGCTGATAATTTCAAGGTTGCTCTTCCACACTGAGCTGTCTGATTCTTTGATTGATTCCTTTTTCTTGATTTGAAGTCTCAGATTTTTCACAGCTTAGTTTAAGCAAGCATTTCACATTGTAAGCTGTTTTAGTCAAATCATGCTATACTGAACTGAGCTGCTATATACTATAAACTAGAATTCTGTCATAAATATTTTTTTACAGTCAAGATTCCATCTCCAAAATATATTTCCCCTCCCTAGTCCACTTTGTGCTCATCCCATATTTTACACCTTGATGAAAGCAGACACCTAAATGCTTGTTTCATGCAGTTCAGTGAATCAGCCAAATGAATATAGACTTTTCACCCTCATTTACTGTAAGTTATGTTTGCTTTGTGCTAGATCTGCAGCAGTCCGTGTCACATCTGCATAGGCTCAGCAGTGTAGACTGAGTAAATGAGTCCGTCTGTGCTTCATTGTATTCAGGGGAACAGGGACAGTATGCAGTCACATCTGAGCAAGCAAACCACAGTGATTGTTGGACCCGAGCAGAATCCAACTCTCTGTGTAGTTTTACTCTGCAGAATTCCTAACCTCAGCAACAATGACACCCTTTTTATTGAAAACCTAGAAATAGTGTGACAAGAGATGAATAACTGAACAATCTTTTTCATTTTTAACAACATGTGTAATGGAATGGCATATGGTTTGGGAAACTGGGGAAAAAAAGAAGCTTAGATAGAGCTTTGAATGAGCATGGCACATTTTATGCACCTGTGTCCAACACGTCAAGAAAATCTAGAATTTTAAATTTTTCCTCAGGTACCCCAAGGACATCCCTAATACACTGTACCTAAAACTTGAAATTTAATGTTTTGAGTATGGATGCATTTTTAAAAAAAAATGTTTTGCCTTATACTTCAGAATTCAGAAACACATTCTTTGAGATATTCTGCACAGTTAATCTTTTGTTTACTAACTGTTCCTAAGAGAAGTCTTTGATAGAGATGGACAAAAGTGCCTGCACGGTCAGTGGAGGCAGATAGTCAATAAGGGAAGATGGGCTTGGCAGCTTGCTTTTTTCCCCCTGCTAACTGACTCATTATTCTGTATCAACTCATTGGATCTCTGCTGTCAAAACAAGTTTGTTTACAGACGAGCCACCACTGACAGATGTGAGAGGCATTTAATAAGCAATCCAGTAGACAGAGTTATTCCATGAAGAATAAAACATTAAGCACAATGAAAAGTTTAACTTAACATGCATTTACAGGTTTAAAATGACATAACCTGTAGTGTTTATGTGTGTAATTTCCCCTCGAGGATGAGAGAGATTAAAAACAAACAAACAAACAAAAAACAAATATATTCACATATATACACATTTATAAAGATATATGCATCTTTATATATGCAGTCAAATTCCTTGTTTATGTAAACATACATGGTAAATAACGCTGATTTTGATTTAAAAATTATTTTTTTATTATGACCAATTTAACACTAGTGTTATTTGCTAGATTGATATAAATACATAACGCAGGAAAAAGCATTCGCATGATTTTTTTTGTGGAGAACCCCCTTCTTCTGAAACCAAACCTCTGCCAGTGATGCATACTAACACTCTTCGTAATTGACATTCTAACACTTCAGAGATGAAGTACCGACACCTTTCCCCCATGACCCTGCATAACAACATGTACCTCATACTTCACTAAGCACAACCACTGCTTGACGCGTGTGCATGTGTAAACGAAGACAGAGAGGAGAAGAAGAAATAAAAACAGATAGAAAGAGATATGATCTGTCCATCAAGCAGAATGCAGGACAGATGCATTGTCAGTGCATCTGTCCTGTCCTTTATCTGCAGCTGTTCACTTCACTGGGCACTCAATCACTGGTTTGTGTGAATTTTTGTGTCTGACTTTGAGCAAGAGGAATGAGAGTATGTGTCAATACGTGTGTTGCAGGCTTACCCATGTGGAAGCTGATCAACACACGAGTGCATGTGTGTGTGTGTGTGTGTGTGTGTGTGTATGTGTGTTTGCAATGCATATCTGCATGCCCATCTAGACTGCACTCTCCTCCAGGTCATGCCACTTGTGCTCAGAGGGAAGCTTTCGTGAGCTCAAGCTTTGAATTTTTCAGAAGCTTGTATGCCTGTTAACTTAACCTCCGAGTGACCTCGCTGATGTCAGTTTTTCTCAAGCTGCCGAACCCCGCCCCTTTTTTTCTTCCTCTTCTCAACCAGCCCACAAAATGTCTCAGTGATGAATTCGATGATAGGAATGGGACTTAATTAGAGAAGCAACATGAAAGGCTTCAGCCATTGCATAGCACGATAGTCCCAGCAGGGCAGATTAATGTGATAGGGATGGTTTGGATAATGCTTGTTCTGTGTGTGCTATCCTGGTCTCTAGGGATACCTTTTAACATGGTAACAACCTTTTAAATATTTTTTAATTTGAAGCCACTAATGTAACTGCGGATGAAAAGGATCGTATATTCCTCTAAACAGACAACACACGCAGGTGCTGTGGCTTCTGGATCTTGTCTCAGTGGAGAGCCAGCTACAGTCCCCCTGAACTCCTCATGTCTGACCGGATCAGAGCAAGAAGGAGAAGAAGGGAGAGGGAAGGAAGGCAGAGTAGAGGGATTGCATTTGACATTCAGTCCCCCTCTTCCCCCCCAGTCATCCATTTAACCCTGCCACCGCGGCTAGTGCAATATTAATGCCCTTAAACGCAGATGAGGTGAAAATGTGTCTGAAGGAGCGGATCCCTGTAGGGAGGGCAGCTGCATGCATGCACAGGGTTATGAACACACACACACGCACACACACAGATACTACACATGTGGAACCCTGGATATTTAAACACACTGTCCAGATTTACAAGTAATACTAATTCATTTAGAGACATTTACATTCAGATGGTCTTTTCAGCCAGATGTATGGATGTTTAGAGTGTCTATACTATGATCTATTCAGCAGCCTGCTTGCCTAAGTGTTTGAGCAGCCTCTTGTCCTGCTGTTTGAAACTGAAACAGGCTTAGCTGAGATTTAGGGATCAAGGTGTGTTTATGTGAAATCCTAAACCAGCTCAAATGTGGGCTAGTCTGCCAAATACCCCTGAATACTTGCTCGTGTGGCCGGGCTCTTTGCACTCCGAGGGGAATGTTGATCTGAGAGGAAGAGGAGGCAGGTGAGAGGTGAGGGGTGAGGGCAGGAAATTGATTTAGTCCCATGTTACCTGAATAATGAGTAAGGCACTGTGTCCAAGGATTGGTGGGCTATAGCTGGATGGTGTAGAGAGAGAGATAGTTGTAGAAATGTGTGTTTTAGTTCTACATCGCTTTGAGTTTAGCATGCTTTCGTGTTTTTTCAGTTTGTGCAATAAAAAACCTCAGCGGTGTTAGCGACCCTATTAGTCTGCACAGCAGTGCTTTGAGCTAAATGCTTATGTCAGCACACTAACATGCTCACAATGATAATGCTAAGATGTAGATGTCTAACAGACTAATCTTAGTTTAGCATGTTAATATGCAACATTTGCTAAGTAGCACAAATAAAGTAAAGCTGAGGTTTATGTAATTATTTTGGTGGAAAGTAACATAATTAATAATAATAAGTATAATTTTGAGGTAAATTCAGCAATGAAACACCATGATGTATCAGAGTTACAACTGCTCAGATTAAATGTGTAATTTTATACCGTTCTCATGAAAATATTCTAAAGAAAATACTTGATAGAAACAATTTATTAAATTGTTAAGCAACATTTCAATGGAAGGATAACTATAATCAGGATTACATGACCTCTCCAGCACAGTACTTCAGGGAGTGGCATAACATAGCATAACCTAGCCCCAAAGTGGGCCACATCTTTTAGCCCCTGCACCAACCCTGAACCTTTACCTTATCCTACCCTGTGTAAAAGTCCCACATACTGTAGCTTTTAAAGCTGGACAAAGTGGCCACAAACCCAATTCAGCTGCTCCAGTAACAAGGAGCGCTCTCAGCGATTTAATATTCTGTTTTATTCTGTGAAAAAGTGTGTTTGAGGCGTCTCGGGGATTGATGGAAGTAGTTGTGGTGGTGGTGGTGAGGGGAGAGGGGAAGTGCCAAACAAGAGAGGAGGGCTTTGGGGAGAGCAAGCTCAAGAAAACTCTGCAACGCTCTGCAACCTTCACTGTTGCTGCAAAAAGAGCAAGTTATTCTGTTCACCAAATACTTAACATTAAGTCCCTCTGAACCTCTGGGAGCCTTCTGCTGTCACCGCCACCCTCAGCTGGCTTTTAGGGTGTGTTTTGCTCTGATATTTTATTGACATGTGGGTTAAAAACAGCAGAAAAAAAGTTCAATTGTGCGATTAAAACGTAACACATTTGAACCTATGACACTTCTGGAGTGTGAAGGGAGTGTATGGAAAGACTTTCAGATGGGTGGGGTCACCAGTTTTAGTCATGCCACTGTACTGGATGAGGTCAGCTCCTTAGACTTGGTGCTGCCCATACCACCTCTCCCACACTGACAGCTGAAACCACGCAGTACAAATATTCACTTTCAAATGCTTTTTTTAACCCCAACTCTCAAGAAAACACAAAAATGAGGGAGTGCCTTTTTTGAGCAATGCCCCGTGAGTGACCTCTCCCTTTTCACAGCTACTGTGCCTACATATGCCTCTGTCGCGATTACTTTCACACCACAACACACAATAAAAACACTTGCACGCACACACATGCGCTCTCATGAGGATTTTTCCTGCACCGGCAATGGTGATGGGGTGACAAAGACAGGGCTAATATTGGCTCTTAATATTTGATGTGCTGAGAGGAGCTAGTGTGTGTTCTCATCAGGATATTCCTCGCTGTCTCTCGTTCTCTGCTCCTCTTGCCTTGTCTCAAGTCGGAGATTGTAAAGAGACTTAGATTGCTTAAAGAAATAGACAGTACCATGTAATCTACTTATACCATTGATTTATCTTTTTATCCAATTGTGTTTCCTTTTGTAACCTTACTCCAGGCTATATCTCTTCATAGAAAGAAAGAACAGCCTCTTAAATGTTTATCGACAAAGTCGCTACATATTCAATTAACAGTCAGTAGGTATTGTAAGACAGGTATCACAATGAATTTTACTGCTTGCTATGTTTGAATTTGCAGCTAGGGCCCCTCCTTTTCATGGAAAGGTGTCAAAATTTCAATTTTTTTTCAAAGATCCCAGAAGACACAGTATTTGATGTCATTGTTTGTTGCAGGAGGGAAAGCAGTGTGTGCTGTAGCCCAAATAATTGGTGGAGGATTCTCAGCAGGGGAAGGTAAACTGAAAGTGACACCAGGGTGGAAAGCTCGGCATGATGCCTTCTTCCTTTCAGCACTTCAGCTAAAACTACAGACCCTCTACAGTTCCACAGGAGCACAAGTGAGAGCTCTCTGACTGGAGGAGCACAGAGCCTTTGGCAGTCCCAAACGTTGATTTCCCCCCTCTCTCCCCATTAATCTTTTATATCTAGGGCTAAATATGAGCCGAGTTGATGTGACGCTGCGTCTGTGTTGGGGGCAGACTGAGTGTGTGTGTATGTGTGTCGGGAGGGGCTGTTGAGGTTAAGTGCTCTGGTGTCTGCGACTCAGGGGACATAGGGCGAAGAAAGAAGGAGGTGTGTGTTCTGAGGGAAATTGAGGGTAGGAGAAGAGGAGGCGGAGGACAATTGAAAGATCATCCCATGAGGGGAGACCTCAAAGCTGGGATACGGTTTTATGAGTTTGGCCTCTGTGTGCCACAGTGTGCATACTTACACAGATCCATGCATAGGCCCGCACATATACAGGCGTTGAGCCAAAAAAAAAAAAGGTTGCCTAATCCAGACAGTTCTCATGTTTCTGTCTTTAAAGATCCCTGGGCTCCTCTCAGATAGGGGGTACAGGAATAATATTCAGGCAATTGTAATCCAAGAGAAGGTTGTACATTTTAAAAATTCTCACAGCACAGTTTTTGATTTCTAGGCTACTGCAGATCTTCATGGGGTGCTTCTACAGCGCTGCAGCTTTTTCAAAGCTCTGTGTGATTCTATCGTCGGTAAAATTTGAAGGGAGTTCTAGGGATGCAGTGGAGCATACAGTAATTCTTGCTGTCTTTTACTTTGTCTTTCGCTCTGCACCTTTCCACACACACAAGACAAAAGTCCCTGCTGTGATGCTAGATTATATGTTACTAGATACAGATAGAAGCTTATGTCTGTGTCTCCCTGTGTGTATGAGTGGGTGCATGTGAAGCAGAACACACCCTGATCATCATATCAAAACAGTAATGAGAAGAAAAGTCAACATTGTTCTCCGCCACGCTCCATTAACAACAGCAGAATCCATAATCGTATTCATTTTCAAGCAGCTTTATTTAATAAAGTGGAATAGGCCTGGTACCTCCATTACCATAATGCTACTTAACATTAATCTTGGTCATTAAAGAAGACTGACACAATCCCCAGGCATCCGAGTCGTAGGAATTAGGGATGAACTAAGGGAAAAGAAGTGCTTATAACTGTAATAATGTGTGTTGCCCCTGTTTTTCAAATAGGGACTTGCTGCAAAAAATCCAAAGATTCTTAATGTATCTGGGAGTATTGATGTTGCCAACCATGACTTGGAGGTGAGGTTTTGATCTACTGCTGTGGATGTAAACAACTCATTAGGAAGAGATCAGGATGCTTGCTGACTGGCAGGGACAGCAGGGGTGCTGGGGATAGCTGGGAACATGTTAACTATCTCACTATCTTTATCTCTCTCTTGCTTGCTCCTCTACTTCACTTTCATCCACTCATCAGCCACCGGAGGCTTACTTTGGAGATGTGGGGCCGTAATTGTGTCTTACTCACAATATCCGCTTGTTCTTTCTCTCTCTCTTTTACCTGCTGATTGAGTCTGAACCTGCTTTCAACTCCCCTTGTTGCGCTTCCTCTTGCCGTTATAGTCATCCTTTTCATCCAACCTTCTTACCTCTACCTTTTTCTCCCTTGCCGGGCTGCCTCCTCTCACACATTCTTGCTCTCTTAATCAATAACTCCCCAGCTCCTTCTCAGCATTCTGCATTTCTTCCTGCTCTCTGTCTCTCACTTCTCCTTTGAAGAGGATGTCAAACAGTGTTTCCTCATACGGAGCCATTTTCATTCGGCTCCATCACTCTTGAGACGTGACCTCTCTGCATACATCTTTTTTTCCTCCCCATCTACGGTATCCACAAAGAAATTGCGTGGTCATACAATTCTTGTCTCTGCCAGGGATCAGTAAACAACTATTCTACGAGGACTTTGATTACTATGACATCTTTAAGTAGAAAGGTTATGAATTTTGCATTGTGGTTTAGTGCAGCTTACAGTATGTAACATCCCAGGAAGCTGTTGAGCAAATGGATTTAATCCTACACCGGAGAAACACTGCCTTTTTTACGATTTATTCCTACAGTTCTAGCCTACCTAATGCACAGTTTTGAGCATCACAGTGCTTCAGCTGAGAATCCATTAAAATGTTTGCCTTGATCAATAATTAGACAAGGCAAGGTAGCTTTATTCATGTAGCACATTTTAATCACTGATACAAGTGCCATGCATAGGCAAAGAAAAGCATTAGATTCAACACTAAAAACAACCATAAGTACTGAAAACCGAAATAATAGTAATTAAGATAGATTAAAAAAAGATTTTATGGGCAAATATAGATATATAGATAGATAAAAAATAGAATCATTAGAATAGAAAAAAAAAACAATAAACCAGAAATGCAGTTATAATGCAGTTATAGTGTAGTAAAAATGTGAAGGTTCTCCAAATTCAACTATGGAAATAGAAGTAAAAGCAGTAGAGCAATCAGTTAATCAAAGGCACAGTTTTTTTCTGTTCTTGTTTGAATTCTGAATGAGTTGATGTTTTGTAACAGAATTTTTGGTTAGTCCAAACAAGAGACCTGGCCACCCTGTTGGAAATGAAGGCATGAATGACTTTCTCTAAATCTTGTCTGGACGTGAAACCTCTTATTTTTTTTTATTCATTTGTGTGAGATGAAAAAATGCTGATTTGGTTACTGCCTTGGCTGCTAAAGCTCAGATCTATTAAAATAGATGTATAACTTGAGTTAATGTCTTATAGCTCTGGAATCAAGCTGACCAATGGCTTTCATTCTTTCCCCCTTGCTGCCAAATACAATGATCATTTATTTGAAGAAAAATTAATTGCATCCAGTTATTGGCTTGCTCTAAACATTGACAGAGTGAGTCTAAGGGACCATTGTCACTTGGTGAGAGAGTTAAATAAATAAACCTGTGTGTCATCTGCGTAGCTATGATAGGCAGCGTTATTGTCATGTATAAGTTGACCTAGAGGGACCATGTACAGGTCGAATAATGTCCAAGATGTCATGATAAGCACCAAAATATGTAGTTAGAATCACACAAAACGTGTTTTACTCACGCCCAACGATTCACAAACAAACTCAGTGTGGTTTGCAAATACAAAACATCATTCACAAACTAATGCATTTTGTTTTGCAAATAAGAAACGTACCTTATCAAACAAATAATCATGCTTCAGAAACAAATACAGTATGTTTTACACATACAATGAAACATATTTTACAAACTAAAATCTTTCAAGTACAAAAAAAAATCCCCAGATATTTTCTTGTAATTGAAGAAATATGTTTCATTGTATGTGTAAAACATACTGTATTTGTTTCTGAAAGCATGATGTATTTGTTTGATAGGTACGTTTCTTATTTCAAGGTTTTTGCATGATTCTAACTCCATATCAAAACTGGTGCCTCACCTGAATCACTATTCAGATGAATGTCATTTAACATCTTCAGTGCAGTCTCAGTGCTGTTTGAAATCTATACAAAAGACTGTTTGCATTCAAAAAGTTGCTGAGTTAAATCTAAACTGCGTTCTCAATCATATCAATCATAATCACATTTCAAAAAAAGGCAAAATTAGAGATGGGTCTATAATTATTTAATATTGATGGATACAGGTTGCCGTTCTTTAGAAGGGGTGTAACAAGTGCAGTTTTCAGTGATTTTGATAAAAATGTTTGATCATTAGTGGTTTCATCAAGCAGAAAGAGTTGCCATTGGTGATATATTGATTGGAAGTAATAGTTCATGCATGCTAATGAGTCCTCTGATCCATAAAAGAGGAGCTTTAAAAGGTGAGTTTTACAACGATAAAGTCTGATATCCGTGCTGTCTGAAGAGAACATGAGGTTTTGTGTTTTTCAAGAATGATGTATCATTTGCCTTAGCTAATCTTAGCCTTAAAGACCCAGTGTGTAACATTTAAGAGGATCTATTGGCAGAAGTGGAATATAATATTCATAGCTATGTTTAGTGTATATGGAAATAAGAATTGTTGTGTTTTTATTACCTCAGAATGAGCTTTTTTATTAACAGAGGGCCCTTTTCTACGCATTCCATTATGAAGAACCAGATCAGACAAACCAAACACTGGCTCTAGATAGTGCCTTTTGCATTTTTCATCAGTTTCGCAGCCACCGTAGTTTCTACATGCATGGAAGACGAGCAGCATTTAAGTTAGTTGCAATCTTTAGTTTCACAGCTAGATGCCACCGCTGTTGTAACTGGACTCTGCAGGAGTTAACGCTGACTTTTACTGTGCTTTTTATTTTTATTTGTACTTTGATGTATCTTATCAGCCCTCTAGATCCCCCCCTTTATTCAACAGTATGTTTAGTTGAGTTCTCTTCTGTCTTCACTACTTCCAGCCAGTTAGTTAAACTGGGATTAGTGTCTCTTTGTCCCCCTGACTGGCAGTGCAGAGTCTGTGACAGACCTGAGAGGCACCAGAGTCCCATCAGATCAACCACACTAATTAACTTGTTTAAACAAACTGAGAGCAAGAGTCAGGAGAAAAGCTTTCAGTACCCTTCAAAAAGCCATTAAAATGGAGTGGGGGTGGGGGGGACTAAGTGACACAAGAGGGGTGGTGTGCAGTTATATCGATGGCCTGGAACCCAAGTCTTTTGTGTATGTATATATGTGTGTTTATGTGGCAGGGAGAGAAGATTATGGGTGCTGGTTGGTCAGGAATGAGGAGCTTTATGAGGAATCCCAGACCTGAGCAACTTTACCTTTGACTGCTGTGTACTGAGCTCAATCAAAGATTGCAAACAGAGATTTTAGAAAGAAAGAATACAGGGAGATCAAATAGACAAGGGAAAGTCTTGGACCACAGTTTCATTGTTAACTCCATTTAGTTTGGTGACTGACCTTCATTCATACCCAATGAATCAGCCGTTTAGTTCCTGCTCCCAGACCACTGAATGAGTTTACTTCTTGAGGCTGTGCACACAGTGATATAATATGATTGTCACATACCAAGCTGCTTCTAATGCAGTCACTGGTTTTACAATAGTGATTAGCTGTGTAAATCTGATTGAAGCCTCTTTATAATGTGTCATCCACATTGTCACATCCTGCACTAATGAGCTGAGCTTACCACTGCTGCAAAAAACTCACAGACACGCAGACCTTCATAGAGTTGTGTATATGATGTGTGTTTCCTTTTCCTTACTCCCTCTTCTGTGTGTGTAGGTGTGTAGGTGTGTGTTTGTGATTGCTGGTATTGTAATTAGACGAAGGGCTATTATCCAGTAAAGATGTTTTCCCTCACAGACCAGCGGAACACTCGCCTTGAGGATTTTGCGGTGCTGAGAGTTAATAATAGAAACGTTCAGGTTGAGTAGAGGCAGCATTTCCACAGGGCTTCGTTTAGTAATAAAAAGCCCCTGTCAGTGTGTAGTGGACAATCACACACACGTTCTGGCACACACATAGAGAACATTGCATACTCTGTCAGAAAACGACAGAGTTGAATCTTGGGTTTTGACATCCTCAGCTGCAAAGACTTAAGTCACATCTACATGTAAAATCTTCCTTAAATATTATTTGTTTCCAGAATTCCTCTGCCACCAAATTGCATTATGCATCAAATACTATAAATGGCCATATGATATTATTACTGCACAGCAAATACGCATAAACAGATGCACAGACACAGAGCAGAGACAAAGCCATGTTAGCATCGCAGGGATGCCTCAGTGTGATGTATGATCTTCATTTCCCCCCACCCCCCCTCCACCCCCCATGGGCCATCTCCAGCGCAGCATCAGCCATAAGACAGACAGAGGAAATGAACGCTGGGGAATTTATCTCCCATGCTGGCATTGTTTCTGCCTGGTGAGCTCTGAATTAACACATTTATTAAAGTGCTGGGTTGAGACCTCCACTTATTACAGGGCAGAACTGCTGAGCAGGGATTGTGTGTTGTGTGCTTTGTAAAAGCACAAATTGAAATGAAAGCTGTAGATTAGCGAATTAAAAGATTGGAAAATTAAAAGGAGGCTATCATCATCACTCGTATCATCCACGTATTTACACCGAGGGCCAGAGACACCATTTAAACGAACACACAAAAATAAGGGGTGTGTGAATTTGTACAAATGTGTTAACTCATTCTGAATCACTTTTATCATCTAATGCTATAGTCTCAACATCCAGATATGTTTAACTTTACTTTTCGCCCTAAGAGTTTAGGGAGAGTTTACCATTTCTCTGTATCTATATTTTGTGTATTTACAAAGTCACACAGGAAGTCACTGCTGTCAACATTTGTCACTTCAAAGGAAGCTGCACTAAAAGACACACGCTAGATGGAATAGCAAAGGTCTTAGCTTACAGGATTTTGTATGCATGGAGTATTTCGTGTCATTTTCTGTCTTTTTTACTCAAGCTTTTGTTTCCCAGAGACATGATGTGAAGCTCAATTTGAACCTGACACATCTGTGTAAATTTTAGTAAAATTTGGCACAAAGGGGAAAGACATAAATGAAGAGTCAGTCCAGTTTAGGCTGCTTGAAAGCATGTATTAGATAATCTCTTGGCAGGTTGGTATGTATTTTGTTGAGTTAAATGCTAAATATTGTACAGAAACCATGCACAAAGCAAGAGTGAACATGGCTGAATGCATTGGCACAGGTTTAAACCCTCAGGCACGCTGGCTAATCACAGTCACCCTCGCACACAAGCAACTAATTTAGGGCCCCTGACAGAATGTTAAGTAAGTGGGAAAAGTCAACTTTATAAACACTCATTCTTTAGCTGGATTGGAGAATCCCTCAGTAGCTCCCTACCAAACAAATGTCAACATGCAGTCAAAGTTTAGAGAGGGAGCAGAGCAGGAAATATCCCTGATTAATGATTGGAACGCCTCATAAACTAAGACGGCAGATTTGCCAGCAGTTGAATGCCAACTGCACTGATTTTTGATCAGACTCAGATGTGCAGACTGTGAAGCTGTGTAGGCCCAGTGGTATGAAGGCCCTTCTCGGTCTTTCTCTCATTTCCTGTGGTGTTTCCTGCTCTTTTCCTAGCGACTGTGCTGCTTCTGTCTTGAGGCTAGAAGGTAAAGCAGTAGCTTTGATTTGATGCCTGAGCAGCAGTCTTTAACTTTACCCTCCAGTCCTTTTTTCTCCTCTGCCGTGGACTGATGTCTCAGGGGCACTTCATCTCCTGTCTCTCTCACTCCTTCATCCACCCTGCCTCCACCTCTACCCCTACGGCTGCTGTAGTCAGACGGGCTAATGGAGCCACTTACTGCCCCTTTAAATCTTAACGGTGCTGGTTAACCCTTTATTGATGTTCCTAGACCTCTCAGCTGCCTGCAGGCTGACCAGACTGTAAATCTACTACCTGGGCTTGATCAGCTGCTCGCAGGGAGGCTTTGACTGAAGGCAGGCTCGGTCATTAGACAAAAAGAAGAAAAAAAACATAACTATAACCATTTGTCAAAAACTGAACACTGATGTGTTTTTTGTGCAAGGTCTTTGTTCTGCTTTAAGGCTGTTGCCTTCTGTTGCCTCCTGTCACTGGAGAAGGGACATCCTGAACATTTTGTGGTTTTCCAATTTGCACAAGGACACAAAAGTTAAAACGAGCAGAAGTATTTGACTCCGCTGCTGCACCCTTATATCTGTATCTAATTTGTTTTAGCCTAAGGCATTTTCTGTTTATTTTTTGTGAAGATGCTTTCCATGACAAGCTGGCAATGATACGTTACAGCTGAATTCAACCCTTGTGTCTCCACATCAAATGGATCAGCCTCAGTGGCAATGGGTAATCTGATCACAAAGCTAAGATGTATACACATTAGCTGTAATCTTATGAGTCCCATTCACTGCAATATGAGTGAGAGTTAAATGGGAAAAAATAAGAATAGAGGGAGAAAAGTGTGTAAGAGCGGTTGTTGCGAGTGAACAATGACAGGCATCTAGATCATACTTCTCGGATCATTTCCCCTTCCATATTGGAGTTTATGGTTTGTAGATTCTATTGCAGTAAAGAACGTATTTTCGGAGGCAGATGTTAGCTTTTGATTGATTTCTTCTTCACCATAGAATATCTCACAGATGCTCACTCTGTGTTCCTTGACTGTTTGTAATACGGAGACAGACTAAAGCCTTAAAACCATCAGCAGATCTCCCTTGAGGCAGATAGAGCTTTATGTAGTCTGAAGTGCTTGTCCAAATATCTAATAACCCATCTTTGGTCTTTAGGCTCCCACCCTCATCCTACTCATTTATCCTTCCCCCCTGAGGCCTTCAATGGAAGGAAATGTGTTTATCTAAAGGAAAATATGCTGGGTCACATGCAATATCGCAGCTGACCACCTCCATTGGTATGGACCCGGCAAGTATCCACACGACAGGTGGCCTCAACTGCGGCCCAATAAACTCCATAAGACTGCTTCTCTTCCTTTTTTCTCCCGCTTCCAAGCCCGCCCTCTGTTCCAAAGGCCAGCCGTATTGTTTTACCTCAGGCGAAGTTGGTCTGATGGTCTGGGACATGTTAGCCAGCTGCCAAATGAAAGGGGATAAATCACGCAAATGAAAACAAATAGAACCAGGTCTGCTTAACTCTAATTAAAGCCGGTTCCCCTACTCTGTAAACTCTGCTGTGTTCTACATACTTGACAGTGCACCCGGAAACATGTGTTCCTCCTGAAGTCCTCCATATCTGAAACAGAGCCATGTGTGGCTGCACAGGGGGCAGCAGTATGACTTTTGGGGGCACTCATTCTTTTTTTTCATTCATCAAATGTTCTGCTCTGTTCATGTTCTGTAGAAACATTCTCATACCAGTTCCTACATGTTCTATAATGTACTGCAGCCTATTTGTATGTAACTTGAAAACTTGTTGTGCTAATTTATGTTTCTCTCTCTCTGTTTCTCTTCCCTTTCACATTTTTCTGCGTCTGATCTGATTCCGCTGCATATAGGTAAGCATATTCTTAAATATGTATTCTTGCTACATTATTCCTCATCTGTATAGTTAGAATCAGAATCATCTGGAGCAACTCAAGTGCTCTAGTATGAATTATACATGCATGCACCAAAAGACATTGCTTTGGTGGTTGAACTTACATAACTGTAGAGCCAGACTAATGAGCAGTGGCTGGCTACTAACTTAATGAGATGTAGGGATCGGTCTACATGAACCTGTCCCTGCATAGCATGAATCACTCTGCATCACTTACACTTTGTCATTTGTATAATAATGTCTGTGTCAGGGAGAACTGTATTTGTGATGGGTCTTTTCAGGGAGAATGATAGCTGTGACTGGTTTGTATGTGTGTGTGTGTGTGTGTGTGTGTGTGTGTTTTTGGAGGAGATCAAGGATCTTTTCGATATCCTTGTTCACCCAGTGTGAATGAGCCATAAATGGATCTGGTGGTAGATATACAGATGTCTGTTCACCAGCATATTCTTATTGGTAGGCCACTGCTAGCCGAAAGGAAATAACAGTTTACTGTAAAGCCTAAGAGTGGCTCAGTTGTCGTACAGTGGGAAGCAGAAATGCCCTCCAGCAGTGACGATATCTGCCCTGCCAGAATGTATCTGTACACTTCTGCACAGGGAAAACAGGAAGGCTCACTGACCCATAGTCTAGTTCAATTAGCATTCGCCAACGACACCTGCTCTCACGAGCAACACACAGTGCTAGTGTGAGCTACATGTATATGTGTGTGTGTGTATGTGTGTGTGTGTGTGTTTTGCTGGTATTGCTGCACATCTCCATTAAATATTAAAACATAAGGCTGGGAGTGCACTGGGGTAGACCTCCTGTTCCCCTCTCTCATCAAAAATAAAAGGACAGCAACTGTAAAGTACTTGGAAGATGGAAAAAGGAGAGGGGAGGTAAGAGAAAGGATTTTACAATAGCTAGAGGAAAACAGTAAGGGGAATATGGGTGAAACACTTGCAAAACAAGTGAATTATTAAACTAAAAGATGAAAGTAATTATTAGTAAAAAGATTGTGGACAAATTATGAAAATTTGGCTTTGTCCTGCAGCTTAGCATGTGTTTTAGCATAAGAGCTGTAGACCAAACCTGCCAAACCAGGTTTTAACTTGTAGTATTGCGGAGAAAAGACCGATAGACTGTAGTGAAGTGAGGGTCAAAGGTCAGATAGTCGAGCCACCCAGCTCGTAATGGCTTTAACCTCTGACTCTCAGCCGTGTCCTGAGTCGTCTCCTAATGCAGCATGACTGACAACTCAACAGCGCTTCACATTCTTACGTCTGTGTTTCAAGCACACAGGAAAGAAACTCAGATTAAAAAAGCAACAGAATCACTCTATAAGACATCAGCATTCTAATTTTACTCTAACCTTTTTACTTTGTGCCTTTTCTTATGATGTAAAATGCATTGTCACCATGATGCAAAATGCTGAAAGTTTGTTTCCAGGAAGCCCCCTACTGTAACATGGCATTTGTGCTTCCTTGGAGCCAACACTCCCAGCTTTCTCTCTAATGGAACAGAGGACTTCAAACGTGACTAATTGTTATCTGTTTGTTTGTTAATGTGCCTCTTGTTTGGTGCTGTTGGGAACAGATGTGCCTGATGAGCTTTGTGAAGTGGTGGAGATATGCAGTGGGACGAGCCTAATCAGTAGCGCAATTATAAGTTGTGGAGTACATCATCTGCATGAGCTGAGGAGGAAAATAAAGTTGTTGTTGTTGTTTTTGATTTGCTGTACATGCTGCATATTGAGCGTGCATTTTTCACAGCTAGAGATCTGCCAAGTTTTCAATAGAGGGAATTGAATAAGAGGCCAGGTTCACCAAAAGAAATATGAAGAAATAACTGATGTGTGTGTGTGTGTGTGTGTGTGTGTTAAAGAACATCTGGCCTATAGCCTGACCAATACTGATTACTTATCTGTAATACTGACAGGAGAGGAAGAAGGAGAGATAGTGATGATGTGATTGAAATGAGGATGGATGTGTTGTTGAGGGATGAAGGGAAGTTGCATGCTCCCTGAACTCTTATCTGACCCTATGTGGTGATGCTTGAAGACTTCTACGAAGGCCATGACCTCAGACCTCAGTGTGATAGATGCCTCGGGGCTTCGCCAGGATGGTCTGTGAACACCTACTGGGTCTGTGTAGTGCAGTGTAGATGTTCTAATCATATGGCTTAGTTTTTTTATTCAGAAATAAATATTTTTGTAGATATACTGAACTGCACACATACTCAAGTATAGTGCCCTGATTTCAAGCTGTCACTTAAATTAGGCAGTGAAGACTTTGTAAGTAATCACATATGGATCTCTATTATAGTATAACCTCTAAAATTCACAGCAAGACATTTCTTTCATTTATTTTCCTGGGTGACCTCAAATTAGCCCTGTAGCTAATTAATTTTGTCTTTCTTAAAAATATGTTTTTCATGTTTACAACAGATTGCAGATGTGATCATGCTGTGGGGCAGCAGTTTGTTTGTGTGTGTAAGTTTAGACTCCTGTCCAGCAGTTCATACTTTTTTCGTTTTTTTTTTCGGAATGCTATGGCCTTTGGCAAAGCGTCCTTCTGGCATCGGGTCCTAGATGGCACCTGAAATGCACAGGGTCTCTAGGTTATGTTAGAATGGCACACAGCTTGGCAGTAGAGGACACAAGCTCCTCTGTTACTGCTTCAGCATAGAAACATAATAAACTGTGTGGTCTCAAATAGAAAACACCATGCCTCATATCATCCAGATTAACACAATCAACAGTACTTGTCAGTTTCATCTCCCCAGAAGCATTATTGCATTGGGATATTTCGGTGGATTGCATTATTAACATAATACGAGATGCACATTCTTTGCCCCAGTGAATTTATCATTTTTGTGTCTATTCCTGAAAAGAGTGAACTCACCATTTTATATCTTAATTCCTGTGTGGTTAAGTGAATGCTTATTTGCTTTTAAAGTTCCTCCCCTTACAGATGTAATACTAAAAGAACAAACAGCCAGGATTTAGGTGGATTTGTTTGCCACTGTGTCTTTCTTGAGAATCCTTTGCTTCCCTCCCCCTCCACCTTCCTTCCCTTTAGCTTATGTTTTGTTACACCAAACCTCCATTCTTACTTCCTTATCCCCTATTAACCTCTGAGAAGGAGAGAGTCTTAACAGCTTATAAAGAGTGATTTACACTTTTATGTTGATGCGTACCTTCACCATAGGTGTCTGCAATGTCTGCTTCCATTACATTAGACATAGGGCCTTTCTGTGCTACAGTGATGTTTAATTGCCCAGCCTGGTCTTCATTATGTTTCCTCACAATATGGAAGAGGTCATCATTTTTCCTTTTCAGGGTTTCTAGCTAAATTCACTTGCACTTTTACAAAAGTTACTTCCAGTGCAAACCTCTTCTCCGTTATTTTTACCGCTCTGTCTCACAAAGTGAATATGAAAGAATGAAAATGCTATTACTTTGGGCTTTTCTCAAGAACTGAACACTTCAATTTATTTTTCTGTTGGAATTTTAGACAATAAAAGAGTGAAGGCTACCCAGAACTATAAATCATTACTCTTTTCACACATACAGAATTGCTATGGTGACACCTCAGTACAGAGGTACTATTCAGGTTTAAAATTAGGCTTTCCCAGTGTAAGGAGATAGTGCATGTTCTTCCTCTACCGTCTGTGATTAGAGTAATAGAAAACCCAAACTGAACCTTAGCAAAGACCAAATCCAGATTCCTCCAATGAAACACAAATCTTGGCAGACTGTCTGGAAATGCCCCACATCTAAATTACATTTTACCATACAACACATTGGAGCTTAACACACTTTTGTACTCTGAATGTACAAAGGACCCTCTGTTATATGTGGTTATGTTTTCCTCTCCATTTGTGTATGCATATCTGTGTATATGTAGATGTGTGTTCATTGTGTGCATGTTTTTGTTTGCATGTCTGCATAGTGTGAAAGCTCTCTTTGTGGATTGTGATATGCTGAGTGTGTCACCAGCAGTGTGTAGGAGATAATGGCAGCAGACAGAAGCTAATGTACAGTCCTATAAACAGTAATGGATCCTGTGGGGATACAGAGCTGATATGAAAGTTGTAGGCCACTCTCATGGTATATTGCCTTTAATATGGCACTGTTGACACACTGCACAACACATGATGGCAAGAATGTTTAGAAGAACAGCAGGAATATGACATGACTATATTAAAAAGACATTAGGAAAATACGACCCAGGCGCTGGGAGATGCTCAGCTCTGAGCTGCAGCTCCCCTTGTCTCTATACATGGAAGATCATTTTTGGATTTTAATAGTTTTAGATTATTCCAGTGTGGAGGAGATAGGATGTGATGTGATGCTGATTTTATCAGGCTTCCCTCAAGAACTGTGTCATTAATCTGAGTGCACATTCTTTACTCCTCCAATTTTTAACACAATGACAGACAAATAGACAAAAAAGAATGCCTCTGGTAAGAACATTCATTTTCTGTGTTTCATGGAGGACACTAGGCTCTTCATAGTCTCAGTGATTATAGCAAAAAAAAATAAGTTATGATAATGTTTAGTGTAGTCAGGGACAGTAGTATTCGCATGACCAGATAACACCATTAATCATTCTGTCGAGAATGTAGGGAGGCAGGGCTGGAGAGGGGGGATGGTTAGGAGGGGGGTTAGCGGAGGGGGCAGTGACAGTTTGGCAAGGTGATGTGAGCTGAACTACTAGCCTGTGGAGAAGTCCAACCCCCCCATTTCCATCTCCCCCCATATCACGCCATCTCCCCCTCTGTAGCTACCACTGTCTTTCTCCCTGTCACCTTCTTCTCTCTTACCAGCCATCCACTCTATTTAGGCACTGTGTTTACCCCCTGATGTGTATCTCCTGGGCCTGACTTTCACTCACACTGCTGACTGAGTTTTAGACCACACATATCAGATAGAATATATTACATTTTCAGTGTATGTGTAACAATATATATGTGAGTACAGTAAACTGGCATTATGGATCACTTACCAACCTAAACGTACTCAAATAGCAATTTTAATCTTACAATAAAGCCAACAGCCCTGTATCTTTAAATGTTCATACTATAATGAAATAAGTATAAAACAAGACTCAGAATCTACATGCTAATGGATCTGTGAGTCTGTTCTGCCCAGTGTGTAACATTTACCAGGATCTATTAGCAGAAATGGAATATTATATTCATAGGTATGTTCTCATTACTGTATAATTACCTCTCGTGTTTTCGCTACCTTACAATAAGCCATTTTTATCTGCTTCAGTCTGGACCAAAGTGGTGGACCGCGATTACCATCCTACAGACCCGCTAACATATTATGTTATAAATTGGGGGGTAAATGTGATTTTGATGATGCTGATTTTAGGTCACATCAGCCAGAATTATATATGTCTGTCAATTTATTTGTATGAAGTAAGTTCACCTTGTAGATTGTGTGCTTTTTTAACTAATATGATCTGACAGTAAATGTCACTGTAGCAGCTCTTCATCGTATCTGTCGAGTGAAAACCTTTCATGTTTTAAATTCAGTGCAAGGATTACATGCTCTTTAATGGGATGAGAAAAACGTGCACACCCTTGATTCATGAAACCATTTCAAAACCGATTAGATAAATGTAAAAACACATGGTCATCAAACTAAAAATGACTAAAAGCAAAAAAATACAACTCACTCTTTGCATGACGAGTTGTCTAAATAAACATTTATTTTTTCTTTTGTAAAGCTGCTTTCAATGTGCACTGCATGTAGCTCACATGGGCCTGGAAAAAAACCCACTATGATCTGTGGAATCCTGATATGAACTGAAAACAGCAGTGGTCATTCCTTAACACAACCGCAGGGATAATTGGTATTTTAGGAAAACATCCTTTGGTAGATTTTCAAACGTTCTCAAAGGTTCATCCCTGTATGTGCACTCTTTGATCTGTCAGCTTGATTTCCCTGTGAAGTTTCTTAGTGTATTTGTGTGTCTCCATTAGTGTGAGCTGTTGAATACATGCTCCTTGGTGGGCATGCATGTGCAGTATGCGTGTGTGTTTGCGTGTGCATTATTTCATGACTGAGGGCCATGTGTGTAGGAGTGTGTAACAGTGACATCAATGGCTCGCTATAGACAGGAACCCCAGGGAGTTGCATCAGCATGGCAGCTAGACACGCCGCTATCTGATGTGGTTGTCATGTCTAATTTAACTTTTGAACCAAGCCTGATTTATAGAATTAAAATGGTAAATTTTAAAATTTTAAAAGTATTTCTTTTTGCCTTTTTTTCTTTTTCTCTCTTCATTTCTCCCTCTCTCTGTCTTTGTCTTGCTCTTGTGCTAGTGAGGCTTCTGTGTCAGTTGTGTTTTAAACACCTGCTTTGAGAACAGAGATCAGTCGCGTGGAAAAGCCCAACAGAAGCCTTCAAGGGCTACGGATCACAGGCAAAGTCAAATATTTGGGTATGGAACGGCAGGGAGGTGCACAGAAGAAATCTTTTCATCCCTCCTCCCCAGATGAGGATTTCTGCAGCTGTCAGAATGCATCTTAGGGTTTTGGGGAATGAGTCCCAGCAGGTGACAGGGTGAGATACATACATACACCAAAGAGGCTGATTACAATATGCCTATGTTAGGCCAAGCGGCTCAACATTTTTGTCGTAAAGTAAAATATGACTGAATTTTAAGCTTCAGCTAAGATACTCCTCTCTGTATATCCCACTAAAAGAATGTTTAGTTTGTATTTGCAAACATTTCTCTCCTTTCTGTTAGTGCCGGAGTGAAGATAGACTATCACTATAACCTAATGTGAAGTATAGTTGAAAATAAATTGGATTGAAAAACCTCACTGGGAAAAAAAACTCCAAAGTATTAGAATAAGTTGCTAGGGTGCCCAGGAAGTAATCCAGTTGCTTGCTTTGTATTCTTATAAAACTATAAAAAATTATGTTTGCATGAATTTAACATTAATGACAACAATAGTATATTTCAAGCCCAACATTTCTAGTGTTTTAAAAGTCTGTGAAGCCACAAACATGTCTCTGCTCATGTCTTTGAGTTCACTGATAAGGCTACTGTAGACCTTAGTCTAAAACAGAGAATGTGAGTAGGAGAGTTTCAAAATGTCCACCTGAGGCTCTGGTAGATCATTTGGTAGAGTAGAAGCACTCCAATTTTCATTCTAATTCTGTAGCGCAATTGCCTTTAATGTAGATAAATTTAAAAGCAGCACAGGTGGAAGATACAATAACTGAGAACTGTACATCACACTGTAGAAGAATAACAAGAATATCTTCTATTCAAGGCCGCACTTTTTAATGCACTTCAACCCAAGTGCTGGTGCCTGAAGTAGGAATCTTGAAGTCTTATTGATTGGTGAGAGTGAGAAACCATGTGAGATTGGTGCACTGGCAGCAACAATGAGGCAACCACTGCTGTTGTGGTGAAGAGAGAGCAAATGGTCGTGAGCTTCAGGTAGTGACTCAAAAAAGTTGAATGCAGATTCGAGAAGCCAAGATGTTGCATATGATCCCTGTCTCATCAGGCTTACTGAGGTCCTGAGAACAGTTTTGGCTCAAGAAAGGCTAGAAACACAGAGGGTTTTTGTAACCAATAAAATTACATTAGAAAGAACTTGAGAACTAATCACTGGAACCATTTCCAAATGTACGGCCAATTGAATGGAGTGCAGCAGGATTTACAAGATCACTTTATCTCAGTTTTTTACCTCCCCGAACTTGACAAGGCTGAGCTTTTGCCAAAAGAGCACTTTGGGGATCTTTCAGGAAGAGCTGCATAGATATGCTGGGAAAAGGACATCGGGGCTCGAAAAAGGGTGGATGGATGCATTTTAGCTCTCATTACCATAGCATATATTAAACGCTGACAAATAGAAGGTATGAAAGAGAACAATCTGCATTGCTACCCCATGGAGGAAGCTCATTGCAGCTACTTGTATCTGCATTGAGGTTCAGTATGAAACCAGGATAATTGGCTGAGTTTCTTTATGTCTGTTGCCTGCTGTCATCTCTATGCTCTAGTATTTTAGATATCTGCCACTGGGGAGTGTCAAAGAGATGAATGCAGTGGAGATGAGAAGGGGCAGCTCGCACTTTTTAGGCTGTGGAGCTATCGTTATCTGTGGCTATTTATCTGCATTTCCCTGTGGGTGACAGGGAATGTGGCTGAGCTTGGCTCTGGCTGAGCTCCGTCCTTGGAAGTGGGTGAGCAGCGGACAGGCTGGGAGTCAGACAGATGCCCTCAGCTTACCACAGATCATTAATGCATGAGGAAGATGGAGATGTGCAGTATCCTGTTCCACTGGAGAAAAGGTCACAGCCAGTGGAGACTGCAAAGGAAAGACAACATGAGTTGAGAATGCAGGAAGATGCAAAGGATAGAAGTAAGATAAGTAGAAGAGAGGGAGGATAGAAAATTGGACTATGAGGAGGAATTGAGTGTTGATGGTATATCTTTGCACACTCATTTGTATGGATGCATACTTGTACTTATATTCATGTATTTCATGGATATGGATCAGAATTTGACATTTGTATATAAGATAGTAGCATATCTGATTTACTCTTTACTCTGAATCAATAACTATATTTACATGGACTGCAGTAACCAAATCGACTTTTTTCTAAACAAATTTTAATAAAGCTGTTTACATGGGTTGTTAATAGAACTACTTCATTCATATTCCCATTTACATGCTGTGGAATTGAGCCAAATCAATAATGACAGATGGTTCCTCCACTCCAGTATTCAACCTTAAACCATATATTTCTGTTGTGTTATTGTTTTGGTTTATCCTTGTACGTATCTTTTTAAGGGTATACATGGGAGTAGATTTTGATGGCAAAGCATCACAAAGACGATTCCCCTGGGAAGAAACGCCATAAACACACAGGGACTCAAGAGTGCTTGACGAAAACAATGGAAAGACACCTAGAGAGATTCTTTGGCATGCAATGTCGAGCCAAAACACCACAAGATGCCAGATAAAGGTTCATGTCGTGATAGTGTTTACATTTCTAAGTGCCATTAATGCTTAGGGAACAAAGTATACTCCAGTGATCTAGTTCAGTTTTTTAAGGTTCTGGGACTTGCAAGAGGCCAAGATGTTCTGACTTTGCTCCAAAAACACTGGAACCTACACTTCCTGTAATGCAATTTGGTCTGCAAGTACAGGTTAAGATACTGTGATGTTAAGTAATTTTCCTGACAGAAGACATGCAACTGTTTTGATCAGCTGTGTAGTACTTTGACATGCAAAATTGGTGGAGTGGCCCTTTAATATTGCAACCTCCACCTCTCTCCTCCTCTATCTCATGCTCCCTAGGAGAGTGACAGTGATGAACCATTTCGTGATAGCAAACAGTTCCACACAATACACACAATATCCATTATTAAATTTTTCCAATTTTCCCCATCTCATTTAATTTTGCAAAGATGAGCATTTTGCGAATTTGTCTTGTGAGTGTGCACATTCCATATGAGACACCGGAATCCGCTCTGTTCAAGCGTGGCTGTGTAAATGGCTGTTGTGGCTGGGACGTCGGGATGTTGTGGCTGGCTGTGCCTGTCTCTCCACAGCCAGCCTCTGTGAGTCCATGGGGGGGCCATAGCTTGCTTTCTCTTGCTGGACGGTAGATGTAACGGGTGGGAGAGTGCAGAAGGACAGGGTGGATGGAGGGGAGGGGGGCACATACTTGCTCCTCATTGCCCCTGCATTATATGTGGTTGACCTATTTCAGCAGTGAGCAGCAGAGGAAGGAAGAGAGCTGGGAGGGGTACAAGGCAAAATCACAGGCTGACAGAAGTCCCCTGGTGAGTGGAGCTGGGTGTGTGATTCCCTAATGCAGTCACCACTCACCCAAAACAAACACACACACACACACACATTAACTGCTCTCCACCCCACCAAGTGTTTCTGCCTCTTAACACATCCATTAATAGGTGTGAGGTCTGTGCGTGCTTGTATGCATGTCTTTATGGGTGTGTGTGTGTGTGTGTGTGTGTGTGAGGGAGTTTGTGTTTTTCTCTGTGTTGGACAATGAATCAACATGGCAATATTGTGTATGTGCAGTATATGCATATATCCACCAATATTGTGATACTTTGTCAAATTGTATTGTATTGTAAAGTGAGAGACACTGTGTCTCCTATAACCATCATGTATATAAAGATTGACAATGTAAAGTGCCACCACAAGCCACCAACAGTTTCAGTCACTGGGGAACGAACACCATTTTTCTAAAATGTACTATCTCATTTGATGTTTTGATGATGGTGGTGAAAAGCAAAAACAAGTTGGTCAGAAATTTCCCATGGGTGTTTAACTAGGTTAAACATTCACATCATAATCATCAAACACTTTATTCAAGTTTTTCCTTTGACGCTTGCCTGTATGTGTGAATGTGTTTGAGTCAGTGTTTCTTTGGCCCTAGTCACATGGGGATGACTCTAAATACAAATATGACTGCACCCAAAATGCAGTAAGAACATGTGATCTGATCACTCAGGCCTCTTTCTGAATTGGTTAGGAATGCATTGGACCACATACAGTACAAAGAACAGCATCATCTTTGCAGTGTGTTCACAGCAAGACAAAGCTCCCAAACACAAAAACAAAACTCTTTACCAGAGGCGAATTTCCATCTTGTTTCTTGTTTCTCCCTCTCTCTGTTGCTCTGATTTGTAACAGCATACTTTAGTTTTCAACTTTTTCTTTTGGTTTTGAGTGCCTTTTTTCGGGTAATTTAAACCAGTATACAGATTTTCTGTCCACAGAAGAAAATAAAAAAGTAAGCTGGGCAGCGGAATCTGATCCTAAGTGGTCATTCAAGATATATTTGAGATGCACTCTGGTTCCAGGTGTGAACTGCCATCTATCTCTGCCGGATATAGAGACCGTCCGGATATATCTGATGCTCTGATACCATGAACAGGGTGACAGCGACAGTATCGGTGTTTATGTGTGTGCATGCCTTCATATATTCACTTTTATCAGTGTTTATTATACCATAAAGATGCAGCACAATCACTGTATATTTGTCCATACTGCTCTTTTCTGGAAGCTCCCATCCACATAACCATGCTTGGGAACCGAAGGCAGGCAGGGCAGTGATATCAGGAAGAAGCGGCCATTTGGCTTAGCGAGGATTGCAATCGATCATCCAAGCTGGATATGGTGTAGTGCACTGTATAAGAGCCAATGTGAATATGATACCCCATCCAATGTGTAATAGCAGCTATGTTGTCATTCCTCAGCAAGCCAATATTACAAGGGAAAGGAACTGTGTTCAATGGGCTGAGACAACAGCTTTTTTGTTGTTCCTGCTGTATAAGCTAAGTATAACAAGCCTGATATGTTGATTTGCCAAATCCGGCACACATACAGTATTTTGGGCCACAGGACATGGACATGTGATGTTGTTGAGGGGTATCTAGTCTACAAAATGAAAAAGGGCAAATGAACGAAGTGCATGCAAACTCATTCCTCAAGTCTTTAGTTAGCAGCCACCACCCTACTGCAATTGTACAATTTCATACTGTAGACTATACGTGCATCAACAAGCATGTTGCAGTTGACTTGAATGCTTACAAAGCTCTTTTTATGTTATGCATAAGCCCATTAGGCATCCTGGGACCCTTGAATAAACATGCAGGAAGAAAACAGTAGTGGTATCAAAATCCAAGGGAAAATTGTACACCTCCATTCAACGATTGTGAGGCAGCCATACACGTTGCAATTCCTGCTAAATTTCTGTGCACCCCCTCTCACTTCAACTCAGCAAATGCGCCATATGTAGCAAAACACTAAAGTATCCTCATAAAAGTATGTCCTCCTAAGAAATATGTTGCAGTTATAAGGATGCAAGCCCAATGAAATTAATATTTGTATAATAATATGAGCTGAATATCAAATGTTCTCAGGTTCTCAATATGAAGAGCTGCATTAATTAGTTTTAATTCACAGGGAAATATGTCTGCAGCTAAACAAGCTTAGCTTAATACATGTGTGCAAGTGTGATGACTCTTGCTCTTCACTGAAAAAAAGAAGGTAAATGTATAAGCTTATTAGTAACACGGTAATAGCAATCATGATTATAACCAACTGTCACGTCTGTAGTCTGAGTACAATAAAAAATACCACACACTGAATTAATAGAGCATTAATCGTAAAAGACCATCTGATTTTACAGGGACAGCTGTCACAGTTTGATGAGAAGTCTGTTGAGGAAATCTGATTTCTGATCAGCTGGTCAGGATTCTTTTGACAATGAGGCTTGTTAGAACTTACAGTAACACCAGTCAGCCTCAGCTGAGTTATTGCTACAGTGAATCGCTACATTAGTATTCTCAACAGAAATGCTGTCATGTCAATTCAGAGCCCCATCCAATACTCTCTACACAGTAAGTAAGGAATTAGCATGTTGTACAACAGCAAGCTTGTGTAACAGTATTAAGATTTTAACAGTATTACAGCCATATCTAACACTTAAGCTTCTAGGCTCAAAACAGCATAATAAATTGCTGGAAAAGGGGATAGAGTTAGTGTTGTCTGTAGTGTCACATGCATGTGTGTGTGTGTGTGTGTGTGTGTGTATGTGCATGTCATAACCCTCAGGGCCAGATATAGAGTCATGTCTATTAGCTGGCTATTGCGACTGGGGTCTTGTTTTTATTATCAGCACCATAACCGCGGTGTGTGTGTGTGCCCTTTAATATATCACCTCCTGTTCTTCCTCTGCTGATCCCGGGGCTAAGATTTATGATTCTGCATTACATCTGCCTTGTCACATTAATTCATCCATCACACACAGACACATGTACACACACGCAAAAACCCTTTCGCACACACAGCCATAGTTACACCAAAGCCTGCATTAGGGCATAGACCCATGTTTGGTGTATTACAGCATACAGTAAATCCTGATCTCCTGATCTTCTCATTTCCCATTCCATGTGAGGTCTTTAGTAGATGGCTGCAGGTACCTTTATTCGGCGGTTGGGGACACAGAAGAAAATTCCACTCTAGAGCATTTAAAGAAAAATGAGAACTTCTTAAAGCACTATTTCATGGTTTCGCACCTTGCAGTTTGATTGACCAGATGGGCAAGAATGCGATTTAAGAAGTTGATGTGTGTACATAGGTTCTGTGTGTGTGTGTATGTGTGTGCGTGTGCATGTCAGGGGGAATAAGCAGGCAACCAACTTCAGTGACAGACATGGAGAATAGACTGTGCTCTGGGGACTGTGTCTCACACATTCTGACACACTTCCAGTCTGTAGTGTCCTTCAGATAAAGTGCTGCCAGGGATATTGTGTGAGGAGGGTTGGACATTTGAGTGCTTCAGGATATGTGTGCATGAGGTGTGCTTGTGTGAAGTGTGTGTGCATATGTGGGGGTTGGTACATACTCTTCTGAATAATGTCATTCTTGTATTGAGAACACAGCACACTATGAAGGGATGACTGATAATTACCTTTTCTTGCTGTAATGTGGACTAACAGTTATTACTATCATCATCGTCCATATATCTATGTGTTCATGTTCATGTGTTTATGTCGCCTTTAGATTTGCCTTGGTGTGTGGAAATCGGTAATTTAAACACATAGGTTTCTGTCACTGCTGATGTCAATGCATTGTGCAACAACATTCCGTGATGCTGGATGCACATACAGCCACACAGCCATATAGCCTTCACAATAAAGCCACATAATCAATTCAAACATGACAACAAATTCAGCTTCAAGTCTGCGAATAATGTGTGTTCTGCCATTACTATAATAACCAGCAGACTGTGTGCCATCGAGAACCCCTTGGCAGCGGTCAGGGCTTGTCTCTGCTGCAGAAGACAGACTGGTCTGAGTCTTACTTCTTTGTCGCAATCAAAACACAAACAAACTCTATTCAAAATATTCAACTAAACAACAAAAATGCATGTTCAGTAAGGCAGATTGGGCCAAAAGTGAGCCCCTAAAGAACCATGGGCCCAGGGCAGCCACACCCTCTGCACCACTTTAGTCCATTAGGGTAATGTAATCGAGTGTAAATATACAGTTGGATATGTGCAATAGAAATATTCAAGCTGGGGTCTCAAACTGAAATTTGGGCCGCTTCAATATTAAGAGAGTGCAATATTTCTAAAAATAATTCCATTACTAACATCATACTTAACAAAAAATGCCAACAGAAGTTTTTCATATCATCATTTTATATCATCTTTGTTGTATAAACAACAAATTACAGCCAAAAACCTCCTCTCTTCTTATAAACTGTCAACTTTAACAGTTATTTTGCACCAAACAAAATACATTTTGAAAACAAAACTGTGTTTTTATTTAAATTGTATATGAATGGGGTAGTTTTAAATTGATATGAAACAAGGCAGGAAATGGCTCCTGGGCAAGCAGTTTGAGATCCCTTATTTATGCACTTTAAATTTCTACTTGTACACCTCTGTGGCCTTGCATAAGCAAGGCTGATGACCAGATTAGCAAATTAATTAATATTGTTAATTTCCTTGGATATTTAGCCCTTCTCCAGTTTAATAAGTACTTGAAGTGGTGGTGAATGGCATGAGATTAAGAGTTTTTTTCAGATCTCACGCTAGACACAGGTGTGCTAGTAAACTAGTTTGAGTTTGTGTTTTACCATATAATTCTTGGTGCCACTTTCTCTCCCAGGAGATGTGGCGTCAAGATGTGTTTGATGAAAATGTGAGATGTTAAATTTGAGGGAACCTTTAACAGGCAGTGTCTTCTTTGGGACTTCTGTTACAGTATGATGTCAAGTTTAAACATTTTTTGAAATATCCTGTCAAAATAAATGAACACTGGAATTTTTTATACAGACACTTCTTTACATTCACAATTCATTTTCTAGTTTATTCTTTTAGTATAATTGTGATGTAGCCTTTTGTAATCTTAGTTCTTCGATCCTGTGTTCCTATTGTTCCTTCTGCTTGTATGTTTTGCATTCTAAACCTTTGGCCTTTTACTGGTGGCAGAATGAGGCTGCCCGCTGCTCTCGGCCAATTAGCCAAAGTAGAGGCATCACATCAAGCTATTGGGCACAGTGAGGGGTCAGAGAGTGTGACACGTCTCTTCTGACAAAAACCGCTCCACTCCACAGCCCACCGGTCGGTATGGGGTAGGGTGATGGCCCTGTATGGCTTTGGGCACCCAGGGGTGTGACATGTGACAAGTGAATGGGCATGCCAGTTTGTACTAAAAGGACCAGTCGTTATGACTGCAAGTGAAGTGAAGCAAGAGGCATCTGGATGCAATGGCTGCTTTAAAATTGTATTAAAGTGTTTGTGCATCAGTGAATGTGTGTTCGACAGGCAGTGGGTGGGCGGGGAGGCACAGGAGCATGACACATATTCATATTGACACCTGTCATTGAAGCCTTGAAGCATAAAGATAGCAAACACAAAACCTGCATGAACTTAATTGGGCTTTTCTTTTGGGACTGTGTGTTTGAAGCCCCTATTCTACCTCTTCGGAAGGTGTTAGGTTGAACCCACCCACTCCCTCCCTACACCAGTTTCCCCTGTCCTTTCTCTCCCCCGGACTCTACCCATAGAGCGATGTCTGTTCCGTACCGCACCGTAAATTAGTCCCGGGTGGTGACATGGTGCTTGCTGGGTAATTTGGACAATGGGGCGTTTGACAGCTCACCCATCACAGCTACAGTGCCCCAGGGAGCCACTACTCCTCCTGAGCTTTTCTCTCTCTTCTCGCGCTCTCCTCTCCTCCCTCGGTGCTGATGGAGTGACTCTCTAAGTAGCAGCATCATTCTCCAATCAACCACCAAAATGGCTTTTCATCCAGGAGGGAGCAAATGGGGAAGAGGGGAGGGTAATATACAGTGCAGTGAGGACGTTGAAAAACCATAACTGCAGGAGAGTGAGCAGAAAAACACTTGCAGAAAAACAGAGATTGTGAGATTGTGATGCATGTGAGTAAGACTGATAAAATAAAGAGATCCTAAAATGAGAATAAAAAGATGAAATATTTTACTTGGTTTACTTAGATGCAATTTAAAAGCTTTCAATTAATGGCCACTTTACAACATATACAACTAACCAGCATATACACAAACACGTTCTCTGTATAAAACAGTAAATGAAAGGAACTGAAAACAGCTAAATGCTTGTAATTGCCATGGATAATTACTTGTTTGTGCATCAAAGCAATGTGACCTTTGCTCGCCTGAGATGAAAGACCTTAATTTGTCTTTGCACATATATTTTAAATGTCTTGCTCTTGTACATTTAACCCAGTTGAACAGATAGTTTTGAGTTCCCAATTTGGCACTATTTGTGATCACCCATCTCATAGTCATATCTTTGTTAGTCATGGATTGAAGGTCACCTCTGGTTATCCTATTATGACCAGGACTCATTATTTATAATATGATTTTTAATTAAAAGAATGCAGATTAGTCAGTGAAAACCTAAAATCTGGTTTTAAAAATGCCATATCCTGTGCAAACACTCATGTTTCATGAATATATTTTTTTACTTAGATGGAATTTGGTCCATTTTCTGCAAGTGTTTCTCATCCATTTCAACTACTCTTTTTTTGTTTGTTTGTTTGCGGACCTTGATTACTGAGTGCATTCTTGCAGCAGGAAACATCAACATTTAGGTATTGTATGTGGTGACAAAAACTTAGTTTAAACTTATATTTTATAAAGTTGAAGTATTTGGGGGGTTACAACTGGTTAAAGAAATATGAAAATCATGAGCCTTAATCGTCATGATGCTTTGACCTTGGCTTACCTCGCGCTGTGATGTGACTGGACAGACAGTGGCCAAGGCCTAGCATGACCCTGGCAACCACCAGCTGCCTCCTGCCAGAGTGCAGCCAGAGAGGACCCAGTGAAGGTCAGGGATAACATGTAAACACTCCCAAAGAGAAAGACAGGAAGACAGAGATGTTACTGTGCTCTGAAATTGTTTACACAACTTAATGACTACTCTTACCATATGTTTTTCTTTATGTGAGATTCTCCTCCTTTCTGTCCATTTAATAACCTAAGGTCACTAGGGTCACAGGAAAACACAGGGGACTGTTTTATTCAATTTCTCAGTAGTGACATTTTAAATGCTTATCTCCAGGCTCACTAATCAGTACTACAACTGCTTTCTTCTCAGCTGTGTGTTTACACTTTACTGCAGTGGGCTAGATCAATTTGTGCAGATTCATTTTTCCAATGACATCCTATACTCTAGTAAAGATAAGACCCATGGATTGGACCGCTATAATGCTCTGATTGAATTATTCATTTGGTTTATTTGGCAGCTTTAGAGTCCATGGGCTCTCCCCTGGTCACTGTGATTCTGGCCTGCAGTGGAATGACCATGAGTGGTGAACTGATTGGGAGGTTAACATTGGAGCCACCTGACTTTTAACTTTAGGGAATGTCTGCTTGTTTTTCGTGACTTCTCCTCCCCTGCTGGGTTGTGTGATGGCAGGATTCCCTAGAGATGAAATATGAGTGTGCTTAGCACGCCCCAACAGAGAGGCTCAGATAAGGACAGGGTGAGGGAGGGGTCACTGGGCCCTAACAGTAATCAATAAATACCTGCTGCAGCCAAGCGTTAGATGGGGCCCCGCGGACAATGTGTGTAGACACATTAGTGTATATAAAGCACTTGGCTGGAAAGAGACATTAGAGTGGAAGGAAGCTTGTGTTCAGTTTCCCTGTTTCTCATGGAGCTTTTAAAAGATTTTGCTTTTAAAACAACAGCCCTACATATTGATTTAAACCACTGGGATGTATGGGTCCAATACTAACAAGTATTGACTAAAGGAAGTCGTTACCATTGATTAATGTTCACTCAATATAATGGGTAGGTGTGCTCAAAGGACATTTATAGGTAGATCTGATTGACAGTCTATTTACCCTGCTTCAATTGACATGACAACTGAGTGGTTTATTATTCTGCTTGACCACTCAGCTGCAAACCGCCTCTTGTCCTTCCCCATTGCAGCATAGCAAAAACATTGCCTAGTAAAACTCCCCGTTGTCTACCTATCTAGACCACTTACCGATCTCTGTCACTATGTGAAGCAGGAATGTATATATGAATGATGAGAAGGATGAGTGGAAAGAAAAGTGAAAGGGGGAAGGCAAGAGGGAAAGAGAGGAGGGTGAGGAGGACAAATAGGAATAAAACGGGAATGAAGAGATGAAGAGAGATTTATGCCAGTGTTCATCCTTGTTCAGCTTGACTCTCCCCTGATTGAAGGGAAACATTGGCCCCACTGATACAGTGCTTTCCTTGGGACAATAAATCTGTGTGAGTAGAGATAAAATAGAGAGAGCTTATCTTGCACAGTGGTGTCAGAGCCCAACGTTCAAAAGCTGTTATCGCAGACACTCACATACAATATATGATATAAGAAATACAGTCTTACAAATATTCAGCATATGTGTACAGTACAGGAAAACAGGTGATAAATGTACTATAGTGCTGTATATACATAGAGGGCATAGTGTATAATCTCTATGTCTATTTGAGAATGCATTTTTTATATTTATCAGCATCACATCTGACCGTCTCTATCTCTGTTAACCTCTAATTATTGCTTTGCTACTGTTAAATGTTAAACATTGAACTCTTGGATTTTCCATAATAAAGAAATAATGCATGTTTGAAACTGTATTGATCAATATATAATAGATATTTGCCACATACCTTTATAGATCCTGTCATAAATAAGCCAACCACAGTTGAGAAAAAGATAAATCATACATTTAAGAATGTTAAAAGCAGTGCTTGAATTAAACAGACTATTGCTTGTGCTCAACCTCTGTCCATTTAATGACAAATGCTTTTCAAATCAAGTTTTGATTGTCGATTTTTTAAAGTATGCAAAGTTTCTCTTTGTGCATTTATGTATCAACCAATGCAAAATATTTATGCAGAGCTCAATCTGCAAAATGTTCACTGATAACATATGTCATTGGTTTTTCCTATGATATTGACTACAATACAATATCAGTTTATTGCAGCTAAACTGTGATTTATATTCTTTAGGGTCATGAGACAGGACACTTCAACACCAATGTCAGTAAAACATATCTTACACTATGCCTTCAATGTGAAAAGTTGCAGAAATAGCTTCATAAGCAAGATATAATGCTTTATACTTGGATAGATTTGAAGGATTATTCCCCCTGTGATGTGGATGGGGGCCCTATCTCCAGTGTAACATAGATGGACTCACATTGTTGGTGACTCAGTACATAATAATCTTGTGTGTGCTCTGCCTTGAAATGCTATTTCTGCTCACTCTAGAGAAATCTACAGAAATCCTTTTCGGTCCTGAGATGACAAATTCCCAGAGTATCTTTCATGGAAAATTGACTTTGGCTCCTGTTTATACTTTAAATGTCAACATGTAAAATTTCCGGAGCAAAAGTGAAAATGTGATAAAGGAGCAGCTTAAGCTTAGGATGAAGTCATCGCAGCCTGGACACTGACTGGTGTCTCATATGTTGTGGATGTTCATCAGTTTTCACTTTTCTCAGCACAATAGACCTCATTAATGTGTCTAAAGTATTGATGGTCCAGTAGCTGATTGCAGAAATGAGGAGTAATAATGTTTCAGGAGGTATTACAGTAGCTCATTTTAAGGTATAATTGAACTGCATTTGCTGGATGATTCTTTCTATAGCAATCCAGGGCTAATTTCTAATGGAAACTATTGATGTAAGCGAGTCATTATGCCCCTGTTGTGTCTAAGATTCAGTGAGATGGTGGTCACCCAGACAACGGTAAAGGAAAATACTGTCAATATAAACTTGTAGAAGAAATGAGAAGCATAGGAAACAAGGAGACTAAGAGACATTGGTTAATTGTACAGGTCATTCAGGTCTTGGCGAGCTGTTTACCACATACTGAGCAAACCAAACTGCCACAAGGTGCACACTCTAACCTCTGTTGTATCTGGTGTGGGTGCACTTCTTTATGTAACAGTTTACGTATTTATGTAACAGATACTCTTTTTTTAGCTCAAGATGTGCCTCTTTGTGTGCACATTCCTTTTAGAACTTGGTACATGTCTTATCTCTGAGACTGTGCTTGAATGTGTAGCTGTGCCAGTGTTATGGTTTGACTTTGTCCAAAATGTAATCTCTTAAAATTGCTCCACTCCCACAGTTATTGGAGTTGACCCAAGCCAAAGAGGGGCTGTCTGCCAAGACCCTCTTATACCTCTCTTCACTCCCACTTGCTAGGCTTGGATTCTTTTGATTCATTCTTACCCTTCTTCAAATTTCTTTTTTGCAGACCATTTTGCCCTCTACCTGATGAATTCATTGACAATGCAGGAAGGCAAATTTCATCCATTTATTAACTTTATTTTGAGGGCAATATGCAGCTAATTTATCTTCAAAACTTTTTGTAGTTGGGATGTGGAACTGATATAAAATTCAACTAATATTCAATTTGAGTCTTAAAATATTCACTAATAAGACTTACAGTATGAATTAGGAAAACTCACCCAATTACAGAGCAAAATACAATTTGAATAAAAGTGCTGCGAGGACATATTTCATTAAATTTTAAACACTCAATATGGAGGCAATTTCTGATTAAAATCAAGCCACAGAATTACAACTGCTTGGAAAAATCCATATTGCATATCAAACAGTGGAGGCATGCCGTATTAATGTTCCTGTTAAAGGGATATGACATTAAAAAATAGAGGGGAAAGTATTTCATAATGTATAGATGTATGGTAATAAGTTCTGTACTTGTTGAATATTAGGTTTGTGATTATACACACTGTAGCTGTGTGTAAGTTTGCATCATCTTCAACGCGGTGATGCCGAAACCTCTAAACTATTTTACTATCATGAAGTGATTTCTCATTGCATATGAATGGAAGCAGGAGGGTGGGAGCCAAAAAAGTAGGGTTTCTCTTTGAGCTTCTTGTTGCTCTCAGTATTCTGTTCACCAGGGAGGGAGGAGGGAGGGGCTGGGATGCTGGGTGTTGGGTTTTGGGGGGGAGAAGTATGATTGGTAAGAGTCAGGGTCTTTCATTTTGTCATGTGGTGTCTTTTTTCATTTCTGGGCTGATTTTTCACTGGAGGGCTAGTTCCATTCACTTGAATTTATTATTTCTCACACTGAGGAAGTTGATGAATTCGAATATCTGTGAGCGAGTTTGTGTGTGCCTCTGCACGCATTAATGCTTGCGCGGGTGTATGTGTGAGGATATGAGGCGAGCATCTGTGTGTGTGTGTGTGTGTGTGTGTGTGTGTAAAGGAGCGACGCTTTCATGGCTGTTTCAGATCTCTCTACCTCACAGTTCGACAGAGCAAGGGAGCCAGGAGGGAGAGAGAGATGGAGAGATAATGGGAATGGAGGGTGAAAGAAGGCTAACACAATCTTTAATGAGTTTCCTTCGCTCTCTTTGCCTGTTTCTGGGTCAGGGTCCCCTGGCTGAGGATGTGGGTGGACTGAGGACTACGGAGCAAAAAAGAACAGACTAAGCCAAGGTCTGCTAAAATAGACTTCTCCATTAAAGAGTCATCACCTACATAAAGACATAAACGATGAAGAGCTCGACCATGTTTCAAAGTGTTTTTCCTGTTTAGACAGCAAAAGATGAAAGTTGATCAAAACAGCTAATGATCTTGTTCCAGCTCTTCGTTGCACCCACATAAACACAAACTGTGTAAGGAAGCGGTTACTCTTAAAAGTCAAAGGTCAACTGAGGCTTCATTGCCTCTACTCAATTAGCGGCAGATTAAAAGCCAAGGAAGGAGTAAAGCAAGTTGGAACTTTTTCTGATGAAAAGCAGTCACACACTCACAAACATACTAAAGAGCATTACCCAGTATCATACACACACAAACACTTTTATAAGTACACAGACAAACCCCTCCTCTACCTGTGGTGAGGATGTCTTTGGTCATTTTCTGATTGGCTACCCCTGCCCTTTCATTTCCTAGCAATCAACTTCAATCTGTGGCAGGTATGGAGGGAGAGATAACATTAGAGAGACATTGTGGGGAGATATCTGCTCAGCCGAGACATTATTTAGTGCTCCCGAAGCATCCAGGAGGCAACCTCTGTCAGACAACAAGGCTCCAGCGTGTCCACACAGGACAGAGAGGCGGGTAGATGGAAGGACATGGAAGAATTACTGATGGGCTGATAAACTCTTTTGTTATCCGAACAGTCTGCCTTCCTGTTTCTGTCTTCCTGTGCTATGTTTCTGTCTGTCTGCCCAACTCCATTTCGATGTCTCAATCTTATGTCTGTCTGGCTGAGTTACTTTCAGTCTCTACTTTGAGTCTCTCTCTGTTCTCCTTCCCTCTCTCCCTCACCTTCTGTTTCCCACTGTATCTCTGTCTCTATTACTCTGCCTTCTTTCTTTCACACTTGTGAATAATTGATGTCTACCGGTTCGATGGTAAGAATAGAACAGTTCTGGAGGTGACAAATGGGGTGGCGAATAGGCTTCATCCTCCTCCCTTCAAAGAGTTAGAAAGTTAGCCGTGCTCGCTCGTGGGTGTGTACGCCCATATATTTGTGTGCTTGCAATGTTTTGTGAGCATTTGTTCGTGTTGTGCGCGAGGACACATACACATGCAGTTGTGTGTATGTGATTTAAGACAGAGAGATGAAAGGGAGTTGTAATTACAGGGAAGCGTATCTGTCTGCTGCAGAAGTATCCGAGGAATGGCACAAACTGGGCCAAAAGCCTGAGGTCATTAGATCTGCTGCATGTGTGTGTGCATGCGTGCATGTGTCTGTAAGCTAGTGTGTGTGTGTGTGTGTGAGAGAAAGAGAGAAAGAGAGAGACAAAAGCAAAAAGGAAGAGAGAGAGCAAGAGAGAAAATGGGAGACACAGAGAGATCAGCTTATAACTTCAGTTCCTCAGAGTCAACCTCTGAACTCTGCTTCTCATTATTGGCTCTGCCTCTCTCTCGTTTCTCAGCAGTAGCTGGTTGTGGTTAGACCAAGCACGGTCCAGTTTCTGTAAATCCATGCAGCCTTATTGCCTGAGAGGAATCCCAGAATTTCCTGCGCTCTAAAATACACTTGTGTAAACATTCCAAAATATCAAATGATAGGGATTTCACTGTGTGCTGTGCGAATGGATAATCCCATGCAAAGACTGTGGTTATAATACACTGTCCCACTGTCTCTTGTCTGCTTTTTTCTCTCTCCCAACCCATCCTTTCTCTCTCTTTCTCTGTCTTTCTGGGGCTTTCTGCCTCTGTTCTCAACTTCTCCCTTCATCTTTCCTTTTATCTCTTACTATGTCCTTCCCTCCATCTTGTTGCCATCTCTCTCTTCACAGTTGACGATGACTTCATTGGTCTTGGTGATCTGCCGGAAACCTTCCCTTCAGATCCCCCTGAGCCGCTGCCTGTGTTTTTGATGGAACCAGAGGAGGCCTACATAGTCAAGAACAAGCCGGTCAACCTGTACTGCAAGGCCACTCCGGCCACTCAGATTTACTTCAAGTGCAACAGCGAGTGGGTTCACCAGAAGGAGCACACTGTGGAGGAGCGGGTTGACGAGAATTCTGGTCAGTAAACGGATCAGCTACATACACATTCAAGTGTGCAAAAATGATGTTCATATACAATACATTTGCATTTGCAAATGCATAGGAGGCATTGCTGCATAGATTATGCTTTCAGTCAAACTAACAAGGAATGATTTAACTTGAACAAATGTAGACACTTTTTTTACTGAATGTATTTTATTTGTGTTCCCTACAATATTCACTCCTGACTGAAACACAATTAATGTTTTTATGGTTATGTTTTAGAAACTCAAAGCAGTTGATTAAGGATTAGACTAGTAATATTGTTGTATTGGTTCAGGGATGTAGTGGTAAATACAATACATTGTTTCCCCTGATTGATTGATTGATACACTTTATCTGAAAATAACTCTCAGCCTCATTTCAAAGTTGTGGATAAATTGAGTTTACTTGGGTTTTCCTCCACTACGCCCCCGTGTTGGTCAAAGTTAACTTAAAGCATGACACAAGATGCATTCATTCATTTAACCGAAACCAAGATTGTTACTTAGCAAAGTGCTTTAGTAGCCTTAACATTACAACATGTTGGGTGCAAAATCTTGTGCTTTTATGCCCAAACATTTACCCTGACTTCCATGACTTCTGTGTGGTATAAGAAGATCACACTTCCTGGACTGGCAAAAATGTTCCCAGACATCATAATTCAGATAGCAAATTAGTAGCATAATCATATTTTGTAAGTGGTAGGGTTGATTAAAACATACATGTGCTCCCAAAAAAGTGTGTACAAACATACACAGTGTTTATTTTCATCAAGCAGTCATCTGGAGAAAATGCTGGACTAAGAATGTTTCAATAAGACATCCTTTCTTTTTGCATATAGCATCACTGCTTTTGTGATGTGTGTGCCTCTTGTGTGCAGGTGTGTGTTTATGTACATGGTTGTAAGCATCTAGAAGAAGTAAAGGGTAGTGAAGCTCCAGCAGGGTTGTTTTCAACAGAATTCAGCCCCCAAAGGCACCAGAGCCATTACACACAACAGCCCAGCACTGATTGGCTGCATTCAGCTGCTGTATTGGAAATTGAGTTCTTTCTGTCGCCCACAGGTACCAATCACATTGCATTTACTCTTTTCCTCCCGCTGTTTTGCCACACACACACTGACAGCTGCTCCTTCACTTAAATGTGGATGTTTAGGCACGCACTTACATACACCCAGCATTCTCTTGCATTTTGTATCTGTAGTGTGTAATAAAAATGCCTCCCAAGTCCTGTTTCACTGAACTAACTAAACTAACTAAAAACAAAAACACAGTATTGTTGTAGCACAGGTACAAGATACAGAAGCATATAAAAAAGGTTGTTGCAGCCAGCACAAATATAAAAGTAGTATTGGAAAAAAAAACTGAATCCCAACCTGAAATCCTTTTTTTTTGACCTAGTGTACTTTAGGAAGAATACACAGATCTGAGGATATGTTTCATGGTTATGATTATGACAAAGAAGAGGTTGAAGGTAGCAGTGGCTCTTGGCCTCTGTGTCAGAGGGTTTTGTGCTAAAAGCATCAACATGGAAAACAACCCACACATCATACACGCACGCACCCACTCTCCACAGCCATATCCACAGGCTATTTACTGCACAGATTCATTCATTTATGCTCCTGCAACCCCCCCACCTCCCCCCCACACACACGCAGAGCACACACAGCCTCTTTCAACCCACTCCATTGCTCTCTGATTTCCCCAGATTGACAGAAAAGGAGCACCGACAGAAACTGGCCCGCCTGGTCAATACCACTGATAGTGTAGCCTAAAGAAATTGGATCTCTCCCTCCCTTGCCTTCCTCTCTCCCTAGTACTCCTGTGTTTCTCTTTTTTTCTCTCGTCCTGTCTCTATGTCTTACTTTTATGTGGCCAAGAACTTATGATCTCATGGAAATAAGACAAAATAAGAGATAATGAGTTTGAGGGAGTGAGGGCAGAAACTGCAAATGACATTTAGGCTACAGGCTGCATCCATTGCATCTTTATCCAGATGTTTGACACACTGGTATGACAACTAAAGTGCTGTCCACTGTATATACAGTACATATACAGGAACAACACTGTAGAGCTGTTGGTTTGTGTGTATTACGTGTGTTTGGCACTTGAAATGGAGTAGTGGTCTTAAAAGGCTTGACAACAGTAGGGTGGAGTGATGTATTTTTCCATTTTTACACAGTATTTTTGTCTCATCAAGAGTCAATTACAGTGGCAATAAAAATAATTCAGTATTAACTCACTGAATCAAAGTACATTTTATCTGGCTTTTTCAACTGAAAAAGACCCTTTAATGTCAAAGTAAAAACAGATTTCTACGAAGTGATATGTTTATATATGGAAGTTACAACCTTTAGTAAGTCAGTATTGTGGCAAAACCTACACCAGTAAGACAAAGGAAAAGTGTCCACATATGCAAAGCATCTACTGAATACTAACTTCAATGGGGTAAATACTTATCCAAACGTAAATTGTGATTTATATTTGTAATTAATTAAATTAATTAACACTTCTGTTTTCACTGTAAAGTCTGTCTTTTTCTGTTGATCACTATCAGAGAAGCCACGTCGAATCTAGCTTGATTCAAGGCTGTAACATAACACATTAAAACATGGATATTTTCAAAGGGGGTGAATGCTTTTTATGGCCACTGTATGACTCAAATAGCAGTCATTTTTAAGATGTTTGCATCATCGGGAGCCCGGTTAGTTCAGTCGGTAGAGCTGGTGACCCATATATGGAGTGGCTGCAGCAGCCCGGGTTCGAATCCGACCTGTGGCCCTTTGCTGCGTCTCATCCCTTCTCTCTCTGCCCCCCTTTCTTGTCAATCTTCAGCTGTCTCTATCAAATAAAGGCATGAAAAATAACTTTTAAAAAAATTTAAAAAAAAACTACCTGCTAAAAGTACAATTTGTGCGACATTAGTTGCCATGTAATTAGCAATATGGGGCTTGATTCAATGATGACCTTTCCCTGCACAATATTTTTTGCAGCATGAAAGAACTCACCTGCAGCTCTCGGCTTTTCAGACCTCACACAAGTATATGTTCTATCCAAAGGCTTTTTAATCTAGTGGATGTGACACAGTGAGGCCACGTAGAACACATGTGACATAAAATCCCCACAAAAGTACATACAATACATAAAACTGATTACCTTCTCAAGTTGTGTAATTGGACATGATTGTTTTCTAAGGAACAGGTGATTACATGTAGAAAATAATAGACTATTTGATTGCATGTGATTATCTAAGAGCTGCAGCCAGTTAACACAATAAATCAGCAGAGAAAATAAATTCTTTTCTAAACAGAAACAACAAAAACTTGGCAGGATGGATTGTCATTGCACCTGTATAAAAGAGTTGCTGCTTTGTTGTTGAAGTCCAGCTGGGGAACAGTTGGGAAGCAGAGTTTCATCTGTGTGAACATGTGACCATGAATCACTCTGATGTGAACTAAGACCCATTTTGCATTTGAAATAATGTGGAGACACATGAAAAGAAGTCATAGATTCAAATCACATGTGCAAAATGTTACTAAGCAGGAGGCAAGAATGAAAAAGTGGTGTGAAGGAACAAAGCGTCATGACAATTTTTACAAATAGCCTTCTCCACAGTGATGATTTGGCTTTTGATGCTCAGCCTGCCATCACCTGAACACTGTAGCTTTTACCTCCAAGGGCAGGTTATAGTCTGCTGTGAGCATTGATCTGAGCAAATGAGCAGCAAATTAATTATAAGTAGGCATAGCTAGTGTAATATACACTGGAGACAGCTTGTCACTCTCTATGAGATAGGAGTTAGAAGATCAAATGGGAGTGCTCTTCATCTGGCCAGATAATCAGAGCACTTACCCCCTCCTTCCTCCTTCAGTTCTCCTTCGATGACCAATGCCTTCTCTTCTGCTTGACTGGGCTGATCAATAATGTTAGCCAGTGCTAATACTAAGGAGCTAGGCTAGCTCACTTTAATGACCACATTAATAATGAATCATCTCCAATGAGGCGCCCTACTTCAGCCAGCTATTAATGGGACCTTTTGTAGAATCATTTCTACTGCTAATGGCCACATTGACGGGTGTGAAGTAGCCCCTCATTGCTGGTCTTGACACGGGCCACACTTGCTTTTCCCCTCTTGATTGCAAATTGAGAGTGGAAGTCTGTGTCTGTTTTGTTTCGTTGTTGCCATTGTAATGCTATACAGTGTGCTAAGAGCTGCTAGCTGAGAAAACATATGAAGTCACTGAATGAGGTCAGCAGGCTCAGGTCAGAGCCCTGTTCTTCTGCTAGAGTGATCCTTCTGATGTGTTTCAAGAGCAACACGTCAGGGAAAGTTTAATCCTGCTTTAGTAATAGCAATGAAGTCATGGAGTAGTCCTTCTAAGTAGTCGTCATCATCACTTTAAGTTATCTTTTGGTGCAGAGGGCTTATTCTAACAATGTCAGACAGATCATTCACCACTATAGAACATTCTTCAGAAACAGTCTGGAGCACAGACAGAAAAAAAAAATTAACCGATTCTGGCACGTGTTTTACACCCTCAGAGAATTCATATCTGCTTACTTATTGTTTCCACTATTGATTTTGCCTCTGCTACTCAGTGTGTGATGTTCTTACATCCATCACATTCATCCTTGAAATTCTCAATACACATCCTTTCAGTGGAACACACAGTACAGACAACCACAGACACACACCCCTCGACTCATGCATGCATGTGGAGACACACTTAGACGCAGAAGCATAATGCACACACAACAGACGCGGCTGTTCGTCTGCCTGTCGGCACACTGTGTAAATTTTACATGAGAGCAAAGCTGGTGTGTGGGATGTCACTGTGCTTGGTGTGTGTGCCAGAGCAAGGAGGCTGTGTGAATGCACTGAACCTGAAGTAAAATGGCATGTTCATTTTTTAACCATCCAGTCTCTTTGCATTTTTCATTCAGCCAGATATTCAGACACCTACTGTATAAACCTCCTGGAACTGCAGAATAGATCCTGAACCTTTGTTCAAATTGTGGTCATCCAGAAAAGGAATATAAAGGTAAAGGTTATTAACATACACATAAACCGAGTCTTCTTTCTTTCATTAGTTTCTATTCCATTGTAGCAATTTCCAAAACTGCAGTTTATCATTTGTTAGACTTTTCCTTGTCATTTGACTTGTCACAATAATATACATGACAGAGAAGACTGGATGCATGCAAGCTACAGTGAGTGAAATGTTTAAGGAACATAGCAATGGTCCTTCTGCCCTTTCCTAACATTAGTGATACAAATTGCCCAACAGATTACAGCCACAGTTTCGCTGATAAATTGATTATAATCTAAGTGAGTTTACACAATCAAGCTAAACTGACTTTTTTTTAATTTCGATTACTGGCAAAGGTTCACAGTGTGTCTCAAATTGGTCCATTTTATCTCTAGTTCAGAAGGTAGTGAATCACTATGTAATGAATTTGATTTCAGGCAAAGATTAGGTTACTGATTGAATGAACAGTGGGCCACCGATGAGTCAATGATCTGTGACACAATTTCAAAGCTGCACATGATAAATGATGTCACATCAACAACACATGCTATCTCTCTTAGGTAAGCTCAGATAAAAAAGAAATGAATAACATGAAGAAAAAATATACAGTAAGTAGCTCCAACACTAGGTTAATTTGGTTACAGTTATAGAGTAATCATAAAAAATCCAGGTTCAGTTAATAAAATCAATAATGAGTAACTCTGAATATTAAGTTTAACATTAACATTTGTCAGTATTGCTGTAGCTGTGTTGCTACTACTATAGCATGGTAAAAGATCACAACCACTGAAGAGAAAGATCATTATGCATCCTATTATTAGCAGCTTAAAGTTTCTGACATTGTGAGCAATGTTATCAACCTTTGATAACATGTTAGCTAGCTAGTAATTGGCCATAACATTGTTTTTGTGGTATTCTTAGTTATCTAATGCTTTCTTCGCCTCCCAGTCGTTTTCTTATATCAAAAACTATAGGAACAAAGAGATACCGTTCTCAAATAAAGGCAAGTTGAATAGTTGATTCTCTATCAAGAGTAGCTAAAGTTAGCTTCAGTTTAGTACTAGCACTTTTGGTCTTATGACAACATGGCCACATCATTAATTCCACAACTGCCCCGTTTAAATTGGCATGCACTCTGTGCAGCCCTTTTAATTTGTGTCTGGTCAAGAGACACCAGCCTCACCATTATTTTTGAATTAGCAGGCAATGATGTGCACTAAGGAAAGAGTGTTGGGGTTGTTTTTTTATAAACTTTAGCTATTTGCATGTGCAAAAACATAGAGCATACTCTCTGTAACAGTAATAAGATGTACACATCCTCGTACATGTAAACAGATTGTTAATGCTAGTGAGTCACGTGACAATAAGTCATACCTTTTTGACACAATCAGATAGTAACAGTCTTGAAAAAACTGACAAGAAATGTCAAAAAATGAATATCAATATTGTAGGCAGGCTATATAACTGTATACATAACTGCAATAAAAGGGTGCTCATTAAACTTTGAATTGGATGTACTACAACTGCAACAGAAGACTTTGTCACTCTGTCAGCAAAAGGGGAGAAAAAGCTCCCAGGTCTGAGTGGTTTACAATGCTGATGACAGGATCTGAATTTGGTGGAGAAAAAACATAAATCTGTAGATATATTCTTCCTGGTGGTAATGGTACAGGCTGGTGATTGGGCTAATGGTGTAGGAAATGTTTCCTCTGCACACAAAAGGCCCTTTAGTAGCAACTGGGCATAATTTGAATGCCACAGTCCACTTTCACGTTCTTGCTGACCAGGTACATGAGCATGACAGTTCCAGGAAAATGACAGTGGGCTGCACAACCCTCATATATAAAGCTAATAGAGCAGGACTTGGGGAATATGGTGGCATGGGATATCCACAGCATGAATGCTCTTCTGAAAAATCTGCAGAACTGTTACAGCACTATTGAGTCAATGTAAAGTGTTCCCAGCATGAATCCATTTTTTATTTTATTTTTTAAATTCAGGTTTTTCTGGAGGCCAGCAGCATCCACTTGAAACAATAGATGATGTCTCATATAGAATATAGAATAATACTCTTATATTAGTATCGACCCTGTTTTCATTGGGGTCAGATATTCAATACTAATTTACTAATTCTCATTTTCGCAAGCACTTAATGATACCACCATTGTCCTCATAAATATTCCATTCTATCAAAAAAGGATGATGGATTGAGCTGGATGCATGGGAAGCATCTGTAGCTTGCTTTTGCACCACATAATGCATACATATATGCATGCACTTAATTCATATGCTCTCACATATACAGATATACAGACGTACAGACTCCAGGAGCCGCATAATCTGCTCTAGAGGGGCAGCTGTGGGTAGAGGCATTTGCTTTGGGGATGATTTGTTTGTTTGGGTCCTGGCACCCAGATGAGCAGTAATCAGAGGAGTTAGCAAACAGGATTGTGTTAGCCATGACGCCGAGAATCCTCCCCCACAGGGCCCAGACCCAAACGGCTCAACGCTTTGGCTCCAAAATCGGTGCTGACACACACACACACACAAATACACAAATATCCAGTGTCTAAGCATGTGATGTGACTGATGTAAATTGTACTAGTTTGTTCGATTGGATCTAGTATTGACACTAGCATCAGTCTCTCCCCTTTTAAGAGAATGCGACACGGATAAGTGTGAAGGTGATATATCAACTAATTCAATTTGGTTCCTTATTTTCACTTGTTCTCCATGTTTTCTGTTCATAAAAATACTAATTCTTTCTTCCCCCATTTTTTTTCCCTCATTCCCCCCTCTCTTTCTTTCTTCTTGTATGCCCATCATTGTTTTCTCTTTATCTCGCTCCCCTTCAATCCTTTCTGTCTCCCCTCGCAGGCCTGGTTGTGAGAGAGGCCAGCATAGAGATCACTCGGCAGCAGGTGGAGGAGTTGTTTGGGCCCGAGGACTTCTGGTGTCAGTGTGTGGCCTGGAGCTCCGCAGGGACCACCAAGAGCCGCAAAGCCCATGTCCGAATCGCCTGTGAGTATTCTCATCCCACTCCTTATCCCATTACTCAGTCTTTATCTTCCCTCTCATCTTTGTATTCCTCTCCAAACAAAATCTCTCGACTGCCAAGGAAATGCGTCTCACAGACCAATTTGTGCATCACGACAGATTTATAGATTCTGGAGATAGAAGCAGTGAAAAAAAAAGGTTTTTTTACTAACATGGGACTCAAGTGTCCCTTTGAACTTGAGTTGGTAAAAAGCCTGCAGAATCAGAATCGGTTTCTTTGTCTACAGTACAAACCTGGAAGCAGTGCAGAGGAAGGGAGAGAGCTGCAGCAGTATATACACAGTAGAGAGGCTACGGCACATGTTTACACCAGTGTTCCCTCTTTTTCCTGTAGGTGGTCCTCATTTGTTTCCTGCCTGTGTGTTTGTCCTCCTACTAAAAAGCAGACTACAATTGTTTCCAAGTAATGAGAAACATTGTGTTGCCTCTAAAGTTTAGGCTCATTTTTAACTGTTCCCCAATGGATCTGTCAATCAAAATCTGAAAAAGTAATGACACCCCAGAGGACGCAGTGAGGAAAGCAGTGTGTAGTTATAACAAAAAGGCAATGCTCCTGCAACACAGCACATATTACATAACACTACTGCTTACACATTGTTGTCAAAATTCCACCTGAAGGGGCTCCTTTCAAGGCATTGTGACTGACATGTCCCGCCCAGCTTTGCTGTTTCTGTTTTGACTTGTGGCAAACAGACAAAAAAATGCAACACCCACTTGCAGTGTGTATCGTAGTCTGTATCAACTGCTGGATATCACTAGAGCTTAATGTTTTGCTGGCAACTTGGTGCCAATGTCAGAATGATTTCATCTTCACTATACAGTACAGCAGAGTAGCACAGTGCGGAGTCAATATCCATGATTTTCACCTGAGCTACTCCATTTAGAGGCACTTAGCAATCATATACGTGCCCCCCTCGATTTTTTGCTCACCTAATTCTCATTTTCTCTCTCTGCATCTTCATATCACTGTCTCTGTAACTCTTTCTCTTACTAGTACCCCCTGTTTTCTGTACAATTTATCTTTGAATTCAGTGTATGCTCTCTTTTTCAACCAGCAGTAGCTCTTCTCATTACTGCCTCTGTTAAACTAGCCTGGTGAATCAGAATCATGCCTCTCAGTCTCCCACCGAGCCCACTCCCGCTGCTCCACCTCCTATAATCACCCATGATGAGCAGCCTTCCAGCACTAACCTATCCCTCAAATCACAATGGACCCCTCTTCCCCTCCCATTAGCTTCTGCTGAATGGATTAGCTCCTCTGCTGGGCTCTCTCTTCAGGCAGGCTTCTTGTCAGAGCCAGACTCTATCCCGTTAGGCTAATGGAAACTGGGCTTGTTTTCCTCTCCTCTCCCATCATCTAAACATATACAGTTTAATCAGATGGTGAGTCAGAGCCAGCGCTGGCGAGTTAAGAGGTTGTTGTGTTGAAGGACTGGCTTTCAGACTTGCAAAAAAGCCTGGTCGGACTAAAAGTATTGTCAGAGTTTCTGTTTAAATTCCCTTTGATTGCCTTTTCTTCATGTAACATCAGAAAAAGCATTTTGATTGGCCTCCATATTTGGAGAGCAGTGGTGGGTTGCCAAAGAAAGACATTACAAGTATGTGCACAGAAGCAAATTAAATGAATGAATCAAATCAGCTGAAATGCCTTTCAAAAGACTGTCAGAGGAAAATATTTAATGAGAAAGCTGGAAATTGATTTTCTTGTTTGTTTGTGGCCTTGTAATTTTTACGAGTACAACATAATAAGTAAAACCTCAACTTTATTACAAGTGACTTAATTAATGGTTAAAACTAAAAATTGGTAAGTCATTCCTAATCCTGATTTGCACCAGTACCTAATGATTTACTAAGCAAGAAGAAACTGTTTCTGAAGTGTAAGACTGGTGTAATTTAGCATGACAAGTAGCCAAACATATCCACTTAAGGTAATGGTTGTCATATGTGTATCCTTCTGAGGGCGAGTGAGGCTGGAAGTTTTTGTCTGCCGAGGAGGGAATGGTGTGACTCCCACAGGAATGTCGATTCAGCTGGTCCCACACCCTTCAGTGTCCCACAGTACCTTTCAGGGTTACAAGAAGTGAAGAAAGCAGAGACTCAAGAGGGGAAGCATAATTTAAACCCACATCCAATAAAATATACAGTGCAAAATAATCACTTGCATGCTACTTATTGTGTTTCATCAGGAGTAATGCCAAAAGTTTTCAAATCATGATATTAAAAAAAAGCACTGGGTGTTTAATTTTAGTTTAACAAGCTGTAGTTGATCTGCTTCAAGAAGCATGAGTAATAAAAGCATGAATATTTCAGATGAACCACAGTGCATCCACTTGGTAGTAGGTTCTAGTTTGGCTCAAAAGAATAATTAAAGAAACACGTGGGTTTTCTGGCAACAGAAACAGGAATGTAACCAAACGCATTTATTATTTTGCATTTTGTGACCCTCTGCATGCGATGTATGCTAACATTTTTGTTCATATTGCTTGGGTTTAAACACTATATTTCATTGTGAAACATGTTTAAGCCAAACCAGAATTTACTGACCTTACCACAGACACTACCACCGGTATGTGGCTGCTGGGCATTATGGTCTATTCTAAATCAATAAATGGCATGCTGAAATACTGCACACTGAGCAGCCAGACCAGTACCCAGTGAAAACGTCCATACTAGCTTCATATGGAGAAATCAAATTTAATATATTGGATTTGACTGTAGTGCATATAAATAGTACTATATATCATAAAATATGTCACAGTGTAAGATAATGTATGCCTGTCTCTCTTCCTCGCCTGTCATACTGTGGCTACATCTTCTTTTATCTTTTGGGTGCAACTAGGATCCATCTCTACACTGTAGTTCTGACATCAGAGCAACAGTAGAATAATTCTTACAACTTCAAACAACAGTACCATTTTAAAACATAGTTTTGCTACCCTCCTTTCCTTTCCTGTTTTTTCCTTTCTGTCTTAAGAAAAACTGTTTGTCCTTGGATCAAATTCCGTGAAGCTTTGTCCCAGAATATGCCCCTCCAGTCATTCCCTCTTTTAATTTCATACCAGACTTTTACGGAAATTGCTTTCAATTCCACACTCACCCTTTCAGCTTTTATAATAGCCTACATAGAAATTTGTGGAGTTATGGCATATTCCCCTGAAGACACACATACTCTCAGGTTGAATTGGGACAAGGGCTCTCATTGAATTTGTTATTTTAAGGTTAATTTTTCCAAATAAAGAATGAAGCTTAAAATGACTATAGGTATTCTTTAGGGCTTCCGGGTATAGCCTGATCATGTATTCTGTAATAAGAACATGATGTAGTTTCTCCTGGAGGGGATCCTGGAACAGTTAGCTGAACAGTGAAATTTCCCTGTTTCGGTGTAATGTCTGCTTGTGTTATAGCTATTGAACAAAATTTAACAAAACGAAAGCAAGTGATAAAATTGGTAAATTAGACATCTATATTGATCAGGTTTTAGGGAGCCCTCTTTTCATTGCAGGTGATTATGCCTATGAGAAATGATTACCCTTATAGATATCCATTCATACATCTCCCCAGACACTGAAGAACATGTATTTATTTGGATAGATGTGGGACTCAAAGCCAATGTCCTCTGTTATGTTAGCACACAATGTCAATAGCAGTCTGTATATTAACTGCATTCTGTGAAGAAGAATTACCATATCCTTTTCATAGACTGGTTCAGCGATTCCATTGACAAAGTTATGTGAAAAAAAAACTGATGAAATGTATTGGTATCAGAAATGTACGGGTTAGGCGTAAAGTAGACACAAATCCCCAGCATTCTCGCACTATTGCAACCCATTTGCAGCATTTTGCAGATTATATCTTTATCTCATGCAGTCTTTTAACATGCTTGGTTCGATTCTTAAAGGTCTGAGCTTTATTTTAAGATTTGCCAGTACCTCTGAGCTTGTAGTTATAGAACCAATATAGTTTTCAACTTCGTTTGTTGCCCTCTTCAGTCACTCTTGTCTTTGTAGTAGGACTGGCTTGGTTAAATGGTGGCATAGTTGCAGAGTTCATTTAATATCAGATTCTTTATTCTCTTTTACAGACTGTGGAAAAGTGTTTGTGTTCGTGAATGGGTTTCTTGAAAAATAAATTAAAATGTATGTAGAATTGTTGTGTAGGAAAAACATGTTATTTTAGACCACACTGTGGTGGACGTGGTTGCTGCTTTTAGATTAAACATGTCAGTAAAAAGGCTAAAATGTGTGTGCTTGCCAAGAGTAGTGCAGAGGTTTGTGGAAAAGGTATCAGTGGAGTTTGGAGGTTTGATTGTAGATTTGATGCTTCAGCAACTCTAAAGTTCCCAAGTAGTACAGTAACTCCCCATTAAGTCCTCTCCTCTTCTCTGTTGTTGTGTATGATGTTCCAATTCAATTATTATTATCAATTATTATTACATTATAGATTGACTCAGCATTTAGAATTAAACATAGCTCTCAAAACTGCCCTCACATATCTGTCAATGAGATACAGGTAAATATTGATACACATTGTTCTTCTGTCTGTTTATTGTAGACTTGAGGAAGACATTTGACCAGGAACCTCTTGGGAAGGAAGTGTCACTGGAACAGGAAGTGTTGCTCCAATGTCGCCCACCAGAAGGCATCCCAGCTGCTGAGGTAAGGTTCACAAGGCATTTCACTGCTTATACATATTTCCCAAAAGTCTCAAATCCAGTTCTGAAAAGAGGTTTATGTGAACCTTTTTGGGCTTGGTTTCTGCTGAAATGTCGCCATCATTTCTGGTGTGATTTCTTAATATATATTAGGTAGCTGTATATTTGGCATATGTATTTATTAGCATGTATTATATTTTTTGTTAATGCCAGCCACTGGTTTTGTCCCTTTATGCCACATGAAAAACTGTGTTGATTGCAGAATTTTGCCTCAGTTTTGAATTCTGCTCGTTTTATAAGTTGTAATGAAATAACGCTGAATAAATCTGACACAGTCCAGCGCACAGATAAGGACATTTTTCCACAACTGCCTGAGCTATTTAAGCTGTTTGGGTGTTTCCTGAACATCGGCCAGTCACTGCAATTTGGTCAGAGGAGAGCAAATTATAATTATCTGGTGAGGGGAAAAAGAATAAAACCAGTTGTGTCCCTGTGTTACCTTAGCACAGCCAATATCTCCTCCCTGCTCTACTTCCTCCCTGCCCTACAGTAGAACACTGTTATAGCTGCATTTGAAAAGGCTCAGTTAAGATTGCAGGAACATAAATAGAGGATGAAAGAGTGGTTTGATAGGTGGGGGGGCTTTGGTGAATTATTTTTTTTTTTTTTGGAGTTGGGGGTGCGGGACTGAACTCTGTAAAGGCTTGTGATTGACCTGGAAAAGCCGAGTTAAGTGAGTGGAACTGCACAGCATTTATCCCTGCTGAAAGTGCTGACAGGCTAAATGGACTAAAGTTTGGGACTGGCACTCGGCAGACTCTCCTCATACAATCCGGGCTTCAGTCTGATAGTGTTGCTGTAACAGCCATATAGTATTGGTGATTTTGCCCGTCCGTCTGCGGTTTCTGTCAATCCTGGATTGGCTCAGTGCAGTGATTCAAGACTCAGCTAGGGTCCAATCATGACACATCTATGCTTTCTGACATATGGAGTTGCCGTGGCAACCCAGATGTACAGTGAAGGGTAAAAAGGACACTTGTCAAGATTAATAGCATTTTTCATTCACGGTAGAGGTGTGCGTTTGTGTGTGGTCAGGTAGAAATAGACTAGTGTTGTTTTAGTGTAGTTACACATCACTGAACAAAGCATTTATCCAACAAATGTAAGGAAAAATAATGTTTAGTTCAATTCTACAAAGAGAATTAAGTTAGGATATGATGAGTGGCATCTGTTGCAATTCAGCTTCTCTAAAAAAGAAAAGCATGAACAGATTGTTTACAATTTTCCCTACTTGCGTCATTTTCTGTATTCTAAGAGCAGTGATTGTTTTCCCCATTTACTTTTCCTTCTATGATCGAGTTGAATTTTTTGTTTGTACAGAGGCACTTTTTCAGCTTCTTTAATTACTTACACTTACCTCATGGCTACAGAAAAAGACAACAGTTCTATTCCACAAGTGGGTTTTTTTTCTGAACTCAAACACAGCTGCCTCAGTGGGAAAAAGGACAAAACTGAATGCTGCTTTTTCATCTGTGTTTGTCAGGCCTTTTCTCACACAGGCCCGCCAGAGAAAAAGCCTCGGAAAAAGCAGATGGGCTAAGTCTGTGGTTACATATGACTCTGCAGAAATATGTAGCAGCCGTTGTGAAGGAAAGATCTGTCATATTTCACCCACTCTAAGACATAATTTTTTTAGAGAGGATGAGAGAGGCTGGAGGCAGAAGGAGAAGAGCTGTTGAGGTTTGTCGGGGTTGGATCCAGTGGGTTGTTGTCAGGCCTCCAGTGGGCTGTCAGTTCGCTCTGTGGTTCCTTTACAGGCCTTTGCCTAGCGAGGGAGAGGCTGGCAGAATGGCAGGCTGTGGCTGAGCCATAAAACCCTCTGCTCTTACAGCACTTTTGTTAAATCATGTGGACTGCATGTGATGGACATTGAGTTGTGTGGTAGGGTTCCAAAGCTATTCTTTCACATAAAGACGTAGCAGAACACACATACTGCACTGACAGATAGATAGATGTCACATGTCAGAGTACCAGCAAGGACATTAACACATCTGCATGCCAACAACTCAAATGAGCACTGATAGTCTATTCATCTATTCTAGAGTGAACAGTGTGATTGTGGCTGATGAGCTGGCAGAAAAAGATGCACTGCTGATGATCTGGAAGGACTTTGTTGTCCCTCTTATCAAACTAAAATAAAAGTTTCATAAGGAAAATCATTTAGGTTAAGCCGAGCTGTTGTCATCGTTGATGGTATTAAAATAAGATTTGAATAGTCTCCCAGCAGTGTTATGGTAATGGTAGCATCCACTGACACTTTCTCATGTTCTTAATATTTTTGCTTCAGTTTTAAGGAAGTTATTTTATTGAGATCAGCTATAATGCCAATTTTTTCTCCTCTATTTTGACCATGACTTACTAAAGTAACTCACCCACACACATACACACACACACATACATTCTCAGAGCTACGAAGCCCACGTTCTGGGGAATCAAAGTAAGTCAGTCACAATTATGTCAGATTACAAAGTGGAACTGCACTATTTGATGTTATCCAGTATGAGTCTTTTGTTCCCTCTTTGTCTTCCCAGTTTTCAGATGATTTACATTATAGGTTTTCACAATGGTTTACCACAGTAATGACATTCTGTGATTCTATTTAAGTGGTTTTGAGTCTTTGTTGACTTTCTGCGGGGGCTGTTGTGGAAAAACGAAACATTATGCTGAATAATCAGTATTGCTCCTGTGATGATGCAGCAACTTTTCATAACAGAACATATGAAACAGTTCCCATTTAGGCATCTCAGAGGTTTTCGTATTTGGAGTTGAGTCAGAGATATCCTAGCTCTTATTCTGACAGCTTATTCACACTTGATACATTGATTTTCTGGTGTGCAGATAGAGGCTGAGTTGTGGAATACACACACACACACACAAAGAAAACAAGCAGGAGGCATTTATTTTGGCTCTCCTTGCGACCATTACCAATGGAACTTTGGCCTCGGAGGACTGAAATACTGCGACTGAGGTTTCTGAAATAGCACATGGATTCCGTCATCTGAACGTCTTGTATGGGCTGAATACATTAGACACTCACCAGGCTCCCTAAAAGTCATTGTTACACGTTTCCATAGCCATGAATATTTGATATATACTTAATCAAGAGCAGAAGGAAAATCTAACTGTTGAGGCTATTCTAGGATGTAAGGAAGAGGGAGTGATTTGGCAGGAAAAGCTTGGTTTCTGTGTTCCATGGACTTATTTGTTGAGTGCTGCCCATAGAGTAATAAAGGTAAAGATGGGGATGGAGGACTTTCCATCAGCTCAACGCAGATCCTTCTCTTTGAATACCTCCATGAAGCTCTTTCATCAACATCTAAAGGGCCTCTTAACAGTGGTCTCTTTTCATATTGATGAATATGTGGCAGGCTCATAAAATGGACTTAAATCTCATTTGTGAAAGAATGCAGCTTTATTGTTCATTTCTCTTTTATTCTGCCATGGCCTCCATCTCCATCTCCACTTCAGAGCACTTGTCACAGCCCTCAGAGAAAGACAAGAGTTCAGAGGTGATACAGCGCCATGAGCTGCTGAGCCTGTTTCCATGGAAGCAGGATTTTAATTCAGGCATCTCCTCAGTCAGCCGGGGTCCTGCCGTGTTATCATGGGTAACGAGTCATTGATGCTCTGCAGGGAAGAGGCCCTGCTGCCATGATTAAGTCCATTGGCTTTACTGAGAAGAAAGCCAGGAAACACAAAGATCTTTACTTCACACTCCCTCACCCAGAGAGGTGAGGAAAATTAAGTCTAAGATGAATTTAGACAGCTGGGACAGAAGCCAGAGAGAAATTCAAGAGTTTCAGATGTAGTTCTGCGAATCTATAGGGACAGTAGATTTTGTTATTCAAATAAAAAAAGGTCAAATAATTAGTTTTTGAGTAAATGTACTTACAATGACTCTCAGCATTGAGCGTTATGTTACGAAATCTAATGTAGCTTGAATATCTTGACTTGTCGACTCTTGTCGTGTTTCATGGAGTATCTGTTTTTTCCACACACAAACTGTGAAAATGTCAGTGATTACTGTTGATTTTAGGCCCAGTTCCAGTTAATAGGTGAAGTGAAGGCATAACGCAAACAGCCGCTCATCAGGTCACCTTGTAAAGAAATAGCTGAGTGCTTCCTCCCAGTCCAAATGGTGTGTAGTGTAGTTCTGAGTGAGGCTAGGAATGTCAAGAGTAACAACGCTCTAGTGCCCCTTGAAACAGGAAGTGTGTTTATATGAAGGTTACCCATGGGAGAGAAGATGTCAGGAGGCCAGACTAAATCCCTGTGGCAACCAACCATAGATTGCCCTTCAGGCACTCACCTGTCAATCATTTCAGTTTTCCTGTGCAAAGGCTGTGATTTACTCTAATAGCCCAACATTTGTGAGCTCTGCTGTCCTCTGTAAGTCACTACCCTTTCTATTGTTACCTCCAGTGGGTCAGGCCTTAACAAACATTTACATGTAAAATCTTAGACCCGAGGGGTTTTTCTGTGCGTATACTGCGTCAGACCACCTTTGAGAAAGGAAGGAAAATATTATTCACTATAGGACAGAGACGAAAAACGCTGCTTGGGGCTCTAGCAGGATGCAAAGATTTAAACTGATACTAGAAAACAACACCAGTACTGCATGTGTGAAAACCCCCTTCCCATTCTTTTGCTTAGAGTAACTGGTTCACCTGCCATCAAAGCTTTCTCCCGAGGCCCCTAAAGTAAAGGCAGATTTTTTTGTCTAGACTCCCAAAACGGGCATAAAATGATAAAAGTCTAATTTCCTCTCCCGACCTGGAATCGTAGGCAAGGTGAATTGCAGGATGCCAGGTGGTATTTTCATTTAACATGGGAATGAGACATAAATGAGAGAGTTCTCATGTTGGGGTAAACAGTTTCTTAATCACTTTAAAATGATTTTTGCACTGAACTTGCGAATCGATTCCAACATTTTTATCCTTGCTCCTCAAGATGGTATTGTATACAGAGAGAGTTCTGACCTCTATCACTGCACAAAACCTCTCTCCCTTGGAGGAGATATCAACTAAGCTTTTCTAAAAGGCCAGAGGAGACTCGGGGAGACCAAGGACTGCATGCACAGAGTATATCAGACAGTTCTCCAGCTTGCAGCAGCTGAAGTCTTAGTAATGGTTTATACTCATTTATTATTTAATATGTCACATAAAATAGCATGTGTGCCTCCCTGCATGCGGCCAACTTGAACTTGTCCACCCACACGTCAATGTATCAAAAACATTTGGCGTAAAAAACAAAATGTACAGTATAATGGCAGAAATCCTATACTATCCTATCTCCATCAAACTATTCTGAACATTTTTTTGGATCCCTGTCTGACGAACAAACAAAAAGAGAGTGGTGAAAACATAAACTACCCCAAAATTTCAGTCAGTTGTACTGTAGGCAGTGAGCGGTTCCAGGAATCATATTTTAAGAGGCATATGAATTCTGCAAGAGAAAACAGAGAGAGTTGTGTTGCAGCAGTGAAGTGTCCTTGGAGCTAGTTTAAGAAATGGCTATTCTCCTTCAAAAGACTGTTGAGAGCTTTAGGCGGGACTGAGCTTGAGGAGGTCATTACTCCTGGCTCGAGTCTCACTGATCCATCTTCTGTACGGACACCTGCAGCAGTAACAACTCCAAGTCCACCTCTGTTACCTAGCCTCACACTCCCTCCTCTGCCCAACTCCATCCCATTCCAGCTCCTCCACATACACCTCCTCGCAAACACCCATACAGATATAGATACAAGCAAGACACACAAAGAAACATTTTTCCCATCACATCTCAAGACATCACACCTTAGTGCATTTCGGCTTGTTAATATTTATACAGCTCACATTTCCATACTTGTCATACAGGCAGATGCAGAGCATATGGCTTGTTGTCTCGTAGTGAATGATTGAATAATCAGTTTGTAACCTTTTGTGGCTCATTCTCCAGGTGTGTCATTCAAGCCCGGAGCGGATATATGCTGCGAAAAAAGGGAAATGAATAAATTACATTGGATAGATAGTTAGACTTCATGTGGAGAAGCAGGGGAGCCCATAATGACTTCTCTGTAGAGGAGTCTCGCACATTTCAGTGGAACATTTTTTTTTCTCCCCGTTCCTCCTTTTCACACCCCTCTCCACCCCCACACTCTGTTGTACGTTCTATTTCTGACACAACAGCAATGAGTAATGAATGGTTTTGCCTTGCACTGGTTCTTAACAAGTGAGTGGATTGTATGCAGTGTGTTCTGTATATTGGGCTAATTAGTGTTGTGCTGGCACACCCTGGCAGAGCACAGAAACATCCCTCTCAGTGGTTACTCCTACGTGGCTGCTGCAGCCAGGACTGCCAGTTATGTTTGCTAGTGGGAGAAAAAGTGACAGTAAAAAGACACTTAAATTGCATCCTAATTCAGGACCTGGATAGGACGTAGACCACTATAGTGGGTCCCTCAAAGGACCTAAAGGCTAAACATCATAGGTCAGTTGCCCTGATATCTACAGTTCAAGGTGTGATGTTAGACATATACTGCTGACACGTGATGGACAACTGTCAAATAGTGTTTATGGTTAAGGCTGATTACAGTCTGAAATCAATCTCTGTTTTGGTTCACTCTCACCACCCTCATTAGCATTGTTTTCAGCCACAGCAAGCAGTTGTTTTGAGCGAAAATGTTTTTAAAAACACACCAGGTATGCTACCAACCGAGCAACAGACAGCTGTTAGAAAAAATAAGCTACTAGCTGTGAAACATCGTGGAGCATTTAGTAGTTAAAGAAAGATATTTGACCAAAACAGAGCAAAAAGGAGAGTGAATATTGGACTTTGAGTGCCAGTTGGATACAAACACAGATTTAAAAGAATTCTAATATTTTTCCATATCAGCTGGATGTGTACATAGGGAATTATTTGCCCAAAAGGCTAAAAAGTGTTGGTTTAAAGATCAGACAAAAGAGGCACTGTGAAAACTGTTACTTCTTGGAATAGAGTATATCTTCAGTGGTGATGGTGGAATGGATGGATGGAAGTAATGATAGTATTTTATGAGACCTTTAATGGTAAATATATGCACATAACTTTATTTTTCAAACAGAACAAAGTCTGGCTTCCTATATTGTTTTTCATTGTCTAATTTATGTGGTTGATTGATACGACTTGCATAAAATCCTTTCAAAACTGACTAGTACACAATGCATTGTGTTCAATGGGCAAAAGAAAGCTGTTATTTCATATTTGGCCTGGAAATGCAAACTTCAGAGGTTCGAGCCTCTTGGATGGGACCCGGTTTCAGTCCATGTAAAAGGCAGCACCACCCACAAGTCAATGTTGACAGTCTGCTTCTGGCTTGAATGAATCAGGACCCTTTGTACAATGTTGTTTGTATGCCTGCACTGCATGTATGCATGCTGTAACACTGCACATACACATACTGTATATGGCACTGATTCATCACTTTGAACATCACTGATTTCCCTCTTTCACCCTGTATAGCTCCTCCTTTTGACAACTCCCTTTTCCAAAACCTGTCTTTATTATTTTTCAATACCATCCCCTATATCCTGCTCTGTGAATTTTCCACAGCTCAAGAGATGAAAAAGCTGTCTCTTCTCAGTTGGATCTCTTTCTTCTCTGTTTACCTCTTGCTTTAGTCTTCCCCTTTCCCTTCTCACTCATCCAGAGTATTCACCTCTTCAAGACAAAGTCACCTCTTTGTAACCCTCTTTCCTCCATCCCTTGTCTTTATTGTGTCTCGTCCATCCTTCGCCTCTCAGTGTTGATGTATCATATATTTTGGCACACTAGTGACTGTCCTCTTGTACGTGCACCTGCTCCCCTTCTCACTCGTCTGTCTCCTCTTCTCCATTTTGCATCTACCTGTCTTACTTTTTGCCTGTCTCCTTCTCTTCCTCTCTAGGTTCAGGTTTCCATCTCTCTCTCTCTCTCTGTCACTTGGCTGCCTCCAACCAGACAGGAAGACTCCGTCTCTTTATGACAGCTGACATGTGGCAATTTCCCTTCGTTAATGACAAGAAATGTGCCAATTACCTCTCCGGATGTTTCACTGCCAATCAGACACTAACGAGCTGTGTGTATGTGTGTTTGCGTATGTGTGTGTGTATCTCTGTGCATGTTTGAGTCTGTTGGCATGAGAGAAAGTTGGACAAGTGCTATATGAGATGTAGTCTTGTGCTGAATTTTAATCATTTGAAATCTTTTCACAAGTGTGGTGCAGAGATTGGCTTACCTTTTCATCTCTGGTTTCATTAATGAGTCCCAATTACAGTCTGCACTAAAGAAATGATGGGTGAACTGTTGCTCACTTTTGCTCTCACACACACGTTCCCACTTCTGACATGAGTTCCTAACACTTTCTATCTCTCGTCACTCTGTCTCCCTCCCACCCCTCCATCTGCACTGAAAAGCTCTTTTGTTCAATTTTTAATTACCTTCTCATATAAAAGTGCTCTTGACATCTGAATGCAACACGTTTGGAGAGGCTGCCTCTGTGATTGGTGCAAAATTGGATAACCACCTCTTTGTATGTCAATGTCAATCTCTATCTGAAGGCCAGGCCTTTTGCTTCCTAATGCCCTGTGCTCTGCACACACTGATGTGATCACTGAAAGACAAAATATTTATCATGTCAACAAAAAACATCGTTTCTCTTGTTTACATCATCTGTATTTGTTTTATGGGACCTGTGTTCCCTCACTTTTCATCATGACATAGGGAACAAAGGACACACAAAATGGTAATCAGATCACTGTCAAATATTTGTTTTCCAAACATAGGGGTCCTTCTCTCTGGTCATGTCTGTCATATTTGTTAGTTTTATCCAGTATTAAAGATTGATGGTGATGTTATAACACAAACACACACACAGTTACACATACACACACAAATCCACCTAACCTTTATCCAATAAATACACTGGATAGTTCTATTCACTATACAGCCTCCTGGTAATCTATAATAATGAAGTGGTAATAGTGCGTCATGCATAATGCACAAGAGTAATTTACTTTATTTGTGCGTGTGTGTATATAATAAGAGGAACTTTCTAAGATATTTTTAAACATTTAAATGTCAGGGAGAAAAAGCCTGGCTATAACCAGAAGCTACAGTTTAGTAAGTTATTATTGAATTCTTCTGGTGCTCCAATTCTGAAAGTCACGGCAGATGTCTCACTGCCACCTCAGCAGATGTCACAACAGATTAGTTGGAAATAAAACTAAAACAGAAGCCAGTTCGATTGCACAATACTGAAATGTCTAATTACATACACTTACCGTATATGCACATGCTTCACTATATATTCCTTCCTATTGAAGCATTATTTGCAACATTAATCTTACTTCCTATGTAGGTTTAGGTTTACACATATGAGAAAAACTGACATTGTCATTCTGTGAGAATGTAAGAATTGACATTCTCACAGAATGGCAGTCAGTTTTGTCCAGTTTTCTCACAGTGAATTCATTCACTGCCTAAATGGCATCAAGGCAGTAACTCAAACACATCTGCTAACACAGGTCAGAGTCACAGTTCCAGTGTCTTCATACTCTCATTGACTTGTGTAATAATAAAGCTGCTTTCATTACGTGTCTAGTTCTAAATTAAATGAAATCATCAACGGCTAATATGAAAACATGCTTTTCTTTTTGTGTGGCAAGAGATGCTTATGCTGTAGCATCATATTGAGGAGTGAAGATGATGTCTCTGAGTGAGTGACATCGCAACTTACGTCATGCAGCACTTTATTGCATTAAGCTCATGTGAGAGAGAGGTTTCATTTCAACTAGTAGACAGCTTGTGAGGGGAATCCTATCCTTCCTGGCTCCATGAGATTGATTCAGCCAGTACATGTTTATGAAGAAAAACATTCATAAAAACTGAATCGGTGTAGAATATACATCACTCTTACAGCGGTTTACTGTAAAGCTCTGCTGATATTAAGTTTGCATCCAGTGTTTGTTCAGTTGTAAGTTGTGGGGATACGTGTCTTATTAGCTGCATGATGCCAGTGTTGTATGCATTGAATTAAAGGGTTATGTGAAGAGGTTAAGTGCGTCTCCAATGTGTTTACACTGGATAAGAGAGCAGGCAGCCTAGCTGAAGTGTGACACTGATGGCATTTTTGATATCTGTCATCTCGAACTAACACAGATACTGGTGAAGATTGTGAGTAACCCAGTGCAGGTCACAATCAGCCCATCTTATCTTTTGAGAAAGTTCCAACAATGCTGGTCTTCCAACAATGGCCAATGTGTTGTACATCTCCGCACCACTACATGCCGTTTCTGTGTTGTTTCTTAAGAAAACATGTACGCCCACACACTGTTTTGTCTTGGCAGGCCTTATATCAGGTTATTGCCCCACTTTTTTTGAGATACTTAATCTCTCATGAGAAAGAGCCTTTATAAACATCCTGCTTATCTTGGCCTGTACTGCTCCTTTGTGTCTTATCTCTTATCGGGTCCTGCTCCTTGTGGGATATCACAATACACAGGAAGTTAGTTATTTTCCAGGCCTCCTCATCACTGGACAGCTTCTTTGAAGAAAACCAGAGAACCAGGAAATATTTTGAATCAAAGTGGCTGCAGAGTGTGAGGCATGTTATTCTTTAGAGCTTTACACCTCTTGAAGAGAAAAAGGATCTTTGTGATTTACAGCCAAATAAAGGTTCTAAATGGTCCCCTGTTCTGTGATAGTGCCAGGAGTTCAATATCAGTATCATTTGGAGAAATGAAACTCATAAGGAAAGGTCAGAGAGCCTCTCAACTTCAGGAATTGTGGAGGGTTTTCTTTTCTCTGCTGTCTGCAATGCAATGCTGTTACTGTAGGGCTTTGTTCTAGGGGGAGAATAAAAAGAGCATGATAGATATTGACTTTTTGTAGCAGGACCTCAGAGACATAAACAATTGTGCCTCTAATCCTGGCGCTCACTGCTATTTGAGAGGTTAGGCAGAGACAAGAAAAAAAACGTAGCTGTTTAAACTCTTTGCTGTGATTCCTCTACAATTTAATGAGGTCAACCTGTCTTATATTTTCTCTCACAGCTTCTGTTTGAAATGCTTTTTGTTGTCTCTGAGCTGTCTGTCTTTTCTCATTTTTTTCTTGTTACGCTCCCTTTCTATTCTTCTCTTAGGTGGAATGGTTAAAGAACGAGGAAGTTATTGATCCTGCAGATGACAGAAACTTCTACATCACCATCGACCATAACCTGATCATCAAACAGGCCCGTCTGTCTGACACGGCCAACTACACCTGTGTGGCTAAGAACATCGTGGCCAAGAGACGCAGCACCACCGCCACAGTTATCGTCTATGGTAATCTTATAACTGAGCAGCGCATTCAATGAGATCCAAAACTAGTCTTACATCCCATAACCTGCAAACAGTCGTTTACGGCCACATGAGAGCTCAGTGAAGTCAGACACTAGTGCAGAGGAAAAGAGTAACAGAGAAATCTGTTAGAAGTCAGCAAAACTCAAAATAAAACAAATTTCAAAGTCACTCTGAATAAAGCAAATCCCTCTCTCTCCTGCGCCGTGAAACATTCACTCATCTGGTTCCTGCCGGAAGGTGTGCAAAAAATTGAAGATTTGGGATTTTCTGAACTGTGAGGAAGGTACTGATGTGGCTGAGCCATACTTAAAGAGACCCCTGCTGTGGCTTCACACAGACTCACCCACTGTCTCCCTAACATCAACTAACATGACGGTTATTGCACAGCACGGCTGCGAAGTTGAACTTCAATGCCTGCTGGAGGCGATGCCTATTCACACTGAATGAAGATGTATTGCATGTGGATACCTGCGCAAGATAAAAGTAAACAAATGCTTGAAAATAGTACTTTGACCATGATACCACTGACCAAGTTTCAAATCTAGTGGAGTTAATTCAACACTGGGACAATGTGGCTAGTATGGATCAATGTAAGGGTGATGTAGAAACACAAATTATGAAGCCGAGAGAGCAGATTTCAGGACAAGGTTCACTGTCTCTGCAAGGCTTTCCTGTCACTAACGCAGTCTATTCTAAAACTGCTTTAATGTCAGCTCATCCTTGAGAGAAAGTACAACAAGCCACTGCATTTGTTTGTGCTGCCCTTGCTTCTTTATCCAAAAGGGGATATGTGCACATTTCTGCACAGTTGTGCTATAAGTGCACAGACTCTAAAAAGCTATGAGAAACCCAAAGGATAAGGAAGAGTTGTGTGTGATCCTAGTGTTGAAAAAGTAAGGACAGGCAGTGTGTTTTTAGCCCAGTGGTTTCCAGACCAACCCGCGACAAGGACACTGGAAACAGGAGCACAGGCTGGCAACAAAAGAGAAAGAAAGGGGAAGAGAGAAGATAGATCCATAATCCATGGAGGAAAGAAAGCAGACAGTAAAAAAATGTGGGGCTTTGGCAGACTCTTTCCCTAGAGTCCAATATTTTGGGCTTCACTCATAAGCATGTCACATTTGAAAGTCGGAGGCTCCGAGGGGCCCAGTTCCACCATCTCAAATGCCACAGACTTGTTCTCAGCCACAAGCCCTGGTGTCACTCTGCACTGGATTTAGTTGCTGACAGAGATGGATGAGAGAGGGAAGAGAGGCATTAGGAGGAATCAGTGAATGGAAAATGCAGCAATCTGACCAGAATTTACTGTCTGGCTGCAAGGCAAAGTAACGACCCGAGATTTCAGGGTCAAAACACAAAAACTCTGTATATACATTTTGCAATGTGCAAATAACCATACTGTATCGAGATGTGCATGACCCCCATGGATTTCATTTGATGTACTGATCAAATAACAACAAACCTGATCAAATCCAAATTAGTATCTCTGTGCTTTTACTGCATTTGTATTTCTGATTTCATTTGTTAGATTGTGTTTTACTTTGTCTCATTTTGTGTTTTTTTTTATTTCAAAACTTATTTTTATATATTTTATTTTCAAAACTGTAAGAAAACATGAGTGATATTTTATGACATTTCATCACCATGTATTTCAGTGAACGGTGGATGGTCGACATGGACAGAGTGGTCAGTGTGTAACAGCCGCTGTGGTCGTGGTTACCAGAAACGCACGCGCAGCTGTACCAACCCCGCCCCTCTCAATGGCGGCGCTATCTGTGAAGGGCAAGGCATCCAGAAGCTGGCGTGTAATCCTCTCTGCCCAGGTATGGCATAAAATTACAATACACCCACTTAGAAGTGGGTGTAGAAGTGGGTGTAAAGGGTGTAGGTGCGCAAAAACAAAATACATAAAATATGATACTACTCTGTGTTTGCATATTTCGCTCTGTTTGTGCCTCCACCCTTACGTGTGTGTCTCTCTCCCACATGTCTCCCGCTGTCTCAAATCATGTATCCACTCACCCGCTCATTTGTCGTCTGTCTTCATCTCCTCATTCATCATTTCACTGACATTACTCTCATCCGTCCTGTCTGTTGTGTGGTAGTGGATGGCCTGTGGACAGAGTGGAGTAAGTGGTCCACCTGTGGGACAGAGTGCACCCACTGGAGGAGGAGAGAATGCAACGCTCCGGCACCCAAAAACGGGGGAAAGGACTGTGAGGGCATGGTGCTCCAGTCCAAGAACTGCACCGATGGGCTGTGCATGCAGAGTGAGTACCCGACTAATCCTCTGCTACTCTCTCTGACCTGCCAACCAAAGACATTTCTTCACCCTTTGACCATGAGTTTCACTCTGCTCTTTCATTACCACGCTGTGTTTCACATCCTCACAAAACACTCTCACCCTGTCACTCGCTCACTCTGTTTCACATGACTCATACATAAACAAGACATGCTAAAACGCCTTTCGCTCTGTCTTCTGCACTCAATCTATTTACTTGAACATGCATAATACACAAAAGCTGTTGGAGAAAACTGACATAAAAACAGAAAACCACTGCACATCTTTTCCTGTGTCAGCTCAAATATAAGTATATGTCAAAAAAAGACTTGGCCACATGGGGAAGCACTCTGAGTAATTATCCTTGTCACAGGCTAAGCATTTGGGAGTTATATTTAAAATAATAATAAGTGATTATATTGTAATTACATAAGGGGGGTCGCAACAACCAGGCAGCTTTGATTGCTACCTTAATTTAAAAACTCTGGATTCCTTAGGTGCAATGAGAGGAAACACGAGGCCACAAAGTGCTGGCAATTACATGTGTTGGAGAGAGAGCAAGTATTGTAGATAATACTCGACTCTTGCAATGATTTCAAAGTACACAAAAGCCTCCAGGATGCACCAGCATTTCTTTCTCATAAATCACAATTCTTCTGTTGGCTTGACTGTTTTGTTGCTAAACAGAAAAAGGCCAAAGTCAGTTTGTGGTGCAGCCAGATATTTTTCTGCAGGCAGCGAATTGTTTTCTGCTTCTTTTTCTTCCAGCAAGTTCAAAACAGCCACACAGTTTAGTTGAGCCAAAAATCTTGCTCCCTCTCCTTTATAATACATTCACAGATTGGAATCATGCTGCAGTTGCTCTGATGCGCGTGTGTGTGTGTGTTTACTGCAGTATTAAGAAGATACAGGGTAAAGCATTTGATACCTTGAACTTCATCTACTAAAACAGTCTTTGCCCTCTTTTTGGCGCCTATACTAACCTATAAGAAAATATGATATAGCTGGAAATACTGCACAGTAACTGAGTTAATGTCTAGTTTAATAAACATCTTCTCTAATAAACATCTTTGAAGGTGTTAGACCCACACACTGTCACAGATGCCTCCACCGTGTGTATAACCTACTACAGATGGTGATTGTGACACTAATAATATAACAGAGGCCCGGCTGCTGGATGTCTAGAATTTGGTACAGCTGGCCGTCACTGTGTGCAGATGATCTGAGATTTTGCTGCACCATGGGGTTGTAAACTGCTACCTGCAGTATGGTGTCGACATGATGTACTGTAGGTTATGGTTGACATCACATTGGCGGTCAATATGCATCTTTAGACGCAGTTGGCTGATAGATCTGCATGTCTATGTCCAAAGTAAACACATACTGTACTGTAAGTCCATATGCACTGACAGAACACTATGACTTCAGCGTTCATTGACTTCATTTAATCTAAGTGTGAGAGGAATGCATTAGCTTATTTTATAGCCAAGGTCATATGTCTGCAGTGTGTAGAAACATCAGGCAGCAATCTACAAGAAGATCAGCTCCTATTTGTGTTATTCATCTTATTTTATTTCCCTCTGCGGCACAACATACGCTCACCCCACACTCTCCCGCCCCACTGCATGCCCCCTGCGACTCAACCTATCTCAGAAGCATTAGTTCTAGGTAGATTGATGGTCAGTTTGCAGAGAATATAAAGCCATAATGATATAGATTTAGGATCATTTCAGGGATTGATTTTTTTGGAAGCTAAGAGGGTGAAGCCACTTATGTCAATGCTAATGACCATTTCCACCAGCATTTAGGAGAACGGCCCATTATCTAAAAGCTCACATTATGGCAAATATGATTGGGAATGGAAGTTGTGTGCAATCTGAACTCACCTCGGACCGCTGATCTGCTCCCTCCAGTGCAGTGCTGGGATCTGAGCAAACACGTGTCTCTGGATTCCATTGCAGCTTGATCTTATTTTCTGTTGTTTGAATTTATTTAAATCACTTCAATTGCAATCCATCGCAAAAATCTGGCATAGAAATATGATACGACCAGAGCTGGAAATAGCACTCGTGATGCTCAGCCTCCATTGCTGCACACTGTGAAAACACAACTGACCTGAGTCAAAAAGGAAAAAGTTGTGTTATAATTTACTTTGTAGCTTGTTTATCACATTTAGACTGTCCGGGAGTTTCGGGGTTGGATTTAACAAAGTTAAGTATCTACAGATTGAACTAGAGAGGTTGCACTCTGCCTGTTCAGATAGAACTTCCCAACTCTCACACAAGAGTATAGTTTTCACAGTTCACTGAGGCTGACCTGTCTAAATCTCTGTTTTGTGCTCTCTCTGTGGTCTGTCTTCCTTGATTCTGATGTTGTTTTTCAAGCCTTTGGTAACCCTGCTCTCAGACATGACATTTCCTTGACATATTGATGTAGAGAAAAGGGGAGCACATACTCCAGCAAGGGCAGATGCTTTATTGCTATCAAACACCAGAGACTGGAAAATCACGACTCTAAGGTTCACCTCAGCTTACAAGAACATGAGATTATTTACACAATATTTATACGTTTTAGAAAAGTTTTGATTAAATGTAAACAAAGATCTTCTGACATACAGTCATCATCTTCAGTTAACATAGAATCCCCACTGAGAAGTAATAGAAGCAAAAATTAACCTTTGGCTATTCTAATGATGACGTCAGTTTTGCCAGACAACAGTATCCCTCTCTAAGGTTGGAAATCTGCCACATTCAAGGAAGTAATGGACGAAACACAGACAATGATTTCCTGTACTTTGAGTCTCCCTGTCCTCTCCAGCTCAGTGTTGTCAGGGAAGACTAATCTTTGTCTGTCTGGGGCTCTGAGGTTTCCTTCGGAGCCCACCCACTGGAGCGTGCTTTTACTCTGGCTATACTGTTAGACGACGGATGAATAGAAACTCTACAGGATGGGTTCAAATGGCCCATCAGTTAGACTGACCCTGACAGTCACCTCCCCCTGCTCCAGCCCAGCCTCCCCGTTGCCTGATTACATGTACACACCAGCCCCATCTATCAAGTCATTGATTTTCCTGTCGGTCCACTTGTCTGCCTGTGGCTCTCTCCCTCTCCAATAAGGACTTCATTGTTTGTATAGTTGTTTATGGATGTCCCAGGGAGACTGAATATTATGTGTACTAGTGCACTATCCCTGACTGCCATTTTACCTTGCTTTCCACTTCACTTCCACGTATAACCTGGCCACAACAAAGCACAACCAAAAGCCCAGTTGGGGCCAAAAAAACCATCTATGTTGGCGATTTTTCTCCAAATCTCTGTCCTTCAACCCTTTTTTTCATTTCCTGCTTTCCTAACATAATCGTTCCTTTTATCAAATGCACTACCCTCTCCATCCACCTTCCAGTGACAGATGCAAGGCTGTTGATTCTATTGACTCTGTTGGAGCCCACACTTTATCAGCCCCTCCATTCCCCTCACCTGCCAGCATCAGTCCTGCTGCTGCTGAGGCACTAAGCCAAGTTGATGGATCACGCCACTTCCTCACAGAACCTCCATGCCCCCCCAACTCCTCTCATCCATCTCTATACTCCATACACAGATCTGGAGAGGAGGGGCCAAATCAAGAAAGATCGCTTCCCTGTGTCATCAGTCCTACTCATGAGTTTGTTGCTGTCTCATTTGTTGAGTTTGTTTTTCTGTTGGCTTAAATTTGATTTTCATCATCCCTCTCCCATCACCCCACCCCCCAACTCTCCAACACCCCACCTCCACCCCCTCTCCTTACCTTGCCTACTCTCCCCCTCCCATCCACAACCCCTTCCTCTCTTCAAGGTTCCTTTTATCAGAAGTCCTCTGAGGCAAAAGACAAGAATGATTTTGGAAATTCATGTGAGTTATTGTTTTTTTATCATTTATTTTTTACATTATTTCTACATTCATTCTCATGTCTGTCTGTCTCTAATCTTCATTGGCAGGTTGTGCACAAGGAATTTGAAGTCAATCACAGTCCGAGATAAATCATTAGAAGATATTACTTTTTTGCAAACAGCAAGGTTTTATAAGTGTTTTTCTTTTTTTTTACTTAAAACATAAAACAAAACAAAAAAAGTTTGCTTTTGCTTTTTCATTTCCATCAATGTTTCATTACTGCTATCCTGTTTTTTTACAGATAACACCCACAGAGTATTTGCTTTTTTGATTTCCGTTTTGTCTTTTCTTATAATGTGTCTCTGCTAGCCGAATGCCTGTTCACAGCTATGTTGCTGCTCTCTAACTCAGAGCTGACAGTGCCCTTTACCTTGTTGCTCCAACTTCAGCCTGACACTTGGCTGTGCCGTCAGCTCAGGCGCTGAGTCTGACAAAGAACTTAACCCACTGTATATCTTAAATATTTTCTTCTCTCTGTATCTCACCCTGCCTCTGTAAATCTCTGCGTCCTCACAGAAAATGGAGTGTTCAATAATCCCTTTCATTTCCATTTCTTGTACTTTTCCCTTTCCGACAATGGCTCATGTTCAAAGGGATGTATTAATCTAAGTGATACATTTTAATGCGTACACTTAGCAGGTTGCTGCCTTTATCATCAAAGCGTGGATGGAAGATTGTTCGACTGAGGGGATATATGTTAAATAACTGCAGGGAAGCTTGGCAGAGGAAGCACAGTAAAATTACATTTTCAGACTTTCATCATTGCCTCCCTGCTCTGTTTTCTGTTCGTGTCTGTGCTAGAGGAAGGATTAGAAGCCTAACATATATGAGGATATATCCTGACACTCCTGTTTAATGTGATGTCTCATTTAAGGCTGAATGGAGAGGGCCAGGCCACACATGTCCTTCCTGGGGACTGAGGGAAATTACCTCTTTGAAATAACTACAGTATTAGATCCCCCCACCCCCCCGTCTCTTTATTTGTGGCCATTCAGTACATCTAAAGAAATCGACTTTTTCTTTTAAGCACTATGCATATACTGTAAGTGAAAGAGATTGCCCCGGTGAAGGTCATAGCCAATTTTATTTCAAGTTTAAACTACATTGCTACATGTTGAATGGTGTACTAACTTCCGGTTAAATACCTATTTATCATTATTCATAAACATCACGTCATAACTAGACAAAAAGAACGTACGTTCTTTTACTCTTGGAGACCAAGGATGTGATGAAAAAAACAAGTTGTGGCTTTCAGTCCCTTCTCTTGCTGTTCTCCTTTCTCCTCCTTTGTGCAGGATAACACAAGAGACACAGATTGAGTGCCATCTGTATCACTGAGACACATGAGGCTAATTTACACAAATGCTAGGCCATCATGCATGCCCTGAAAGTTCTGTGTACGGATCTATGGCTCATGCTGCCATCTACTGGTACAGATTCTGCTCCATTTGCATACTCAAATTATCTCAAAAATAGACATTTCTCTCTTACAAAAATAACTTTATTCCCTCATAAATAAGAGGTTTATTTGTTTTGTTCCTTGACTGTTTTGTAGAAGCCCTTGACATGTACAGTGTGTATTCACACGTTGAACAATGCACTCATGCAAGCTCACACATGCCTTCTGACATTTTACTACCTTTAAAGAAGAGTTTCTCCACATTTGTCAACTTGGTGACAGTGAAGGACATTCTTTACCAAACACCAGAGAGTTCAGACTGTCAGTAGGCATCCATTAAAAGGTCTGATCTGCTATGCGTGCCTGTCTGAGTCTGTGTTTCTAACAGCCATTATATCCATGCCAGGCCTACTAATCACAGAGGTTTCTCCAGCTGGAAAGTGGACAGAAAGACTCTGTGAGGGAGACAGAGATGAAAGACAATTTGAGAAATGCAAGCTATGTCTAGATCTTATCTTTAGTGTGTAAGAACAAAGACAGAGACAGACTCTGAACTCCAACATAGAGCACGGTAATTTGAAGATGAAAACATCTATATCTCCATCTTCAGAACTTTTGATCTTGCCTCTGAGCCTGCTTGTTAGGACAGTGTGGCATTGCACTGGAGCAGTCGTCCTTATTAATTGCGCTGTCTTGCACAGAGTTTATAATCATCATCTTTATTTTCTTATTATCTTCATGATGCATGCATACAATCCCCTCTCACACAATATGGCTTCATACAAGAAAGATTTCATGTATGACTTTGTAAAAGACCCAACGTTGTGCATCACTCTCAGTACTCCACAGTACATGCATCATTATCCCTTCTCACTTTTGAAAATTAAGAGTGTCTTATATTATTTCATCAACACCCAGACTATTTGCCACAACGGGCCAGCATTAACCACAATAAAAAAAGGCTAGAGATATACTGGATGCATTTATTTCCCAGTAGATGGTTATTAATATCCGGCTCAATCTTAAACCAGGATATTAGTCTGCTGATAATGGCTTCATCACAACTCCGTCTTATTGAAAAGGAAAGCTTAACACTATTGATGTGAACTTATGAGATCTTAAAAGACTGTTTTCTCTCTTTCTTTTTTCCCCAACCCCTCTCCCCCTCTTCCAGTGGCCCCCAGTACAGATGATGTAGCTCTGTATGTGGGTATTGTCATAGCAGTGTGCCTGGTTATCTCTGTCGTTGTGGCGCTCCTCATCTACAGGAAGAACCACCGCAACTTCGACTCCGACATCATTGATTCCTCCGCCCTCAACGGAGGCTTCCAGCCAGTCAGCATCAAGACTGCCCGCAAAGGTGGAGTACCAGAATAGATGTATATTTTTGTTTGTGTGTGTGTTTGCCTACATGTATGAGTGTGTGTCTGTGTGCATATTTTATATCTCGATTTCAACCACATACATGAATCCCTATCACCTGTGAGTGAGCTAGTCAACATCAGGTGGCACTAAGGCTAGGTATAATTTTATTTTTTTGTGATACTTGCCAACAGTTGAGTTTCAGTACAGTTGGTACAAAAACATATTGAAGTTTAATCCCCTGTCTGAGATAGCACACTTGTGTTATCAGATTCTGTCATCACATGTGTGTTAGTGATAATGTAAGTGCCATTTTGAGTGTAGATGGGCAGAACATTTGTGATATAAAATACAGACAGCAGACTGCATGATTGTGCAGACAGGTGATGAAACTATTAAAATGTTAGTCGCTGTAATGGAAGGCCAAACTATGCCCCTTCATTAAAGCATAATAAGGCCAGTCTGTATGTTGAATATTAAACTGTAATAAGATTTGAGCTGGTGATGTAGGACGGAGGGAAAAGTAAGACCACAAGGATGTGGACAGGTGGCAGTAAGCTGGACAAAAAGACAGCAGGGAAACCAACGGATCAGAGTAATTGTGTTGTAAATAGTCAGTTGGAGGTTTTGGGAACAGGACAAAGGAAAAAAAAGAAAGACAATGAAAATAACAGACAGAAACAGAGAGCACAGAAAAGAAAATCAGATTTAGAATACTGTTCAGTTCGTAAGAATAGATGCCACAAATAATTGCTTGGGTAGCAAATACTTAGCTTGTTTTTAGAGACACATTTTTTTTTTATAAATGTGCTCCTTCTCTTGTTGTCTTTGACAATGTGAGACATCCAAGATATCTACCAATTCAGCACCAAATACAAAACATAGTGTAAAGGGATATAATTCAGCTAGTTTAGTTTAATCATAACAATGAAAGTTAGAACTTAATCTTATTTAATAGATAACAGTATTGCAACTTATTACCACAACTATACAGTACTTAGAGTGATTGATGATACCATTGACATAGCACTGCTACTACTAATAATCAGGATCAGGAGAGACAAGTTATTGAAGTAAAGATGATTGTTTATTATAACGATAAGAAATAATTAAACCTTTACAGAAAGTCTTTGGCACTTGGACTGTATATAGGGAGATTTTTGTGATCAAGAGCCGTCTGCCCTGAGCAGCAGCCATAAAAATCCCCCCATGGACACTGGTGATGGTGTCTGATGACTCGCTGATGACAGCAGCATGAATGAACTGAAGGCAGAGAAAATTATATTAAAAATAACCGCAGCAACATGATAGGCTAACAGAACAGATGTGTTGCTGTGCTATTGGACAGATGTGTCCAGCTGATGACAACAGCTGATATCATTAATATTGACAGGGAGGAAATTATGTGTGAGCATGTGTGAGAGAAATGAATGCATTATGGAAAGAGATATAAACCTGAGGCCTATATGCAAAAGAATAGTCTCCTAATGGGACTTACTACTGCAGTACTACTACAAAAACCATTTTCCCAGCCATCTATCTTGTCTTATTTGAATAACTTTTGTGACATCTGTATCATTTATAAACTTTGTGTTGTTGGAAAACAGAGAGGGGGTGGAGGCAGTGGAGGAGCTGGAGGACAGAGAGCTCCCACTGCCATCGCTCCACCCACTCAGCCCAGCTATTGAACATTCATCCTTGTACCTACCGGGTAAACTGAATGCTAGTGATGCCATCTGTTACTCATGAATCACAGCTGCTCCTTTAACTTCTCTGACTGAGTAATGTTTCTTGGTGGTCAAGTGGACTTCCCTAATGAGTGAAAAACAAACGAGTAAAGCCAGGCAGCAGTCTTGCTGATTGCTGCCAACACTTTCCTCGTGGTTATTTTGGTCTCAAGTTACCAGTTCTCCACATTCACAGTTGGAAAGAGTAAAGTGACCATAATTCTCTCTTAAGACTCTGCCCTAACTGATGTCATTTTCTTTTCTTTTCTAGCTGATCTCCTAACAGCGCCCCCTGACCTGACCTCAGCGGCTGCCATGTACCGTGGCCCTGTCTACGCCCTCCACGATGTGGCTGACAAAATCCCCATGACCAATTCTCCTCTGCTGGACCCTCTTCCCAACCTGAAGATTAAGGTGTACAACTCCTCAGGTTTAGTGACTCCACAGGATGACCTGGGAGGGGAATTTTCCTCTAAACTGTCACCTAAGTTACCCCACTGCCTCCTGGACAACAGTGACAGCACGATGGGCCGTCGCACACAGACCCAAACGTTGCTCCGCACCAGGGATCCATCCTGCACTGCACTGGGCTCCTTCAGCTCCCAGGGGGGACATCTCATTGTGCCCAACTCAGGTACTATACCAAACAAAGAGAGGATGGGTTTTTACATGTGTGTGTTTTTGTCTATGATTCAGAGCAAATTGATATTTTTAATAAGGCAAAAGAGATTTCAAATAAACATATATAACAAAGGAATAAATTAGTTGTGATTCATGAGAGAGAGCTCTGCTAATCCCAGTAAATTCTGTTGTAGTTCATCTTAAAACGCATTAGCCGTCACATTAGCATGTTTTCATTTACTCAGTGGCTCTCTTTTCAGATGGTGTGTGTGTGTGTGTGTGTGTGCACATGTCTGTGGTGAAAAGATAAACTCCTCTCCACTGTGTAGCCTGACATGGAGAAGAGATCGTCCATCAGTTCTTCCCATGTACTCCAAAGGGGCCACCCTTCATTCATAGGCTGGTGGTGATGTTTACAGCTCAAAATTACCCTTAAAGATCCCATGAAACATGCACTTGAAACTCCAGACTATTTCCTTGCTGGGCACAGTGTCTGGTTGCCTGGCAACCTCATGGTGACAACAAGACTCCAGGAAATCACTAGCCTGGCATTGCCAGACTAATTCGCAAATGCAAATGATATTATCTGCCAGAGCAAATGAAACATCATGAGTTTGGCAGATTAGTCTAGTTCCCAGACAAGGAAATCACTGCACCCGGCCAAGAAATTGTCCAGCACACAATTTTTTTTTTATTTTTTTTTTACAGTTTGTTTTTTATACAGATTAAACATACAAGATATGACATATTGATTAAGGATTTTGTTACCCTCAGATAAAGCCAGGCTAGATGTTTCCACCTCTTTTAACTCTTTATGGCTGTAGCTTCATATTTAGCGGACAGATATAAGAGTGGGTCTTCTCATCAACTCTCTGCAAGAAAGCAAATAATCGTATTTCCCAAATGATCAAACTATCACTTTAAGACCTGTCTCATTAGGAAATACATCTCATTAAGGAAGCAAAACAGTGCCATTTCATGGGATCTTTCAAGTCAAAATCCACCTTAACACATAACATAAAGGGATTTATGTGTCTTTAGTGCCAGATTTATTTTTGCCTAATCTGTGATGCAGTTGAGAAAGTGTCTTTATAGAGTTGCTCAGTCGGTATATAATGGCGATATGGGCATATTAGAGCTTAGTTAAAAAGAGTTTGTGAAAACCCTTTTTTCGTTTTCAAATCTGAAACAAAAATGCACAATAACCACTCCAATTATTAATGGTGTCACATTCATCCATACACATGGTGAAATGTGCCAAAACTAAGAGTATTGCTGTATTTGTTTCTCACTTTAAGATCGTAAATCTTTGAAATTGAAACATTGATGTGAGCTGCCTCTGTTATACATTACCATCTTTACTAGGATAACCTTTACACACACAGATGTGACTTTGAAATAAAATACTAAACCATGTGTAACCCATCAGTATATTGACTGCATACAGTATGACAAGGGTTGATGGATACCTAAGGTGCACTAGAAGTACTGACGTAGAGGTGTACTGTTTCAGGCAGCTTACATTAGCCGTGCTGTCCTCACTTCAAACACATGTGGGCTGTTTGTAACATGCCACAGATGCATGTTGACAGGCTTAGACAAACTAGCAGAGACATTAAAGGATATACCGACTTCTCAAGTTTCTTAAGTTTTTCTTTTTTTATTTTGATTCCTGTAAAAATTTTCTCAGCTGCTGGTTGTGCTCAGCCACCTCATCATATTACATAGGCAGAAGGAGAGGAAAGAGCACATTTGATATTTGATCTGTTCGTGTGTCTGGGTAATGAAATATTTTGTGGCACTGTCAGTGTGGCTGTTTGGTATTTTGCATCCTAAAATGCATTTCCCATCTCTTTGAAGCTTTGCTGTGAGGGAGAGTGGCAGTGTGCGAGACGTCCCCGTGGCAGAGTTGTGATTGCCTTGCTAGCTAGCAAGAGAAGCTGTCTGTCACCTTTTGAAAAGTTCAGTACAAGGACATGGGAAATCAATGAGCTATCTGAGAACCCCCCTCCAGAGAGAGAAAGTGTGTGTTTGCGTGTGTGTGTGTGCATGAGGGAATGTGGGGGGTAGGGTCCTAAAAAACACATTGGACAGGACATCATATCAAATCAATCTGAGATGGAAAAATGTAAATCATGCTGGCTGCAGCAATATGAGAATGTTATGAAGAGTAGAGAGATCATTGATTTTTAGAAATGAAATGTCACATCATTTCCTGATGCCATAGGAGAAGGCAGTAAAGTGCCATAGTTTTTATATGTGGGGCTGAGAGGAATTGTGATTATTACTCTAAGAAAAATAATTATTACGTTTCACTCAGGCTTTAACTCCTCTTTACTGGTGCAGTAATATATTAAGAAATATCCATTATAAGTAAAATAGTTAATATTTTACTTTTTTATGTTAATGGTATAGCATTAACAGCCTTTATTTTATTTATACTGTATAACAGAGTGGGTTTGTAGCTGAGAATCAAAGATATACATATGTAATACAAATATTCAGAGTTCTTATGCTGGTCTGATGTCCCTGTCTGTTCTCTTACTAACTTTACACTGAACAAAAAAAAACCTATTCAACACACTGATGAAAGGCATTGACAGCATAAATAGTTGTTAAGAGTCCTCTGTTCTACCTGACAACTCACAACTCTCACTTATGCCTGTTTGTTTGTGCGTCTGTCTGTCGGTTTTTGTGTTCCTCAGGGGTGAGTCTGCTTATTCCAGCAGGGGCCATTCCTCAGGGCAGAGTGTATGAGATGTATGTGACAGTTCAAAGGAAGGACAACATGAGGTACGCAGTGCCACCTACCACATCAGTGCCCCAGAGCTGTGTTTACCCCTGTCAGCTCCACCATGTCACCCATACACCGAGACTGCCGTCACATTGCCACTAAACAGCATGTGTGTGTGTATGTTTGTTTGTGTGTTATTCTCTGTGCACCTCCAGGCCCTCTGTTGAAGATGGCCAAACAGTGCTGGGCCCTGTGGTGAGCTGTGGACCCCCCGGGGCCTTGTTGACTCGACCCGTCATCATCACCATGCACCACTGTGCCGTGTGTGACGGCCAGCAGGATTGGCTAATCCAGCTCAAGAGCCATTCACAGCAGAACCAGTGGGAGGTGAGACGTGGGGTGTACGATAAATGACTCTAATGTCTGTCACTGTGGTCAAGTTTGAAAATGTACTTTTCACAGCCATGTGTATTATTGAAATGATATATTCGCCTCTTAAAATAAGATTCACTGATGTGGCTTTCCATAATATTTATCCACACTGCATTTTGTTGGTGGAAAATTCTACTCAGCAAAGATCAAAGGGGAAAGGTATTGTGGAAAACAAAATGATTAAATGGCATGGGACAACAGATAGCAGGGAGGAGGTAAAGGGGATCAACTTTCTCTGCTTTGTTTGTGTAGCTCAGCACTCAGAGCAAAGCCCTGTTGCAACCAGGTGCTGAAATAGTAAACCTCTGATAGCAGGGAACGGGCTGGGACTGTTGTTTCCCCAGACTGTTTTCTTGTACCTTTATGAATGCTTATTTTTGTTTGTTTGTGTGTGTGTGTGTGTGTGTGTGTGTGTGTGTGTGTGCTGTGTTGGTGTTTTTGGAAGCCCTGTGCCTGCAAGCTCCATCATTAACAGTGTTGATGATGATAAGTTGGGGTGCTGAGGGCATCAGTGTGAATGTTTTCTGCCTATCTCCCTCTTTCCTTCTCTTCCTCACCTTCTCTCTGACTGTCACACGTACACACACACACACA
>NW_023339774.1:12194676-12195147 GCF_004916995.1 Morone saxatilis | reverse complement strand
CACCTACACACGCACACACACACATGCACACACACAAGAAACAGTCCAATTACTGCAAAGAGATCGTTTGTAGAGAAACTATACTTAAAAAAAACCTGCTTTAAGCTTGTTAGAAGTGGTCCGGTTGTCATTTCTCTCCCCCCAAAATCTCTATCAATAGTACACCTCAAATAATAAAATGACAGACCTTGTTGTAGACAGCTATTAGCATCTTTTTCTCACCTGTCAAGAGAGCATTTCTGGTTAAGTTTTCCTTCCATGTGTTTTTAATGAACTCTTACTGGCAGGAGAGAGACCTTTTTAAAGGGGAAGGTGCTTAAAATATAAAAAACTAACCATAAGCATTTGTGTAGCAGCAGGGCCCAGCACGGCGAGCAGAATGACAAGCAGCAGAAAGGCAATACAGAACATAATAATGTTTCTTTCTCTTCAGAATTTGGATTTAAGTCTATATTTGTAAAAAAAAAAAAA
>NW_023339774.1:12177631-12194661 GCF_004916995.1 Morone saxatilis | reverse complement strand
CCCTTTTTGGATTCTATGCAGGCATGTTGAAAATCCAACTACTTAACAACAGTCTTTATCCAATATATGTCCCCCATGTCAGCTCATCATTGAGTAGTGGCTTGAATAACATCATTTTCAGGAAGTCTTCTCCATCTCTCCATCTCCACTGCTGATGTGATGATATGACTTATGGAGCAGGAAGAAACTACCACACTGGCCCCACATGCCTTTCTGACAGTGATGAATTACTTGGGGGCAGCCAATAAAGCTCAGTGTAAACTGAGTATAACTATTGATTAAGGGAGAAATCTTTAGTCAGACGTTTGGGGGGACCAAGAGAGTGGGGGTGGGGGGGCACATATTCATATATATATATATCCTCCAGCCTGTTACATAACACACTGGTTAATATCTAACAGCATCAGTGATAGACGATTCAAGCAGGCTGTGTTTTACTTGTGTAGACTTGTGAGTGATAAACTTGTGTATTGGAGATCTCTGCATGGCTAATGCATGGCACAGGGGATACAAAAAGACATGTATACCAATACGAAGCAGGAGGAGTGGAGTGAAAGATACTCATCCTGTGGGTTTTGGAATTGGTTTAACACTGAATATTGAAGAGAACATAGGGGTTTCTTTCAGCTTTTGGAGGATCTGATGTGTCTGGTCATTACAAATATTTTAGGGGGGGCAATTTTCATCTTTCATATATTGGAAGGGACTTAATCCCCCCATCCCCTGTGGCAATTACACAATTCCTATTGATCAGATCTCTGACCTGTCCGAAATGTAGATAGTAATATCCAAAGTGACGGCAGCTTCCCACTAAAGCCAGCCTCCAAGCTGCATGTGTAAAATATTGCTTTATATGACATGCCCTGTCAAAAAGTGTATTCATCACCACAGAGATGAGCTCTTCCCAAAGGAGTAATTATATTTTATATATACATACATATGTACATACATACATATATAGTCATCACCACCCAGTGAGAATAATCAGTTCCATTGGCACGGACGATGCTGCACCCATCCCCCATTAAAGCACACACACGCACACACACGCACACAAACAAACACACACACACACACAGTGTCAGTGTCACTGAGGGAACATGGTGTTGTGATGAAGATGAAGACAGCAGGTCATATAATGAGGAACATGTGGGGCTTTCTGCTTCAGTAACTCTCCTACAAAGATCTTCCCACACTTCTAAAAAAATCTTGGCTGATGATGTAAAAAATTACTGAATGTGTGTGTGTGTTTGCATATTTGATTGTTTGTGCCTGCACACATGTGTATGAAGCAAAAGCCTACTTTTCCACTGTGTTCTAATTATCCCCCAATAAGGAGCCCTAGTGCCATCCCCCAGGAGCAGTTAAAGAGTCTAATGATCAGCCATAATACTGCTGTTAAACGGCCTAGCTTACAATAAAATACTGTAATTCCTCTTCTGTCTCTCATAATAGGCTGAATTAATGCCAATGTGCTGCTCACAGGAGTGTTTGGATTAGAGAGAAAAAGACAGAGAGAGAGAGAGAAAGCAAGATCAAGAGAGATCAAGAGAAAGGGTGAAAGACTGAGAGGGAGAGAGACATAAGTGTCTTCAGACCAGACAGTCTTAATGAAAGAGAAATATGTCCTGGCATTAGTGCTATTACAGGGGTCAGCTGCAGATGGTCTGGATACTCACTCGTCCATTACCTCGCATACATAATGGCAGGGTGTCAGACATTAGTAATACATACTTGCTGAGTGTAATATCTAAATGACATGGCTTATGTGAAAAGGACATGACCCTTGATTGTACTTTCCCCCTTAAAATGCCATTTAAATTCAGTTCAGTTTCAATTAAACAGAACTGAAATGTTCTAGAAAAAATGAGTAAATAAATTAAGCATGAAACTAGACAAGCCAGTTCTTCGCATCTCTGCCTCCAAATTAGTGATCAGTTTTCAATCGGACAACAGAAATGCTGGTGAAAGTTTCAAGTGAGACTGTTAATGCTAATGCGTTCATCCACATTCTTACTGAACACCATGCCAAGTTCCCCTGAACAATTTAATAATTACAAATGTGACAAATGAAGTTGCAGTGAACAAACTGTGGCTGTTTATGCTTTTGATCTAATGGCTATTGGTATTCTATGCATAACACAAGTTTAATAATATGTCTTGGAGACACAGAAAGCAAAAGTGAACTTTTCTCTTCTCTACTATTAATAGATCAGTAGATGGCTTACTTTCCAACAAATGAAAACATATAAGGAAACTTACAGTAGGTGGGACAGAGCCAGAGGGACAGTATTAGAAATGCTATTAATCATGTCTCCTCTTGATGATGAACACTACCACTTGTGACTATTTCAGTTTTTTCTTAGCCTATTATCTCCCACACTTGTGTCACTTTTTTTTTTCCTGTCCACGCTGTAGGATGTGGTGGTGGTAGGAGAAGAAAATTTCACCACGCCGTGTTATATCCAAATGGATGACGAGGCCTGCCACATCCTGACAGAGACACTGGGCACCTACTGCCTTGTGGGACAATCTCTCAGCGCTGCAACCACCAAGCGCCTCAAACTAGCCATTTTTGGCCCTGTCACCTGCCCTGCCATGGAGTATCACATCAGAGTCTACTGCCTGGATGACACACAGGACGCACTCAAGGTAAATTCACAGCCGGTTCCATGTGTATCCATTATTTTCTCTCTGTGTTTGCCAAAACGTTATGTAGCAGAAATTAAATGTTTGTAGGCATTAATGATATTTGTGAGTGTGTCATTTTGACTCAATTGTTAATGTGCGTGTGTAGGCATAGCCAGCAGATGAGATGTGGGAGGCGGAATGAAAAATCTTTGTGAACATTCTTTTTATTTCTGGAATGAAAAATCTTTGTGTTGGTGTGTCACAATAGCATCGCTGCTCCAAGAAAGATGTAGCTGCTGCCCCAACTCATAAAATAAGCCACATTTATCCCTGAGTCTACTGTTGTCTGCTTCTGTTTAATACCTCCGTCTACCTACATGGACGAAAGATAAGGAAGGATTATTATACTGAGCAGGGATATTAAACACGGTTATTAAGTTTGGGAATGGGTAATGAGAAGTGATAGTGATCCTGCTGCAAGGACATTGAAGTTGGTTTCAGATGGCAAGTCCAGATTCAGGTTCATAATGCCTCGAGGGAATTTGATGAATATACTATAAAAAACATTTTATTTGTAAGTGTACATTAGAGCTTTTGCAAGAAACTGCTGAAGCAAACAAGATATAACAACAGTTTACAGCAGCACAGAAGCAGACAAATTTGTTTTCATATACTGAACCAAAAGTGTGTGTTTGTGTGTTCAGGAAGTTCTGCAGATGGAGAAGCAAATGGGTGGGAAGTTGTTGGACGAACCAAAGACTCTCAACTTTAAAGACAGCACCCACAACCTGAGACTTTCCATCCATGATGTCCCCCACACATTGTGGAAGAGCAAACTTCTAGCCAAGTACCAGGTAAACTGCTCATACACCCTTTTCAGTAAGAGGACTAAAGCATTTTTCGTCTGACAGCTGAGTAAATACTCTTTTCCCCTCTCTGCAGGAGCTTTCCTTTCAGCAAGTGTGGTGCGGTTCACAGAGGAACCTCCACTGTTGCTTTACCCTGGAGCGGTTCTCTGCCAGCACTGTGGACCTGGCCTGTAAGATATGTGTGCGCCAAGTGGAGGGAGAAGGACAGATTTTTCAGCTGGACACTACACTGTCAGAGGTAGGGTCGATACTTGTACTAACTCTTCCATTTAATTTACAACTATTTAAAAAAGTCATTAAGGAATCAATCGATCTTGTCACCTGACTTTTTGCTTCAAAGATAATGCATTTCCTCCACCACCTTACGCTCCTTTATCTCTCAGTTGTGAGGGAACTTCTTTAAGTTTACTCTTTCTTCCATGTCCTCTTCCCTCTTTTTGCAATGTTCACAAAGAATAGCATGGTGGACGACACAGAATCTCGACCCTGCAGCCTCATATAGTCCTGCCTATGACAGGCCAATGCAGAACAGAGGGGAAATAATCATCCTCTAGTCGTACTGTACTTGCTTCACAAAGGCCATCTGGCCAGGAGAATAGAGCTTGAGGGATGGAGAAGCACACAGGCTTTGTGCTCAGTAATGAGACGAATTACAGTACATGCAGTGCTGAGCTGTATCCCTGCCTGGCCTTGGCTCATTTGTCTCTGGGTCTTGCTCTGGTTTCTGTTGCCAGACCTCTCCAGTACTTAATCCTCCAGATGCAATATATTTGAAAATCACTCAGCTTGCATCAATAAACGGATGGCAATAAAATGAATTATTTCCACTTTTTACACAACCCAAAAACAGATATTTACTGTCCTACAAATCCATTTGAGCTACATTATGTTTGCAGCCTGCTACACTCTGTGTCTCTTTTTCAACCTCTCTGTCTTCTCTCTCTCCCTCTCTCTCCCTCTCTCTTTCTCTCTCTCTCTTCAGGATTCCCAAAGTATTGACACGTCTCTGCTGGATCCCGCCAGTAACATCACCACACTGGTGGGGCCCAATGCCTTCCGTATCCCTGTCTCCATCAGACAGAAGTTGTGTGGCAGTCTGGACGCGCCACAGACCAGGGGGAATGACTGGAGGATGTTGGCACACAAACTTAACCTTGACAGGTGGGTGGAGGAACAGGTCTGTCTGAGAGAAAGAAAAGGAGTGAGACAGTGACTCACATTTAGGCCCTGAGTGGTTACAGTCTGACTGCAGGAACAGGCTGTCAACAGGCTTTTGCTCTTTCTGAAAAGGAAAAATGAAAGAGATGAAATAAAGGAATAAGAGTGATGTGTTTTAACAAAATACACATTCTGCCTATTTTTCAAAAATATGTTGATGTGCAATTTTAGCTGCCAAATACTTTATTTAGTTAATTCAGTAGAAGTAGGCAACAAGCTCACATTGGATGTTATATAGATAACAATCCTTTTTTTAATTTGATTTTTGATTTTGTTCTGTGTGACTCATTTCGATAAGCATCTGTTGAAGTGAGATTAACTGAGCCGGGCTGAACTGAGACAGACAGAGAGAGAGAGAGAGACGAAGAGAGAGAGACGAAGAGAGAGAGACGAAGAGAGAGAGACGAAGATAGAATGACGCTTCTCTTTTCAAAACGTCACCCATGTGTCTTTGATAGCCTTGTGTGTGTGTATGATGGAGGTGCAGTGTGTGTCCATTTGTAAGGTCCCAGCTCAGCGGGGCGGCCTTATCACAGGCAGCAGCTGCAGATTGACGAGACCACTGACAGAGTGTGGCGTAAAGGAAGGAGAGTGAAGGAGAGAGACTTGAACCAACCTCTCGTTCACAACTCACAGTGATGATACATACAGAACAAAACATGGGGCCCATTAGTTTTTAATTTTTCGGGTTTTTTATTTGAGTTTATTTTGAATATCAAACACTTTGTGACCAAAAAGATATCTGTGTGAAATATAATATATATTATATAATAATATAAAATGCTCTAAAAGTTCATTTTTTTTTATTTAAGGTGCAGCACATTCGCATAGCCCCCCCCCACTTTTCTCTTAACTTTATATCAAGTACATTTTCTGTGCTGTGCTTGTGGCAAGAAAACTCTACAAAAAATAGTATCTTCTTGCAGCAGGAATCTTGAAATGCAGATGAAAGTCAGTTTTCAACCAATTGGGTCCTTTAAAAAAATGAAAGGTCAAAGATCATTGATTCTTGCATAGCAAATACAAATAGGAATATAAATCAGTGCCCATAAACACACACAACTTCCTGTCATGTCTATGTTACATTAAGCATATACATAAGAAGAGACTGAAATGTTTGCATAACCTTTACAAATAGTGAATCATTTTTCAAACCATGTCGGCACACCAGTTGAGTCCTGTCTTCTAATCCAAGTAAACTCATTCATCTCTGTTAACCATTTACTCCCTTTTTTCTAACCCATCCTTCTCTGTTTTGTCGCAATCATTCATTCAGGTATCTTAACTATTTTGCCACCAAATCAAGTCCTACGGGAGTGATCCTGGACTTGTGGGAGGCCCAGCATTTTCCTGATGGCAACCTCAGTCGCCTGGCCCAGGTGCTGGAGGAGATGGGACGCCATGACAGCCTTGTTCCTGCAATGACTGAACACTGACATCTGCCCACCAGGGAGTGCAACATTCCAGGGAGGAAGAAGACATAACAAAAAAAATAAATAGAGGGGGACGCCCGAAAGAAGGAGAGTCATTTGGCGGAACAATGACAAATGCAAATACACACCCACAGATAACTGCGTGTGTGAACACTCAGAAGTAATGACGATAAAAAACAGCTTGGTCTACTCAGCCATGACCCAGTTAAACATTGGCAACAAAGGGTGTAAAAACTTGGAGGGTAAACAAGAATCTCTGCCAGTCATTTCTCCCTGTTCCTCTCTCTCTCTCTCTCTGGTACAACGACTTGATATTTTTGGCTCTAGTTTCCTTGGAAACAGCTGTCCGGTTATTTGGATGGACTGCGCGGATATGTGGATGCCCTTGCCATAGACAGCAGTGTGAGTTGTGAGCCACTATCAGAGGTCAAAGGATCAAAAGAGCAAGGCTTGGATCAGAGGAAGCATCTCTCACTCTCCAAAATCAGTCTCCATAGCAACGCCATGGACGAGTATGTGTTCTGTGATAACATAGTATTTAATAATATGCCTATTTATACATATCTTTTTTTGTATTTTATGCTGCCTGTAATGGAATACTTTGCAGTGTCCTCACATTTCTTGTTTCTTCTCTCATTATGTTTGACTGTATCATAGCACCTCCTGGTGGTCACTTGCAGTAATGACTTATCCTGTCAGCCACATTTACATGTACAGAAGGGAATCAATGATGTAATCATTTTAAAGTTTTAGTGTTGTTGTCATAACTACTATTAATAATTTTTATTCATGTTATGTATAATTATTAGTTTTCAATTATGTGCACTTGTTTTACAGGTTTTTTTTAAGTCTTAAAAATATTTTGTTAAGTTGCATTGGTTATGATTTTTCTTTACTTTCTTTTTTTGCATGTCTTTTACCAGGTCAATTGGCTAATTTCACCAGTCTATTACCCATAAATAGGGGGTTATCAAGACCATTTTCTCAAACTGAATAAAGTTCATGACTGATGCTGATGATTTGTATGTTGTTCAAGATGATATCATCTACATTAAAGAGACCAGGCAGAGAGGAGAGGTAGATACTGTAGAAAAGGGAATGAAATAAGTATATTTTTATAGGACCAATGCAACTGAATAAAACTGCTTTTTACCAAATAATTGACATACAGTGTATGAGGTTAAATTCAATACAGAAGTTGATCATCTAATTATCAAATGTCATTTCTTGGGTTCAAAAGGTGAATGGCATTCATCGTGATTTTGGAGGAGAACTGAGATTTTAACTCAGACTTCTGTGTTTGTACATCAACGACAGAAGCCATCAATGTTACGATGACACTGACTGTGCATAAAAAATAGTGATAGTTGTAAATGCAACATTCCTTTGATGCAGCAGCACTTGTGAAAGTGTTCTTGGTTGGTTCTCGTTTTATTTTTATTTTTATGGCAGTTGTCCCAGTTTTTCGTAAAGCCGTCTATGCAAACTTTGCATCTTTCTGAAACAATCTTTACATTCTCAGTGGGCTAGCCTTTGCATTCCCTAGTTGTTCTTCAGCTTCATGATTATTATTGTGTATAGTGAGAATGTAGCCTGTCTGTTTCTGGCACTCATGATGTTCCTCGCAACTGCTTGCATTTCATCTGTCAAGTTATTGTACAAAGTGTAAGAAAGAATTTTTAAGACTAATAATAAATTATATTTATATGCAACATTGAACCTGGAGCATGAGGATCTCATTTGTTTGAATTGTGAGATTACCGGTAATAACATTAATCTTACAGCAGTGTTCAACATAAATAGACAAGCCTTCAAGACACAGTTTTAATTGGGGAATGTTATCCAGATCCACTCATACACTCAGTAATCACATATGTACAGATTAAATAAGGCACATGCCATAGTGGTAGAGTGGATGGGACATATTCTGTACACAGATAAATCATCAAAAACACATTTTAACATCCAGCAAGGCAATAATTATCAATAGATTTCAGTTTAGCTATGTACAAATGAATTGTGAGTAGAAAGAAGAGACAGAAGAAGGAGAGCTCACTCTCAGATCTGAAGGCCTGAAGGACAACCACAATTCACAAATTCATCAATGACATGTTTTACCCAGAGGTCATCTTTTAATATTGAAATAAAATGTACATAGGAATACTATATAGAAAAATCTGTTATCTGTTTCTGCTGGATATTTCTTAGTTAATTTAGTCTTACTCAACATTTTTCTGTAATAATAATAATAATAATAATAGTCATTGACAATGAGGTCACTGAGCGCAAATTAGACATTTCTTTGGATGGATGACAGTCACTATGTATGAAGATGACGGTGACTGAATAAAAATAAAAGAATCACGAAGGCAGCTGCGACAGTACAAAAGACTGTACATAGAATACTGCTATATGGCTTTAAAAGGGCAGAGCAGGAGCATCCTCTTTTAGAACTGATCAGAGGGATTTTAGTCCTCCTCTCCTGCAAGGGTCCCTGTCCGCCTGCCTACCTGGACAGTCTGGAACCTATAACCGCTCAGCTTTCACAGAAAGCACAACCTGAACACTTGGTCTGAGGCAGACCTGGCTCAGAAAATGGGAGGGCAGATCTCCCCTGACATAATAAATCTTTTTGCCTTTCATTTGTCTGGCTCCCAGTCGACCATTATCTCTATCAATCACCCTCCCTGTCCGTTTCCTTTGTCCTATCATTCACAGTCTCTTTTTTTTTCCCTTTCTTCTATTGGCCAGTGTAAGTGGCGCTGTGCCAGTGGCAGTGACAAGTCTCTGCTGATGAGAGAATCTCTCTTGACTCTCTGTCACAGTTTGATGTCTTGGGACTCTAACATCTTCGCCAGGGTCTTCTTCACCCTCAAGGCTGTGAGGCGGGAGGCCGGGTTGTGAGCCCAGCACTCTGACATCAGTTTTCCCATCTGCCGCAGACACTGAAGACACACATGTACATATACATAAGAATACAGCAATACATTTTGCAAAGTTTGCAAGGGTTTGCAAGTTGGGATAAATGGATTTATTAACTAACTATTAATTATAAACCATTTATAAAAACAACTCTCCAACTCTGGGGTTTGCAAGTTGGAAAAAATCCCTTTGGCAGGTATGTATCCTCAAGCATTACTGGTCTTTAAATAATCAGAGAGAACTGACTCATTAGTATTTATGGCTGCAGACCTGATGGGTTTTCATTATGTGAGAACACTAATGACTTTCTCACTTTCTAATAACTGTAGTAGGAGATTATATACCAACCAAACAGATTTTTTCCCAACCAGGCAACACCAGGTGTTCTTTTTAATGGCTCTTTCTTAAAGTCTTTAAAGCTATGCATTAGTAGAAAATGGTAGTGAAAATCATTTAGAATACCTCATCACTGCTCCAGCGATTAGCAAATGAAGGTCTTTGTTTCTTAATGCAGACAACTTCTCTCATGTCCTCATAAGAAGGATCAGTGGGCACGAGGTCATGATAGGGCAGCTGATACTCCTCCACAATGCCTTCAGGAAACATAGAAACAAGATATATGTGGGAATCAGTAAAATCATTAAGAAAACATCTAGACACGTAAAGATTGCGTTGAAATAAAAACAGATTTTTCCTGACCTCCAGAGATGCAACGTCTTGCCATCTCCCAAACGATGAGGCCAAAACTATACATGTCAGCCATTATAAAAGACTGGAAGTAGCTCCTATTCAAGGTCTCATCCAACACTTCAGGCGGCATGTAGCGCTTTGTACCAACTCGTAGGTTAGGAGGGATATCCACCTCATTGGTGTCACTAACACAGGGAGAAGAAACAGAAATATTACATTAAGATATTTTAGGAAAATAAAGAAGTATGGTCTAGACCTGCTCTTTTTAGAAAGTGTCTTGAGATAACTAAAAAAATGTAACTGAATTGAACTGAAATCTCCAAGATATACCTAAACTGTATTAAAATTAGTGTTCAGAAGTCCAAAATGTATGTTGTACCTGTTAAACTTGACAGCAAGTCCAAGGTCTGCTATACAGCAAGATCCGTTCTTTTTTACCAAGATGTTTTTGCTCTTCAGGTCTCTGTGTGCAATGGCTGGTTTGCCTTGTGTGCCATAGATCTCAGTGTGCAGGTGACAGAGTCCTGATATGGAGGAGTAGGCCAGTTTCAGCAGAGCCTTGATGTCTAAGGTGTTGGACTTGAGGTAGTCGTATAATGATCCATTCTCATGGTAATCTGTGATTAGGTAGAGCTGAGTCCATGAGCCAGTTCCTTTAATATCTGCTGCTATGAATCCTGAAGTTTGGAAAGAAGGGATGAGAGGAATGAGAAACATGCATGGACATGGAAAATAACACAGACACTTGATTTGGGTCGCTTTTCAAACAAACCAACACATAAACCCTTTTCAAGGCTCCCTTTATATGACCTTACCCAGTATATTGTCATGTCTCATCAGGAAGGTCTGATATATTTCAGTCTCTCTGAACCAGCTCTCTTCCTCTGTGGTGAAGAAGACTTTAACAGCCACTCTCTCTCCTCTCCACTTGCCCATCCAGACCTCTCCGTATCGCCCTTTTCCAATCTGCTTAACCATCTGAATCTGCTTGGCTATTGTGCGCTGCACCTGGAAACAGGTTTTAAAAAATACTATTATGCCATTTCAATGTTTTATGTTATGTGGACCATTTGTCTCGATTGGGTGATAAATTAGCATTATTGTGTAAGGACATTCAGGGGAATCATGTTGGATTTATATGATATTATATTTGGTTATTGCTTTACAACATTCTTACAAAATGATTCTAGACAAATTGTGATTAAAAAGTACAATTAGTTACTGAAGATTTACATGTGTGAATAGCTTTAATGTAATGATGTGTCTAACGTAATGCAGAGAGTTTATTGCACTCAGAATGTGATTATTTTTGTGGTAGTTTTGTATATATTTGGCACACAGCATATGTTTGTACTGTAAAATTAGTCAAATCTAAAAAATATTCATAATAATAGCATAAAACTGGTTCCATCCACATCACCCAGCCCTAAGTGAAAGAATAAAACAATGTATTACTGTTCAATGAGAGCTGAGGTTGAGATGCTGAGGCAGATGTGCACTGATTTATTCTTACCAGTAGAGGGAGTCCTGACCCAGAGCCTGACCCGATGCTGCGGGAATGCTCTATTAGGTCCTTCAGGGACTCCCCTGGGGGTATGTAGGTCTCCTCCTGCTCCAGATCGATACTGTAACGTGGCCGTGACTCTTGGCGCTTATATCTGCCACAGAAAGGTGACACGATGTTTATTAACTGCACGTCAGGAAGTGAATTCGTTGATTCCCGAGTGGAATGTCAAGATTCTTACCTGAAGTAGCAGAAGACGAGGATGAGACCCAGAATGATACTACAGACTGTGATTGAAATGAAGAGTGCCATGTACTGGATACTGCTGTCAACATAATCTAAAACAACAGGAACAAGTATTAATATTATCATGTCATTATTATCATTTTAACACCTCTAACTGTGAATAATCATGTCCTAAGGGAGATGGAAAGTCTGTAAAATTAGTGATGAATAGGGGGTGACAGTCATTTGTTCATTGTAATCTCATCCAACATCTTTCTAATTTTCATTGGCAGGGACAAGCTCCTTTTCCCCTTCCTCCCTCTAACCCTTCCCTGCACGCCCCCACCCTCACAGCGTGTGATCGATCACATCCCCTTCCTGAATCCCACAGATCAGCTGTCACTCTGACATCGCTACAGAAACCCCAGAGGCCTGCAGCAGCTCTGGGGCTCTAGTCTTTCTGCCGTGCTCCTGCCAATCAGACACACACAAACACAGACGCAGGAACACAGCGGATGCTTCATGATGTGCACAGAAGCGCGCACACACACAGTAAGATGGACACATGGACAAAGAAAAACTGCATGAACAGCAGAGTGTCCAATGAACTCCCCTGCAAGTTCATACAGTAAAATGATGGCTTTAAGCAAACCTTTTCGGAAGAGAAAACAAAGGCAGACAGTAAAATTGTTACCAAAACTGTTGGTTGTAAACATCCTTCACACTTAACAGACTGACTTCCTGGTTCAGCATTGACTAGTAACTCTCAGTGGTGCAGAATTCCTGTGCAATGAGAGATTATTATAAACATTTCAGGTGCACTCACTACTCTAAATAAAGTTGTTTTAATATTGGCTGGCTTGTTTAGGACCCATCTGATTACCTGACATCTTTTTTCTTGCCCCGTCTGACTTTGTTGCAAACAATGTTGCCACTTTCTCAGATCTCTGTGAATACTTTGGTGAGTACAGTGTTATTGTAGCTGATAGAAATGATGGCCAAAACTATGAAAAACTGGAATGATTGACTGACTTTATTTCTCTCCAACTGACTTGACAAATCAGTTTTTCACTGTTTGCTTGAAGGTCAAAACGGATTGTGTGAGGCTATCTAAAAGTGCAAGTTTGTGTGACAGAGACAGGGAGCGAAAGAGAGAGAGCAAGATAGTGTGTATGTGTGTGCGTATTGGTGTGTTGCGGAGTAACAGATGGACAGATATCTCGCATCCGTCCCGAGGCAAGAAACTCAAGCAGGCCCCGGGGAGAGGCTGTCCTTTTCATTAGAGGGTGAGAGAACAAGCCAAGACTGCAGGCTCTGTTTCACCTGCCTCTCTCTTTCTCTCTCCCCCTGCCCCCCGCCTGGAGCAGCATGTGCCACTTCACTGCAGCACCACACTGTGGTTTGTAACAGTTTAAACTGTCACTACCCATCACCACCCGGCGTGGCCTGAATGAGCCCTGTTCTGAAAGCCCCTCGCGCTTTAAAGTGAGGCAGGATTTCAGTGTGTGAAAACCTGTGTGAACGAGAATGTCTGTGCGTGTGTGTGTGTGTGTATGTCTCTTACCTGACGTCACGAGTGGAGGGAGAGTAGGATGCAAGTCTCTGTTACAATAGTCTTGATCCGTGCAACACTCAAGAGCTCTCCTCGAACGCGCATTCCACGTGTCCTATCACACACACACATGCACGTAAGCCACATGCATTTTCACAGAACACTAATGAAGACACAAGAGTAACGAATATTCACAGCCACACTTATTCCTAATGAGAACATTTTACAATATACTAAAGATTTTTTCACTCTGTGTAAAGATAGCAGGGCTGGGCAAGTCTGATTTAAATAGGTCTCATAAAGAGCTGCAGTGAGTCAAAAGGAAAGCCCATAAAGACTTAACAACGGCTCATGAAGAAGGACACACATACACAGGCAAGTGCGAGTATTCATCCAGGCAGAAATATACACACATACAACGGACTTACTCTGCACTGGAACTCGGAGCCGGCAAGACCCAAACAACCTGCAGTGAGTACTGCCAGGCCCCCCTCCTCCTCCTCCACCATGGTGAAGCAGTAACCGTCAGTCCTACCAAAATGCACATACATCATCATATGAGTAAACATTGCCTGGGAGTCTTTTTATCATTGTCTTCAACAACATAGGTGCTGGGGGTTCAAAAGTGTTTAACTGAACTGGAGCACTGAAATGGCTGATTAAAATAAATCCTTTTCAAATCTATTTATTCTTCAATTATTATAATAAAAGGTCTAAAACTGTATATATTCAGGAACAATAACTCATTTTGTTGGATTGATTACATGTTAAGCCAAAGCCACGATTAAAAGATTACTCCACCTATTTAGCACTACACTCTGGTGTGAGCCCATTGGTGGACAATAGACAATTTAAGTATCAAAATCAATGTAGCAGAACCGGAGATATTGTCTTTTTAATTACACACATTCTTCTCCCTCTTTAAAACCTGGTGCCTAGATCTCCCAAAATGCAACTTGACTTGACTTGACTTCATTCGACGGTAAAGATTCAGGTGTGGTATGCTAGTAGCTGCTAATATAGCCTTGAACCACTAGCCTTAAGCAGAGATGAGGTGCCGGCTACAGAAGGTAAGCTCAATTCTTTTAATACATCCAGATTGTATTTTATTTTCAAACTTGTCAGCTACAAGTTTGGTGTATTTGGTGTCATTTAATAGCTTTATAGAGAGTTACTTTCATAGTCTGCTAGTGTGAATCTGTGTGTGAAGATAGTTCTGTGTGTGCTTTAACGTACATGCACGTATTGTTGACAGAGTCTTCGGGGCAGTGGTGATAGCAGTGACACCAAAGCATGTTCTGAGCTGAAACTGTGGCCATGCTGCTGCTCTCTTCCACCCTTCGCTCCAATCCTCCCTTCCATCCGTTCTTCAGCAGCATGGTGTCCAACATGTTCGCTGTACAGGGAGAGAGAGAGAGAGAGGGAGAAACTGGACTTAGCACCACAGCAGACCAAAACATCTGGCTTTGCTGGAGCCAGAGGCGTAAAACTTAAGTACACATACCTCAGGAAAATTAAAGATGGAATAAATCAAAGGACCCAAACAGCACTTCACCTCATTCTTAATGGGTCTTTTGAATTATATTTATATATATATATAAAAAAAAGCATCAGAGTTCTGTCTGCCTTGGCACCGTTACCATGGCAATGCAATCCACAGAAAGTGTGAATATGTGCTGCTGAAAGCAACCCTGCTGTTCTGGACTGGACACTGTACCTGCATGAAGTCTGGAACCAGAATAACACTACTTACCAGAAAGAAGTCTTTGTGGGGTGTGTGTGTGTGTGTGTATAGGTGTGTATGCGTGTGTGTGTGAGTCTGTAGTACGTTACTGCAACGTTCAAGAGAACCTACCTACCCTTTTTTGGCACAGATACAAAATTTTGGACAAAGCTTTATATTATCTGTGTATTTCTCATGTGAATTACTCTCTTCACTCCTTAAAACATATACACTAACAATAATGATTACTCATCATTCCTTATACATCTTCTACTTGTATCCACTCTGCCAGTAGCAAACACCTCCCTCCCAGAATCAATTTCCTAACAGCCCAAGACAGTTGACAGACATCCTTATTTTGTTGTCAAAACTACTAAAAAAGCAACATTATGAGTAACCTATATATGTGGTTACTGGATATATGAAGAACTACAGTACCAAAACATACACAATTGAGTCAAGCCAAGTGCAGGAATACAGTGCAGGTATATTCACATAAACCAGGAGTAGGATAAATATTATTGTTCTGGACTTAGTCATCCTTGAAAGGGTTAACATTCCCAGCTGCTGCTGAACACTGAATCAATCCAAAGCCGTGTTTGAACAAAAAGGGAATTGCATCTTTAATTATTTAGTTGTGTAAGTGACCTTTGGCCAGGAATGATGCCAAACTTATCAACTGGAACTTTGCTGAACTGTACACATACAGTAGTATATACATGTACTACTTATGTATAACCATAACCATCATTGTCTTTTGATTAGAATTACTTTTTCAGATGTTTTCCCTCTTATTTATAAAGAAATTTCATGGGATTATAAATATTCATACAGCTTTGATCAAGTGTTTCGAATGTTCCCAAGAGTTTATCTTCCAAAGATCACTGAACAGTGTAAATAAAGTATATTAGAGTAAGATTAATCCACTGCTTGTTTGTAGTATATTAATAATTTTCAGTCAAATGTTTAGACAAATATGTGTAAATTATTTGACTGCAAATGCCTGTGGTTCATTACTTATATCATTCATTAAGAATGATTATATATATAATACAATGTGAAACCTTTTTTCTTCTCACTAAGAAGTAACCGAAGGTGTAGACGTTCATCAGTGGAGAATAAAACTGGTTCAGACAGCAGCTCGTCCCTGAAGACCTCTGTGGTCAGAGAGCTGAATAGTGTTGTGCCACACTAGATGGATGTCTTCCTCTCACTCTCTCTTTCTTTCGTCTTCTGCTCCCCTAATATAAAATCTATATAATATAATAATAATAATGTTATAAAACTGTAGGTTTTCAAGAAGAGTAATGTGAAGTTACTGAGTTATTCATTTGAAATGAAATCCTGAGTTAGTTTGCATGACAAAGATCGCTCAGGACTTTAAACTATGAAAGCCGAGACATCAAGACATCCAAGACATCACAGGTGCACATCCCTAAGTTACATTCACCCATCCATAAAATCCAAAAATAGCTTCCTCATACTGTGAATGGGTTTCATCAAAATGGGTGTTAGCAGATCTAAGCAGTACAACAGCCTTAAAGCATACCAGTCATTAAAAATAGGGGGCATGAGTAATCCTGCAGAGGGCTACGTGATGAAAAGGCTGAGTGTGGTATAAACACACTGACTGTTGTTTAAATGGTACTCTGTGTCCCTCCAGCCTAATCTGTGTTACTGTTTCTGCCAGAGGGTGTCTGTGGAGGTGTTCTGATCCTCCCTCACAGTGCCTTTGGTTTGTCTATCACATCTGCTTTGCAAGTGCAAAAAAAGTGTCTTTAAGATACATTCTGTTCGTATCAGCTCGGATTTGTCAACACGCAGGACAGGGGCAGGTCAACGTAGAGAAAAAGGGACAGAGGATCCTGCTTTGGATTAAAAAGTGAACATAGTGTCTAAATCTATACTCTTGAAGATGGGTCATATTAAAACTTTGATGATCAAGAGTTGACCTCTACAAAAGCTCAAATCAGTAATATTACCTTAGAAATTTAGTAGTGTTACCCCACTCAAGATTATCATCCCCTTTCTTTTGAAATAAGCTGGGATGCAGCAATAATTAAAAAAACACAATCAATGCAAAAATGCTTGATATATAAGGGCAGATTTACAGAGTAACTGTGTGTTCAGCAAACTATTAAAGTTGCATACGGTATGTATATGTATATGTATATGTATATGTATTATTATTATTATTATTATTATTATTATTATTATCATCATTATATTTATATGTATTATTATTATTATTATCATTATTATT
>NW_023339774.1:12170110-12177531 GCF_004916995.1 Morone saxatilis | reverse complement strand
CACACACACACACATTCACATACAACAAACAGACTTGCTGTGTCAGCTACGGGGCACACTCAAGGTCACCCCGAAATCTGATCTGCATCCCCCGCACATTCCACAGGCTGTTCCTCAAACTACACACACACACACACACACACACACACACAGTCACAAACACGTACTTGAAGCAATTAGAAGTTACATATAATGAATTACTCTAGCTGCAGAACCTTCAGACACAGCTTATCACCATCACTGGCCCTGCAGTTTTGTTTCCTTCCATACTGGCTTCAGCTTTTCCAAAAGACATTAGTGACAGTTTTTTTGCTCTCTTTATGACTGTGTTTATCATGACTTTTTATCTCTAAAGGCTGTGGCTGAACATTATCAGCGTGGTCTGAGCAACACTTCCTCCTTGCTCACTTCCAGTCAAATTTTCTGTAGTGACAGAGGTAGGATGACTGGACTATGTGTCATTGTCTGAATAAAGGACAAACAAAGTTGAACTGCCATTTTTTTTAAATATATGTGTTTAATCATCTGCATATTATTTTCATGGGCACATGCATGACACATTGTGGTGCTGCACAAGTGTGTGTCAGACAGTATCACACACTACTGGATAAAGCAAAAATACTACGACAACAAACTGTATTTCGTTGATTCAGAATACTGACAGAGATGCGGAATGTCACTTGCACACAAGAGTGATTAACATCTGGAAAACAGCCACCAATATTTTACAAATCCCAAATTTGGGAACAGCTGGCAGCATAAACAGGAGGTTAAGACGTCAGTGATTTTATTTTCTCATTAATGAATCAATGCAGATTTTTAAAAATGATTTTTTATGTTGCATATGATCACATCATATCAGTTTAGGAATAACTGGTATAAAACAGTTGCTGACTCTTAAACCTACCTGTATGATCAATATATGGTAATAGATATGACACATAAGCAACAACAAAGGTTAACAAGTTAGAATTTGTTCTTGAATTTATTTAAATGTTTCAAAGAAGGAGGATCTTTGAGAAGGACTTGTATCAGCGATGACTCAGTAGTACATTCAGAGAATGGGCTATGTGACAAATTTTTAAACTGACAACTAAAACCAATTTGTTCCTTTCATTTGTATCTTTCATTTGTTATCCACAGCAACTCTGGATTTATTCTGTGCACTAATGAGTGATACAACCCTGCCATGCAACTAAGGTTGTAATCCAGACAGACACTGGCAATCAATAAAGTGTTATAATACTGGGTTTTGTTTTTCCATCAAGACATAACTGGGAATCAATGTAAAACCAAATTACTGCTATTACCAGTAATACTTTAGGAAAGAAATGTTGACAGGGGAATTTCATATGTAAGAAAATGGAAAGAAAAACTCACAAACTGTTCCAATTAACATGGTTGTTTAACAAGAGCTGGCTTCACAGCACTAAAGCCATTTAATCTGCGAGCTGAGACCTTCATGCAGACAGTTCATCACAGGCAGAAAGCAGGACATGAGAGAAAAGGGAGATAACTTACTCCAGGTGGCCATGATAAATCACCTCCTCAAAGGAGACATCTTCCCAGTGTCTCTAGAGTGCACTCTGACCTCAAGGGGGTCACAGCCAACCTGCATAGGGGCTATACGTACATCCTCCTCCACCCTTTCACCATCACTCTTAACCCCCTACAGGCTTCAAAGGCCCCTGCCACACGAGACACTCACACATGTGCACATATTGTACATGCACACACATGCACGCACACACAAGAACGTGTCTGAGGAGCACATTCCACGCTCTCTTCTCCTTCTTCACTGCTACACCCACATCAGGTCATCTATTTCCACCACACAGCTTCCAGCAACCTGTTCTGTGTTTACCGGCCGTGACCAGACCAGCCTTTGTGGAGGAATGTGATGGTCACTTTGAGGCTACCACCACCCGCAGCAATAATGCCACAACAAATTTATGGAGGGGGATCTGTCTGCTGTAGAACCTGCTAGCAAGAAAAAGTAACTCAACTGTCAGGGATTCACACTGGTTGCACAGAGACTACTTTCCACAGGGGTGTGAATACAACAGAGAGCTGCTATATCCACAACAAAATACTCAAACACAAAAAGGCGCATACACAGCAGACATGGAGACATACTAACTTTTTCTATATTCAAATAAATGCCAAGAACAGAGAGACAGATGCACACTTGCATCATAAAGGAAGGAATAGTTACTGATACATCTTAGAAAACCTTGCATATGAATGTATGAATGATCAGGATAATTCTCTGAACTATATTATAGGCAACATACATATGCACATTCTTTTCTTTAAGAACATTTCTTAGAGTAAATTAGTTTCTATGATTACAAAATTCCTTTCTGTATATATGTACATATATGTTTTTGCCTCCATGACATGCCATCAATTTCCGTTCTTGTATATTCATATATAATTTGTTTTAATATGTTGTTATGAATGTCACAATGCAGTACTTGAAGTACTTGAGTACGTGGCACTCATCCCAACACATATCTCAAGCCTATCTTGTCTTATTTATTCACACTCCTTTGAAGTTCAAGATTTCTTTTAACACCGTCTATCCACAGTGCCCATCAGTTCATCTCACTGCTCGTCTATCTATCCATGTGGTCTGGACTTACTGGAAAAAGCCACAAGCCACTGACTAATGCTGGGCTCCATTACAGACATATTGAGAGACTACAGCCATAGCGCCACCACAATATGTCATTTTACCCCACAATATACCTCTGCCAAAAAAGTGCATAGAAGCTTCTGTTTTTACTCAAGGTTGTTCTAGGTCTCTATAAAACTTAAAACTAGATAGGCTTAAAATTAATGAACCAATTCCACCTGACCCAAGGACTGAATTGTTGAAGTTTCTGTGTTGATACAATCTTGAATTTCCAATACTATGGGGTTTGTCTTGTTAACCAAAACTACAGTATTATAAATCATTATTCAGAAGCTGTAATTTTGAAAGTTTAGAACTGGAGGACTTTGCACTCTAGTGGTCCCTTAAATACTCTCTGAACTCACAAAAAAGTAGTCCTAAGCTTTCAAATCCCACAAGGCAGATATACTCATGTGGTGCATATGAACACTGAACACCTATTACACACACACACACACACACACACACACACACACAAACACACAAACACAATATATGCTCCCATGCCTGACCGCTGGAGCAGCACATCTGCCTGGGGATCAAATTCTGTGTGGGGGAACCGTATCCACATCCTGACAGGAAGCAGCGCACAGGAGGCTGGAGGAGCCCAGTCCTGCCGAGGACCAACTGCTGCTGTTTTGTACTTCTGGACCACTGCACCACACCACACTCTGACCTTATTCCACAAAACTCCACACAGATGTCTTCCAAAGAGTAATAAGTGTCGTTTATGCTACATAACACTTTCTGCGTACTGTATCTTTGCAAAGTGTTGAGGAAACTTTTTGTATGTATTGTTAGATTTTATAAACACGGTTCAATTTAACTTTGAAGTGTTAATCACATAAAGTGATTCTGTGTGGACCCCAAAAGGCCCTGTCTCCTTTTAATGCCATGGAGTCTGAACACTTTGAAACTCAGTATCTCATAAACTGTCTGGTCCGTAAGTTGTCAATAAAATGACATACTTTATTATACAAATATAACAACCCTTACATAAACTTCTCCAAGAACTTCTCCTACATTGCAACTAGAAAGTTTAGTTTTTACAAACTCCTGAAAGTACTTCACTCTTATGTAACTGAATAAGAGCTACAGAAAAACAAATGGTTTTTGGTAAGGACAAAACTAATACCCCCTCTGAGTGGTCCTACAGAGACAAACTCCCACATAGACACACTGACATTTTCAGATATTTGAAGATCGCTGCAAATGAAAACTCTCCTAAGCTCCTCAGAGAGTTCTGTTGATTATACTATACATGTCTGACCAAGAAGACGGCTAAAGTGAACTTCTTGTTGGCCTGTATTTTTCAGTGAGTGTTTCTCCTTGGCTGGTAGTCATATTAGCAGCTAACACATTGGGTTTTCATGGTCACTCAGCAGTTTTGTGTTACAAGCATGAGACAGAGCGAAACCAAAATGTGGATGAAGGAAACGTGCCCAAACCAATATAATTTTATTTAATCATCATAAAAAGGTATTATCGTCATATAACTGCACTGAATTCTTCATATTTCCACTGCAGTGCCACCGGAAGAATGAGGCTAGGGTTCATCTACTCTCTGTGAACCTCACCAGCCTATAGAAACAGGTGGCAAATTGGCCGTGCTACTTAGATTTATGGGCAACCTCCCACATGTTTTACTCATTTGGGAGACCTTTAAAAGATCAGATCACAGAATAAACAGAAAAAGCAACTGGTGGCTCAAGTATTGGTGAAAGAAAGTGGACAGAAGGAGTAAAAACCGTGATAGCCAAACAATGCAGAAAGAGCTTAAGTATGAGATCCTTCCAAGAGGTCTCACAACTTCATTTCACTTATTTGTCAGTCTGTGCTGACAGGAACAAGCAGAAACTTTGCCTGATGTCAGTTTGTTAGAAGAATGAGAATCAAATCTACTCTTCAGAGATGATTCTGTCTGAATTTCACTCCAACTTTCCACATCCTTTATATCTATGTGGTTACTGCCCCTTAAAACTCGCTAAGCTAACATTGGATGAGAAGTTCAACACTTAGCTCAGTCTGCATAGATAAGAATAAAGGAAATTCTCTGAAGAAACATTCATCAGCAGCTGAGGTATTTCATGACCAACTGCGAAAGTTACAGCTAGCTCTGAACCACTTGGTCAGTATGGGATTTTACAGCTGGTCTTTATTTTTGACACACTTTCAGCAAAGCATCTCTTTGTACCAGGATTCAAATCAAAACCCCTTTATGTGTATTTCCTCAACCTCGAGCTCTCCAATTTAGTCATTTTTCAAAAAACCCCAAATATACTGTTATAGCTTTAATTTGTTGACAGTAAAATGTTTGGACATTTTTACTATATGACCCTGACATACAATGAGTACTACAAACACATACATAAACATACATATACAAAACACATATGTATGCACTGTGTATCATACATCATACATTTTAACTAAAGTATACCAGTGAGTATACCAGAAGAGGCCTTGGCAGCATCAGGCAAGCATAAATAGGTTGCTAAATTAAAGAACTGACACACCATCTATCATTTCAGGGAAATCCAGTTGCAGCAAAGAGTCATATGGTGACATTTTCCAGACCATCCCTTAATGGCAATATTTACAAACACTGTGTGCTTGTGTGTGCATGTGTGTGTATGTGTGTGTGTGCGCACCCAGATTTACAGCCCGTCACCCAACTGTGTTCTTAATGTGTTTGACAACTGCATATTTCTTCAAAGGTTAAGCTTGCCCACATAAACCATTGAAATAGGACTAACTAATTAATATTTTCATTATTAATTCATTTGTGGATTAATTTTCTACTGATGCACAAGTAAACGGTGCAAAATGTCAATTACAATTTCCTGACGCCCAAGGTGACTTCAAATGGCTTGTTTTGTCCGACCAACAGTCCAATACCAAAATATTTTCAATTTACTATAAGCCAAAGAAGTGACTTAAATGATTAAGAAAATATTTGCTGATCAATTTTCTGTCAATCGACTAGTTAAAAGCCACACAGAGAAACTTCATAAGAGAGAAGGATCATAAAAGAAAAATTATGTTTATAAACTTAAGAAATAGAAAGTAAAGAAATTGTTAAATTACTATTTTAAAATGCATACACTAAAAAACAGGAAATCCCAAACCACACTTATACTAATGCTCATATTGACCAACAATGTCTTTCTTCTCTCTGTGATCAAAAACAGAACAAATGCACAAGTGTCATCTTCTTGAGGCTGGGAGCTTGTCGACCCTCCCCGCCTGTCACAACCTTACGGGGCACCGCGACACTGTTGGCATTCATCGTAAAAGACAACTGGCTGTCCATCTTCAAACAATTCAAAACATGGACGGAGGGAGGGTGGTTGGGGGTGCAGGGGGGTCGGGAAGGGAGAGGACGGGGCAGATAAATGCACACCCGTTCTCATGGTAGCCCCTGTGGAGATCATAATAGCTTTTGCTCATCATAAATACCACAGGGTAAAAAATAGACGGATAACCTCACAGCTAGCATAGTTAACCTGCAACCTAACAATACTTAGAATAAAATGTGAAAACTGATTTATTGAGCTTCTGATTTCAGAAAAATAAAATGCATTTAACTGTCTCTACTATAATATAAATACCCAAGAAGACAATATGCACACATTTGAGAACAAATCTTTCAGTTTGTTTCTTGTAGCTTTACATTACAGTTTATCGAATGAGTGACAAACTAAAAGCAATCAAATGAAGACCTTGGTCTCAAAACACACAGTAAGATCTTGTGTCCAGCACAGTACTCACCATGAGACCCACGGCTCAGTGATGCCAGCCCAGTCACCAAGAGAACAGCCTGCCAGGCCCACTCCTGAAGCAGCCACACCACCACCATGCCAGCACTAACCCCAGTTGCCCGCCTCCTTCAAATCCCTGAGGTGCTGCCACAACGAACGTGCCCGTGCAAAGAGGCGGAGGTGTGATACTGCGTTTTATATCCTTCCGTGAAAGGGTGCCAGTCCGGTCTTTCTGTACAAGTGTCTCTCTGTGAGTGACTGCCACTCTGCCTCTGTGCACTCTCAGGAACTTCCCACAGCACACAGCCGCCCCGCAGCCTCCAGCACTACTCCACACTGACAGCCTGGGAGACACAGACACAGAGAAAGAAGAGGGGGAGAACAGAGGGGGGGGAGGGTGTTACTTAGTTGCTCTCTCACTGTGCTATTTGTCCAGCCCTTTCAATGACCAGTTCACTACAGAGGGAACAGCTGAGTATATCTGAATCCACGCACAGCCTCTCTCTCCTTCACACACACAGACATACACAGATTCTCACATCACTCATGCACAGAATGGAGAGCAGAATAGAAGGGGGCAACGGGGTGTGAACCAGGGCCATGGATGTGAGCCGGGACTGAATGAGGTGTGAAAGGCAGCAGTGAAAGCATTATGACTTATTGCCACAGGCATACAAACACACAGCATGCCAAGAGGGACACAGAAACTGCTGTAAGAACTAAGGCATATAAACTTACAGAGGACATGTACATGTACTTTGCTAAAACCACATGGTATCAAATCCTGCACGGCAGAGCAAGTCAGAACTCAAAACTGTTTGATGTACCGAACTCAGAACAAAACTTTTACGTGTTGTTGGTGTGAATGGATCAACAAGAGTTATCCATCCTGGCTCAGCAACACTGTTCCAAGTCTTTTTAGTTTATGTATGTTTGACACTGCTCAGTTGCAAAGATGTTTTAAAATGAATTTAGAGTAAGTT
>NW_023339774.1:12153616-12170090 GCF_004916995.1 Morone saxatilis | reverse complement strand
TTTCCAAGATATTCTGTTACTTAAAAAGTTAATGTTGTGTCTGATGTTACCAGTTACTCTCTGCACAACACCTGTTTCTGTTTCTTCAGTATTTTCTTTATTGCAGTCATTTTCCATAATATACAACACAAAAAAAAAAATTGGGAAAGTCGAAGAAACTGAAAGAGTCAAGGTTCAACAATACGACTCCACATTTAAAGAGCTAATCCCTGCATTCACCAAAATAATACAAGTTTTTAATGAAAAACTGAAACTAACATCCACCATCCTAGGTGTCCAGAAAAACATAAAAAGTAAAAGTCCTTCAATTAACCCTAACCCTTCATCTGTCTGAAAAAACTAAAATGGATACCATCCATAATAATAAAAACAAAAAAAAGTAACCAACCTCTCAACAACCCGGTCTTGATGTAATGTGTATGCAACTACAGCTGCAGACACAGGTGTTGTGTGAATGGCAACGACCGGGCATTAATCTGTAACCAAGAGTCTGGTATTAAAGTTCAGACTTAGGCTGAATCGTGTTCGAGATCCTCATGTGAGTGTGTGTGTGGGGGGTGAAAACACAAACACTTGTAGAGCTGCAGCGATCAGGCCATCACACGTCAGGTGATTAGAGGTGATTAGAGCTCACACCTCCAGGCACCACCACAACTTTGTAACTTCAGCCTAATCCAACGCACACAGACACATATACAAACATGCAATAACCAAAGAAGTAAAACAAAATGATAACAATAGGGACACATTCCACTGGTGAAAGATTTATGTGTTAAGGGGAGTTAAGTTAAGAGGATTAAGTCAGCTATTAGACAGATTACATCAAGTCTATTATGGGACCTACAGAAATCATAAATATGTCAGAGATGGCCGAATTTCCACAATCAGACGTGAGTCAAACTGTTTCCTTGAAAAGAGAGAGTTGTCTATTCATTCCAAATGGTTAGAGGGAAGCAAAAAAAAGCAAAAAAAGGTCCTGGTGGTGTTAAAGTAGTGATGGAGGAGGGCAAAACAACATCAACAACCAAATGGGCTTCTCCACCCCACACCTGTCCCCTCTTAAAGTCTGACTGGGTGGGAACAGCAGCTCCCAGAAGCCCCTTCTCCCTTCCACTGCTCCACTGGCCGGGCCCTATAGCTGTCGCTCCTGATTTGTGCATTTCTGCGTATTACATGTGATAAGTCAGCCTATTCTGGAGCACGAGTGCATGGGGAGAAATGTGTAGGGGTCAGTGCACCTCACACACCCTTCTGCGCTCCATCAAACGCCCAGCGTGGAGCCTCCCTGTATTCTCAGACAGCCTACTCAACCCACAGGGATGGGGGGTCCAGGGGAGTGAGCGGCTCTGTAGGTGGGGGTCACTCCACCACATAAAGGGGTTGAAAGTGGGGTAGACTTGTTGGAAGACTTGCTTTCAGTGAAATTAACTCTTCACTTCCCCTCCTTTTTCTTCCCCCTCCCCTCTCTTAGTTAGGATTTTAACTGCAGAATCCATCTGTCATCACACACATAGTTACAGCATGATTAATACTGCCGGAGAAATTGTTCTGTCAGCACCTCGATCTTTCTGTAAAACCACGTTTGTTGCAACTGGAATGAGAAATAGTCTCATTAGACATGCAAGCACCAGAACACAATTCAAAAAGCTTTAAAGGGCCACTTCACCAATGTTGCACATAAAGGTTCAGTTTATATATCATATAGAGTACTACTTGACTTGGGAAATAGAAGCTCATAATGTCATCTGGGTTTACTTGGCTTTGAACAGAAAGCCTGGATTTAACAGTTTAACAGTCTCTGTGTCGACACCACAGGCAGGCCGTCGCGCACTGCTCTCACAGGCTGTGTGTCCCATGCGTAAGCTGTGAGGAGATTCTGGTATTGTGACACAGTCAGAAATTTCCCCAGTGTCACACTTTGAAGTTAGCTAGCTAGCATGCTTAATGGGTCAAAAAACATGGGAAGCCTGACAAAGTTCTTTAGTGTATGCGCCCAGAGAGCAACTTCATACATCCATGGTTCCAGCTCTCTAACTTTTCTTTACTTTCTGCATGTGAGTGCAACTGGCCACACCCCCTCTGTTCTCTGATCATTAACACTATAAAACCCTCTGCTCACTGCTCCTTTTTTGACAACTCGCTATACAATGTTTGCAAAAGATGGTGAATGCACAAACTAAAAAATTCAAGGTCCTTCCAGCACAACCTGTGTTTTAGTAGCAAACTGCAGTGCTGTATTGGAGGATATCACAGAAACTAATTAAATGTTTGATAGAGTGCTGCTACAAAAACAGATCATCACAATGCACACCTGAGACAACATACTGCATCATTTTAATCTTGAATAAAATGTGTGTAAAATATATTTTGCTCCACATAAACTGAACAAAAACAAATTATTACATATTATGTATTTCAACAAATTAAGTACATCTGCACTTGTCATGGTGGCACAGGTAAAGATAACCTGTCTGCTGGCACTGTATTTTCATTCAATGTGCTCCACTTCTGGCTTTGACCTCTTAGTCGAGTTGGCGGTAAGTTTTGATTTGGGAGAGAGTGGGTGGGAGGTGTGGGGAGTAGTTAAGCTGCAAGATTATTTTCAATTTGTTTTGCAGACTCTGTATCCCCCACATTCTGCCCTCCAGCAGTCAGAGATCAATTAATGCAGCCTGGTTGTTTGTAATAATCTGTCTCCATTTCATAAGGCAAACATTTTCTTATGAAATAGAGACCATACAATAATACTAGCAGTAGTGTTACAATGCACCGTGAAAATGAGCCACGTTTTTTATTTCAGAAAAGGACTTTAAAGGAGCAAACACACCTTTCATCACACAGCAAGAGGAGTGCGATGGATGACTGTGAAAAATCACTGCTAACCTGTGAAACAAAAAGCCATGGCAGAACACAGATGATGAAATTACTTCAGGCAAAGATGGAATGCATATCATGAGCGATGTTCCAGCCGGGGCTAAACTGACCCTCAGCTCTGTGAAATTAGGAGGATTTTCAGCAGCTCAGTGTTAAAACTGCTGTCATAGAATCCTGGAAAGCAGTTTATTACCGTGGCAACACAGCTGTCTGCCCCAGATGGTCCAACTGGGGTGCAAGAGTCGAGAAAGCGTGACACTGTCTTCATCATCCATCTACACAAAGAATTGCGTCCTCTTGTTGTTAAGATATAAGAAGCACTGATATCTTTTGCACCATGCAGCATAGTTAGCACGGAAACTTTTATTTGGTTACCACCATTGTCAGTCTGTCAGCTTAATGGATTAACCATTTAGTCCTACGAGATAGTGAAAACTGCCCATCATAATTTATTCAGATTGCTTGTTTTTGTCCAACCAAGACTCAAAGATATTCAATTCACATAGATATAGAAACAAGTCCACACATGTGAGAAGGTGGAGCCAGCAAATGTTTCGCATTTTTGCTTAAAAACGACTTGATGATTAATTAGTTATCAGAATTGTTCAAATATTCCATTGGGAGTAATGATTATTTGACTAACTGTTTCAACACTATGCTGAACAATAGCCTCTGTGCATTTTCAAGTCCCCATTATAAATTGCTTCGTGAAAATAGTCAAACAATAAGCTGACCTATGTACTGGTTATTTTTTTTTAAAGGAACACAATGGGGAAAGGAGTAAAATTCTGAGTCAGCATTCACACCCAAAACATTTCATCTAGCCTAGTTAATAATTAAGCATGAGACTTCAATCTAAATCTTCACACCCACGTTCACACAATATCCATATCCACCACTGTTACATATAATAGCAGTATACTGTGAGATACACTGTGAGATCCCTGCAAATCCCCAGCAGAGTCTCAGCCCTCAGGTCAGAGAAAGACCCTGATGAATATTCAAGATTCACACAATAGCAGGGCCAAATCACTCTGCTGAGATTGACGCTTTGAAGTTTCAAAGAATGCTGAAGGGGAAGAAAAACGTCATTCATAAGGAGTGAAAAGGCTGTCACAGCAAGATTCGCCCTCTTTTCCCTCCCTCTGTCTGTCACGCTGTCTCATTCTCTCACTCAGCCTGTCTCACTGTCTCTTTCTCTCATGATGTGACAACGTAGCAAGAGTTTTAAAAACACCAAACCACGATCAGTTCTGTTGATTAATTTTTTTTCCTGTCAATATTCATGTTGTTAGCCAGTATAGATTCTGGAAAAATGCAGGACAACCAGGATGCCTGTCAGTTTTGAGAGAATTATGTAATGATTGCACATGACTCAGCTTGAGTTTTAAAAAGAAAATGAATCGCTGACATACAAATATATTGTGTATTCAGGATCTAACCTATGTGACTGAAGAAAGCAATGCTTGTAAACTGTGTTCCAGGCAACAAGAAGAAAACATGATGTATCCACATACTTGAATTTACAGCATTCAGACATGCATAAAGATGCACAGTCTGCAGGTAATAATTAAGTCTGTAGCAACCGCACAGTTTCTGTGAGGCAATTATCTGTGTCAGGTAGTAAATGTCAAAACTTTGTGATACTCATAAATATTTCACTTAACACTGTCAAGTGAACTGCAGAGATGGCATGTAAAGCAGCAGTTGACACGTACTAAGAAACATGAAATGACTGAATAATAAGAATTTTTTTATTAAATCGGTGAATTAAACACATAACCAAAAACGATAGTAAATCATACCGATGCAAAAATCCTGTGCATCCATCCAATATTGCCTTAAAGTAGTCCAGCTCATTGATTTGAAGTCTGGAGACATTTACAAGCCCACAAATCTCTATCCTATAATGCACAATATGTATCACGATATCTTATAGTCTTCACTGACTCCCTGTCCCATGACGGATTCAATACAAACTCCTCTTGCTTACTTACAGGAGGCATGGGGTGGTGGAAGGAGAATATGATTTGGTTGTTACTAGTCAGCTGATATCCACACAGCTGCTGTGTAAAGCATCAAGTAGTACAGCTGATGCCAAAGCAGCTAATGCAGCTTCAGAGCACTATGCTCCATCATGTAAAGCATCTTTGAGTTTCTAGAAATGCAACACACACTCCCGGGACCACATATGCACACCACCACCACCATCCTGATATCTAATGTTCAAAGCAACACTTTTAAAACATTTGATCAGTATAATTGGTCAAAGCTACCTTGAGGGCATTTGGGAAGGCAGTAGTACACTCCTCTTAGGCTCACAGTTCACTTTTCACTTTCACTTGTCTTAAACTGCTTTATGGTTATTTTTTCAGAAGAAGATCAGACTTTGTCTTGCAAATCACTGAGACAACACGGTGTTAAACTTTAGACTGTGTAATTATACAGCGGTTGTGTGGATTGTTTTGAAAGACAGCTAGAGAGTGCCTGTCTTTTGATCTTTGTTTTTTTATTTGTTCAATTTGTAATGCAATACTACTTGCAATGTTCCAGAACCACTTTTTACATTTTCCTACTCTGTTGTTCGGTTCAGTGTTTTGACCCGAGGTGAGTGTTGTACTGAAGAACTAAAGCTGTTGTAGGCTACATCATAACAAAGTGCAAGCTAAACTATGAGGTCAGCTGCCAAGAACTTGATTGGATTTCCTCAGAAATATCCACTTTTCTTTTCACCCACTGATGTAGCTTCTTAATTAGAACCTTTTCAAATCACTTAGAGGGACAATATCTCTTTATATTTTTTTATTATATAAAATCTCTTTATATTTGACTACTAACACTGAAGCTACCTGAAGGGCTTCAATTACAACAATGCACCAAAGGCCCATTCTGTGGATCAACTAGTGACTGCACCCAAGACACACCTGTGGCTCAGGTTTCACCCGTGGGCACAGCAGTTACAAAACATCCACACAACCTTACAGATGGATTCCATGTAAAGAAGTGTCTGTCTGGCTCTCAAGGTGGTGTTAAGAAAGTGTTCTGTGATTTTCCATGGCCGGGGCAACAAGACACGCTGGCCAAGAACAGCAGAATGAAATCCTTCCCCTCTCCCTCTCTCCCCCTCTCTCTCTCTCTCTCTACCACTGAAGGTCACTGGGCCAGGTCTTGCTGGATCTCTACTGAGTAAGTCTCCTTGTTTTTGTCAGCAGGCCTGGCTGCCAGTGAGCTGTACTTAAGTTAATTCCCTTGCAGCTCTGTTCCCATTCATTTTCTGGCCACTTGATCACTCTACTCTGGCATCTTACATAATAGTAATGTACTCACATTGCAAACGTGCACCAACCAAAGGCAACATTTTGTTGAAATAACACTGTACAGCAGTGTGTAAACCAACAATTAATCATTCTGAATTGCTGCATTTAAAAATATTTTTTCTTGGTGAAGAAAAAGCATGAAGGCCTAAGCATAATTTTACAGATTTGACAAAGGCAAATATGTGTATTCACACATATAGTGTGTTGCAGTTCAGAAACACATGTTTGCATTGTACACTTTTTGCACTGATGAACATTCAGACACAGGAAGAGTTCAAACTATCCACAGTAACTTGGTGAATTAGGATATTTCACTACTACGAAGGATAACGCATGGTCGTTTTTCCATAATGGAAAAAAAAGGGAACAGGTGCTACCAATTCAAAGTGAAAAATTAGAGGAGATTTTCTTAACATGGCCTTTTGTGCAGCAGGAATTGGAAAACCGAGGCTCTTCTTGCCAAGTCAACCAGGAGCATTTAATGAAGGGATTGTTGCCGAGTGTCCGCTGGGCTGCATCGGGCAGACACTGCAAACCAAGGGGTCTAATTAAGGGGTTCCTCTGACGGTCAGACAAAGCAGACAGCAGGGGTCAAGACGCTGGGCCACAAACTGGCTGTGACCCTCACACCTGCCTGGTTGCATTATACTGCAACATGTCTGCGCACAGTGGACACGCTCACACCGACACATCATTACTGAACCGGTGCCTTACCACACACAAAGGGGAAGAGACAGAAAGAGAACAGTTGATCTATAGGCAAGTGATCACGCCTGAATGTTAGATGACATACCCTCTCCGAATAAATACAGCAAGGCAAATGCATTTTTTTCATCTTATGTATTAAAATCTGCACGATCACACTAAGAGGGAAAGACTACCTTTTCAGAATTACAGTAGCATGCATTTCTTCTTTTTTTTCCAAAACATATTCATGGAGAGAGGTGTTTTGACTTAGTTACTGGTATTACACAGAGAACCTTGACATTAACCTCAATAAGTGATGCCTGGCAGGCTGCCCTGTATGAGAGTACCCTGAGTCAAAAGTTCATGCCCTCCTTCCAGTGTACACACTGCAAAAACAAAAAGATCGCCTAGTGTGAGCTATAGCCCTGCCACTAACAAGACTGATTGTTACAGAGTGGCTCCACCTGTCTCTTCCTCCAATTAGTCTTGCTAGCCACTGAAGTGCTAAATAACCAGCAGAGAGGGAAGTGATGGGACAGCAATAAGGTCATAGAAATGGAAAAGCATGGAATGTATGTGTGTATCCATTTGTGAGAGGAGAATGGAGAATGAGCTAATAATTTAGCTTTTCTTAAAGTTTCAGTTTAAAAGAGAGCATGTTTTTAGAAAAGAAGAGGAAGCCATACATTTAGGGGGAAATTAAGATGTCTAAGACGTGAAACAAGTCACCCGGAGCACTTGCTTCCTCTGAGGTTCACAGGAGGCTCCAATTATGGGAAAATGGTGATGTATTTCCCATATCACATGCTCTTTAACAAGCACTAATTGTGTGTGTGCACTGAGCGCGCGTAGGAATGTCGTACCAAAGCTGCAGGAAATGTTTAATGAAGAGAGCAGCTTGGACGACATGGTTTATGTCAAATCTGTCAAAAACAATATAAACTGGAAAGTATGAACCAGAGGTGACTGGGACAGGCGAAATGAATGAGGCTGTAGCCACGTAATATACAGGGTGATTACTAAATAGTCAACTGTTTAATTCTATGAAGTATGTGGGTATGTAGATTCTTTTAGTTTTGAAATCATAATATCAAATGTTGAATGGTTAAAAATGTTTTTACTCAGATTTTATGTATCCCTGTATCAAAAGGTTTTTCCATTTACAGCTGTAAGAGGACTCCATTCACTCCATTTTACAGTAACCAAGCCTGTCCTGTGTCTCGAAGAAAACACAATAGAGACGCTTATTATACTTAAAAAAAAAAAAACTACATAGGTGTTTTTCACATTCACATTATCAATTTTCCCCCTCACCTTTATGCAGCTAATGAAATGAGCAACAAACACATGATAGAAACTTAGTGATCCCTACACAGGTTCAGCAGTTCAACTGACCAATAGGGAAGATTTAAAAAAAAAATCCTACTTAACCAACTGCAACATTTTCTTTCAATGCAGATTAACCCTGGTTAACAATAACATACAACAATACTATGTTGTATTTCGAAGTGTTTTAGGAATAAATAGTACTATTACTTTTCTAATGCCACAAAAGTAACATGTCATTAAGCATGAGAACAGACTTTATAAATGGCAATGCAATTATTTTCATTTGATTCATATATTAACTCTAATCCACAGAAGAAACAATTGCAACTGGCTCCATGTTCCAATCAGGAGAAATAAAAAGCCTGTATGTTATTCATCAGGGCCTTTTGCACACTGAATCCTTTTTAACATGCCCTGTCCCTGGCTTTAGTAATGCATGAAGGAATGGATACAACCCAGCCCTTGGAACAGCTATTGGACTACATTTATGCACCTCTCTACGGACTAGTTGAGACAGACAGGTGGGGTTTAAATGGCAATTTAACTGCCCATAGATGCCCCCAGAAAGAATCTGTTCATTAAAATAGAGGCCTAGCCATTGTGATTAATGTTGTTTGGATAAATTTAGTTTTACTGCTTTATAATTCAGAGGGAATTAATAGAAGGGGCTGGTCCACTGCCTCTGGTCAAACTACCTGCTCTGTGTTGTTGGAGTGTGATTGAGAGGGAGTGCAGGGCGAAATCAGAAGGATAGAGTCCTGTGCATATTTTCCATGTGCACCCACACCCCTCCCTTGGCTGTAGTGCTGAAAGCTCTTTTGTGTGTTTGTGAGTGGTATGAGGGCTACAGTGATACAGCATACACCTCAGTGCTTTGACTGCATGGTCACTAGTGACATTTCGATGGGAGTTTTATGTTCAAATTGGTAGCAATTTTCTGTCTGAATGAGGATTTCAAAAAGACACGGAATTACAAACTGAGATGAAGCTTTTATTAAATTTGTCATTTAAACACCAGCATTTACCTGTGGATATTTTAAAGATCTCCTTCTTATATCCACGTTGTCTGTAGCTTTTTGAAAATGAAATCCAGGAAATATAAATATGTGCAACTCTGGATTGGCTTCTCCATCCATCCAAACCTTTCAGCCTTGTTTAGTCATAAAAGCACATGATGATAAAGATCAACCTCAATTAAAGAGAAGATACACTTAAAGGCTGTAAGCACTCACTCAGCAATTGAAGACAATGGAACAAGGAGAATGATGAAAAGATACAATTACCATAATTGCCCCCTTAGCACATGACAACCATTTATTAAATTAAGTAAATGCCTAAATGAGTAAATGAAATGAGGTGTTAGTGTTCCGGACAGACAAGGGCATACAGTAGTCGTAGTGCGTGAATCTCACAGCTGTTGATACTTAAGGTCCTATTTCAATGCCGACGCAAATCAAGCGCTGTGACCTTTTGCTGAAGTGGATTGTTTTCCATCTGTGACTGCTAATGCCACATTGAGCTGGAAGCACTGAGGGACAAATTGGGTGTCACACTGCAATTTTGGAATCCTGATGTACATTTAACATACAGCATGCTTATTCAGGCAAGGACATAATGCAGAACAATGACTCTGTTCTATTAAAGTGTCCTATAAGTGTGTCAGCATGGACAATACCAGGACCTCAAAACTGAAGTAGCTAAATGTAATACAGCCATTAGTTTTATCATTTATACCTCCCATTGTGACATGTGAAAAAGGCTCATTTCCTCCAAAAGTACTACTTAAAGCAGTGTCATTTTAATTGTTATATAGTGTCACCTATGCTCTGTTCAGGTTAATGTAGGGCAGAGCTTAGTTTATGTCACCAGAGTACTAATAAGAATAGTAAAGCCCTGGTCATATCATCATTAAAACCAGTAAAACAGAGAAGGACTGCGACTATTATTTGCACAATAATCAATTAACCTGTCTATTTTATTATTATTATTTTTCTAAATAAATCAGTTCATTCAAAACGAGTCCAAGGTGATGTCTTCAAAGGCCTTTTTTGTCTGACCAACAGTTGAAAACAAATACATTCAGTTAACAATGATGTAAAACAGAATTATGTCACCTTTTATTAAAAATAAATCAATTCTTTTATCAAAATCACAATAGCTGACAAACATTTTTTTGGCAAAAAAAACAAGGATGGTTGAAGCGAGAGAATAGACCACACATTACCACCCAGCGTGGGCAGAGGTTCAAGAGAGTTTTGCATCTTGACCCTATACAGTATATAATACGTTTATGTCTTCTGAATAAACTGTGTGAACTTATTGTCCCTCCTAAAACTCTGTATTAAATGGAATGACGTGCAATCCTAAGAACAAAATACCAGGGGGGAGTAAACAGCACAGCACAGGGACAATAGAAAGAGCTATTGTGATTGACTAGTGCTAGCATTTCCTGACAGCCTAGCATATTAGCAGTTAGCTCACCAGGTGCAGTAGTTCACCAACTTGCCCTGTCAAGCGTAGGAGCTTTACAATTTCAATAAGGCGCTTTACTGTAAAAATGACAGGATCCTGGTGGCATGAGAAGTCCTTCATGTGAACACTATTGGTAATTTCACATTACAATGCAAACATACATATAACCAAATATGACTAAGCTGCAACCTTTTTAAAACACTTGATTAATAAAGAAGTCTAACTTAACAAGTTTCTCTCGAAGTGACAAGGAAGTGAAGTGAAAGAAACTACACTGAACAGTTGTAAAAAAACATCTATTGTAACTAAGGAATAACATATCTTCAGAAATGTGGAGAAGAGTGGAGAACAAAAGATAAAATATAGACAAACACTGAGTGAACTGTCAGAAAAGTAACTAAATTCCACTTAAGTAGATGACAGAAATTAGACACCCTGCCGACTGGACGAAATCTCACAAACTCTTCTACACTGTTACAGTCCATCACTCGTGTCCATTCCCACCCATGCACTCAACATTTTCTTCTTCTTCGGGGGCTTATTTCCTTTACTGCAAATCCGCTCTGTCGCCGAGTCCACCCAGTGATAAATACTGATTGCTTAAATCTAAACTGTTGTTTCTGTTGTATCAACAAAAATACACAACAGATTCACACAAACATCCATCACATTATTATAACTAAGCCTGTACTTTTCAGGATTTCCCCCAACTCAGGGTGAATCCTGTCCAGGAGAGATGGATTTGCAGAAGCCAACAAAGATATCAGCTGTTTCTTCACTCATCACTGTTGATATTAATCACCATAAACTGAGACTGAGCTCTTTCTGTTGCCCATGTCCATCCCATAGTCAATACGTTTGGATAGGCAAGAGCAGATGTGGATGTTTGGATGCTCTTCACTGTGACTGACATGAATGAATGAACAGCGTGAACCTTGGACACCGTTATCATTATATAAAGGCAAATCTAGCCCCAGCAGATTATATTTTGATACAATACAATGTAACTGTGCCATTCAGTTGTACGTAGTTGTTCACAGTTTACAAATCAGTAATCCGGAGTAAAGTATGAAGCTAAATGAAGGTCAAGTCTGAAGTCTAACTCAAATTCAAAATCAAATTTCCATCCCATGCACCAAGTCTACAAGCTAAGACATTATACATTGACCACATGAGAAAATCAATCATGAAAAACATCAACAAACAAATCCCATCTATTATTTTTCTGTACAGTAATTCAACTTGTTGCTTTGCCTTCTTATGCTCAAAGGGATGCCCTGGTTAATCCCTCAGCTCTAACAAAAGCAGATGAGACATCCCTGTTTTCCTCTATGTAGTTTTGAGTGTTAAACCATCTGCTCCCCTGGCTGATGGGAAACCCAGGGGCCTTGCAGTCTTGGCAGGGAAACCCTTTCTCTAGTTGGCTGGCTGACCCAGAGCTCATTTGTCAATCAGGCGCCTTTTCCCTTAATTAGGAGAAACAGTCCAGCAGCTTGAGTTGAGCCTCAGCAGAAACCTGTAACCAAGTTGGTTTACAATTCTCTGCTTCTCTGTTTGCATTCCCTCTCATTTATCTTACACCACAGAAAACACACATACTTGGAAAAACTGACACCTGTTTTTTGGCTTTATAATGAAATTGTCTTAGCAGCTTTGAAACAAATGTTTAACAAAAATTGCACTGGACCCTTTGATGTTGTGTTACATATTTCATAGTCCTGTTCCACAGATGAAAATAAATGTGTCTGTGGCAGAATATTTATTATTTTAGGCACCACATTTGTTTTTGAGGTAAAAGAATGTTAAAAAAAATCCTTTAATATGAGTCTAACATAATTTGAAATATTCATATCCTCAGTGTGGGAATAACAAAAGACATGTTTGATGTTTGTGATGGACTGTCTGTAAGGGAGTGCCACATGTGATACACAATAGTTTGTCTTAATAGATCACATCTGTGCAAAATTATGGAGCCCTTTGGATGTAATACATGTTCACCGGCGTGGAAATTACCAGAAGAATCGTGGAGTCCATGCACATGCTTCTCACACAAGTGGAGACATCATACAACTACCTCTCCTAGCTGTAACCAATCATTTCTATTGTTCCATTCTATTAGATTAACAAATTATCTTATTTTTCCCTGAAAACATAGAAAGAAAATTATCAGGGCCGCTGACCTATACATTCAACTTATTTTTGCTTATATTTTATTATAACTCAAACTGTTCAGTCAGTGGTAAAAAATCTTACAAATTAGGCTTTTATGGCTGTTCTTGCTCCTAGAGATAAAATATCTGATATAAATGGGATGAGTGTGCTAACATCATTTGAAATTAGATTGCGTTTAATACAGATGAAGACCAATATTAGACAAATGTGAACCAATAACTACTCTTTGGCAACACATGTGTTTTACAATATAAATGTATTGTGAGAAACTTTACCAAAAGTACTGCTCTCTCATTCCATCAGAAATAGCTTATTCAGTGTCATCCAGACATACATTATTAGGCATTCTAGTACATGTGAATCTGTCTCTCTGGAGATCTGAGCGCATTAGATACGGAGCTATCAGTAGCCTTTCCCCCTGACGTTGTTGTTTGCTCTCTTCCAATGATAGCACAATGAAAACACAGGAAGCAGCTAGAAGAGCACTGGGGCTGCGATCGATGCCTCTGTGTCCGACTATGAGCTAGGTGATGTCTTAACGTCTGCCCTCCTCACTTCTCAACTCCTTCCTTCCCTCCGACAGGCCGTCAAGTCTCCCTCTACCACTAATGTATCTGAATGCAGTGTCATGCAGGGCCGCCTCGCAGCAGTCGATAAATACTGGAAATGCTATCCATCTCTGAAACATCACTCCTTCACTTACTGTAAGTGCGCATCACTGTGGGCACCATCCCCACACTGCTGACAGGGAGGAAGACAACACCAGGCGGCCCCAGCTATGAGCGAGCATCATCACTTGCAACCACAGACATAGTTTGCACTACTAAAATTGCAGAGAACAGACTGCGTGTCTGAATTGGGCTCTCATTTGTCAAATATGAGCCGGTGTTTCAAATCATTCAAGGAGTAAGGAATAACCTACAAAAAGCAGGCCTTATGGAGGAAGTATGATAACGTGCAGATTTCTTTATTCAAATTGCAACATCTCATTGCTTCAGTGTTGGTATTTATTACCTCTGAGTAACTGAATAACCCATCAGAGCCATCTACTGACAAGGATAACTAATTTTAGTCTTCTAAATTTAAAAATAAGTCCTACTGGAGTATGTGGATAAACAACTGAAAGAGGATTTGAGTCACGCATGATGTCAAGAGCAACACTACCAAATGTATTTTATTTGGACAGTCTTTAATTAGTTTGGTAAGCTGTGTGTAGTAACTCGTTGACTTCTTAACCATTTCATTGACAAGAAAATTCAATTATAATATAATAAAGATTTTCTCATTCAATAAAAACAATGTCAGACGTATGTCATGGGTGAGTCTTAATTAACTGATCTGAGATTAAGAGATTGAAGGAAATAAATACAAAGCCTCAGGCCTTCCTGACAGAGCTAGACCAATAAATCAGCCAATCTATATTCCTAGATATTATCTCACTGCAGATATATTGGTATATGTGTTTACCACCGGGAAATTTCAGAACAGAAATGCCATTGATTTATTTGAGGTCATGTAGAAACAGTAAAGTACCATTATTGGCTGAAATATCATTATTGGGTTTTTTAAACTGTCAAATATCAATACTGGCCTCACATTTCCAGTATCTGGTTATATTTTCCAATCCTAATGAGAAAATCAAGTTAAACTGCTTATTATCTGCTGGGCTTACACACATATACACAAATAGAGTATAAAACAACATGATTTACAAATGTTAATCCAGTCAATCTCAACTGTGATCAACAATTCTACAGTCTCATTTTTGATGCTTTTGACGGGAGGAAGAGCATCAGCAACGGATTTGGGATTCATTGCTTCGCTTTGAGACTGGGTTCTGAGTCTGTGGTAGATTAATAAAAAATATTTGCTGTAAGAAACTTGCATGACTCAATATTTCTCAGTAACACTGAAGAGAAAGTACCTTAGATTAGATCTATGATTCACACATTGTATTTGTTTAGTAGTCATGTTCAAACTCCAATATACACCTGGGGAGATAATGATTTCTGTACCTGATTTACAAGAACTACCTACCTCTATTATTCATCTAATCCTTGGAACTATTCATCAAATGCCTCCTCCTTTTATCTATGCTAAATAGGCCAAGTTGTCTCACAACAAGAGAATGCCTGCAGTCAGCACACACTAGTAAAATCCACTCTGACTCCATGGAAAATTGTTGATTTTCTATAAATAATTGTATTCCGTTGTCTTCTGCTCTCTTGCCTCAGCCCATTGGCTGTGAAACCTGGAAACTTGTTGGCAGAAGCATCTCATTAGACTGTTTCCACCTTCAAACCTTCTGCTCACACTCTTTTCACAAGGTTATGAGACATCCGTACCTTTTTGGAATATACAACAGCAATTACAAGTGTTGGTTATTGTGCTTATAAGCTACAAGTATTATGCACATAAATGTGCGTGCAACATCAATAGTGCAGGACTAAAACATGTGCAAACAGAGTGCAAAGAAAATTTAAAAGCCAAATCAACCATACCACTGCTGCATAGATAAGTATTATTGTTGGTGTGAATTTGGTATATTAGTCTGTTGAAGTTTAAAGCACAGACAATACAAATATACCCTGCTGTAAGTAAAAAAAATATATATATATAAAAGAAAATATATTAAAAAAATATATATATATCTTACTTCAAACTGAACTCCTAATGACATTTCTTTTGCCCATTTAATCCTAGAAATATATGGAGCTGATTACGAGAGTGGTAAGCAACTGACTTAAAATGTAAATACTGAAAGTGCAGTTTGTGTGGTTTATCATCGTTTCTTTTGCACAATTTAGAACTTCGTGGCACCAAGTCAGGCAGTTTCAGTTTTTCCTTTCCCTTGCAATAAAATAAGGTCTTGTTACCACATTTGCCAGGTGACTTCTCAGTATGTTTTAATTCTTACAAATTTTATACTTTCATTATATTTGCCAATTTAAGTGACCTCTACCTGATTCTTATCTGATCTGACAGCCAGTGACAAGCACAATAAATTAGTGCATTTCCCAATGCAATTTTTTGTTCACTGTAGCCTCCACAGTCAGTGTAATTAATGGCGCCATGGGTCCTGCGAGAAGGGGACCAGCTGTGTGTTATGTCTTGTCACCAGTCCCACTCTGTTTGACACCTTCGGCCACGTCCCTCTCTTCCGATGCCAAGAATACTGGTGGAGTACTGCTCGGTCTGAGGACTCTTTGTGCCCACCCTCAGAGAACAAACATTATTAAGACTCAACAACGTGCCCCTTTGCCCATCCCCAGAGTGCAGGCAGTGCCAGCGTCTGTAACTGGAGACCAGAGAGCAAAACAGCTGCTCCCAGTCTATCCTGCATCTGCCACAACTGTGATCTCATGGAACAAAGCGAGAATGCAACCACACGTTTTAACTGGCGGTTCAGTCACACTCCAGCCATTGTCCTCTCGCTCTCCCTCTACCTTTTCTTCTTATGTCTCTGTCAGCATGGATATGTTATCAGTATATGTATCAGTTATTGCTCTGATTTAGATTTTGTCCAACCACTTTGTTTTATATATTTAACTTCACTGTACTGTGATACCTGGAATCCTTCATGCCCCCCCCCCCTTTTATATATATATATATTATAGAGTGGT
>NW_023339774.1:12123444-12153516 GCF_004916995.1 Morone saxatilis | reverse complement strand
TTTTATATATATTTATATTATAGAGTGGTACACCCCATTTGGTCACCAAGGCCACTGGCTGAGTTCTTCCAACTGATTGATGGGGAGTTTTGGGTAACTGCTGTCCCACAGACAGGTGCGTCAGCCAAGCAGGCTCCATCTACCATTTAAACTGTGACCACTTGTTTACTATCATCAGAAACACTTCTACTGTTAAGAGGAATTCCAGTAATTTTGTGATGCCCATTCATAAAGTTATGGGACTTTGTTGAAATTGATCATTTGACAGGTAAATGATAACTAGTAAATGCCAGCACCTTTTAAACTTCATTTGTGGCGACTACTCAAATGATGTGACTTGAGCTTTGTCAGACTAGACAAATGTCCTCCAGACAAACAGAAGACACACACATTTTTTCACAGGCAAAGAACTCATAAATACATCCCTGGTTCAGATTTGAAGTGTTTCTTTACTTCAAGGCTAGTGTAGCAGTGCTGTTGCAATTTTATCTCCTAGACAGAAGTTAAGTTTGATGACATAATAATGACATCTAGTCTTAAATAAAGTGAATAGGAACTTATGGGACAGCCACATTTTATTGTCTTTTGCTGGACATCTACGTCTATCAAGTAGTTGCAGATACATAGTCTTGGAGAGTTTAGTGTTGACAAGATTTTCAAAGATTGGAACAAACAAATGACAGTATGATGTATTTATGTGACTTTTTCAATTAAAGAGACAATATTTTTATGAACAGTAAATGTCAAGGTTATGATTGTAATGTTGGCCACAAGATTAGAACATTACTACATAAAACTCCAGGGTCTTTAGGTCAACTAATTACACAAGTTTTCCTTTTTACATCCAACGGCTGAAATCAATTCTACTTGGACACACTCCAGAGTTCATTCAGAAGGCATGTAATAAAAGAGCAACATTTATAGTCATATAGTGATCATTAGCAGCATTTTTGTGTCTTCAGTTGATCCCCTGCCAAATACACTTTAATTATTTTCATTCCATTTTTCAAGGCTTATACAGTGTAGAGAAATTAGAACCAGAGAGTTCTACCTCAAACTCACTCACTCTAATTCTCATTCACAGATCCTCCAATGCTCTTTGACACTTTCTCAATGAGGCGTTGACAGCTGCTTTTGACAGCTCACCTGGACACTGCTCCCTACATGGCTGCATCTTTTCACTCCATAAGTGAAGGTATTTGGGAAACCATTCAGTACTACAAACGGTGCGTGCTTGAGGAGAGGATCTCCCATGGTCATCACGGCAGAATTATATTAAAATATTTCCTAAACCTTACTTTCTTTTATTTAAATATATTTTTGGGGCTTTTTATGCCTTTATTCAAGATTCAAGATTCAAGAACTTTATTTGCCATTTGTGCTTGCACACATAGGAACTCATGTGCGGTTGTTATTTGATAGGGCAGGAGGAAGATAGACAAGAGATGGGGCAGTGAGAGGAGGGACAACATGCAGCAAAGTGCCGAAGGTTGGACTCGAACCTGGATTTAGCCTACAATGAGCGCACGCTCTTCCAGGTAAGCTACTGTGCTTATCCAAAGGTATTTAACTGGAAAATGTACTTGTCTATTAAAAATGTTTTGCTTGCACAATGGACATGCCAGTGTTTCACCTTTAAAGATGCAATTATGTGTGTAAAGTTCCCTAATCCCATCACTGGGCGGTTCCACACTACCAGGCTACTGGCCATGCAGCCAACTACAGCACTGGTATTGGCAGGCTATTACTGTGTATAAAAAGTACTGTAAATAGCAACGTGTTACAATGGAGTGTTCATTCCTGCAACCCTCTTAGACACCTGTTTTACCTCCAGTCCTCTGGCCAATTAAAATGCACACAATTTCCAGCATACTCAAAAGATGTGCCATTAATGGAAAAGGACACAGCTGCTTCAGGAGTTAGCCTGGTTGTTAGAAACAATACTGTAACTGTCCCTGTTCTTTCAGCAATTATCTCTTCTATATGTTTTATGTGTTAGATATATTTAATTCTGTTTGTACTGTTACTTACTTTAGCCTAATAAAAAACAGGTACGATAAATCATACTGCCTACTGCTTTTTGATGCAATAATACTGACAGTCAGGAATCAACTGGCCCTTGGGTGAAGTGGAAACCTTCTACGTGGGCTGATGATGACAAAAGCACTACATAGTTAATATAGTTTTGTGGTTATAAGGTTGTAAACCACACTGTTGGATTTCTTAGTAATAGAATAATGAAACACAGCTTGAATTCATATTAACCTTGATTTTCCAAATCTGTGCTATTTGCTTATCGACTGATGACTTCACATAGTTTATGGAGTACTCTAATCATTCTTGTGTAACGAGACAAACTAGACAGCAGACAACAATAAACAGGGGTTAAATTTGAGCTTATTTATAGAGACTCCTCCAAACCTTGGCTGACTACTTTTTCTAATGTAGCTAACTTCTCCCTCTAGTCCAGTTTAGTTTGATCAGGATAGATCGATGTGGCCAGACGCAGTGAAATGTCTACGACACTCTGGCTTTACATATAACAAGCTAATAATGCATTGGCTTCTGAGACTGACATTTAAACTGGAAAACAAAATGGGCAATTCTGTCATTTTCGACCCAACATAACGACGCCACTATGACCCATTAAATCTGCCAAATTGGCCTCAGCTTGTATTTGCTTCTATAGTTAGATGTGGTGCGGCATGCAGCCAGTATGGCTGTGAGCCTGTAGGTATGGCAGAGTGTTGGTCCATCAGACAGCCTGTCTAGGAAGGATCAATACAGGATTACGGACAAATCCGTCCCTTCAGACCTTGTTTTTAAGTGTGTACAATCCTAAAGTGTTAAAGGTTTTCCCTCATTAAGCCAGGTGATTTCAGAACTTTCCAGCTTTCCTGTCAGGCGAATACACGAACACCTATCCATCACATTTTAACATAAAACTACTAGGCAGAAGCAAGAAAACCAAATTAAGTTTTGAAAGTCATCACTTCCTTGGAGATGCCTTAGTTGTGGATGCGTGTGTGTGTGTGTTGTCAGCTGATCAAGTGGCTGCCATCACCAGGTGTGTCCATGCAGGGAGTGGAAAAATAAAACAGAGGAGCAGAGGAAAGCTGGCCCATGCCGCTTATTTGACATCACAGTGGAAGAGGTTGACTTTGCAGGCTCCAGTGACTTTAAATAACCAAAATAGATGATTGACAGAATGACTGACACCTACTGAGGTGAACTGAGAGAGCATGCTCTGCGCTGCCTGGGAAAAAATCTTTAAGAACAACCCACAGTAAGCTATATTGTATATTTTACGTGATACTGGCAGTGTTAGAAGTAAGTGATCCTAACCAAAGGATTCCTGCCTCATTGCCTTGGTGGTTTTAAAATGGTCACAAAACAAACGTGAGCCTTGTCTTCGGTTTCTGACTCTGTTCTGCAGAGATAAAGTGCAGATTAAAGCATGCTGGTCAGCCAGCTTTTAATGTGGCTCTGGTCACTACATTTTCTTCACAACATCACCGAAAATGCGAACCTTACGTGCAGTAATATATAAAGCATGTCATCAGTCTTCCAGAGCGTATTGTTAGACCCCCACACACACTGCATACATCAAAATAAAACACACACAGAGACACACAGACACACAAATCATAGACAAAACAGTATTTCTTAATTGACAGCAGAGGCTTCTTAAACATAGAAACCATCTAACCAGATTGCAGTGAAGCCAACTTATTGTCTCTACTCAGCTAATTCCAGAGCTTTTCAACTTTGAAAACAACACCGGCAAACTATCTCCAAGAGGGAAACACACATCTGCCTCATCTGTCAACACATCATAACTGAGCCAATAACAAACTCTGAGCTCAGAGGGAGGTGGCTGAGAGGTCAGTCGACTGTGTATGTATGTGTCTGAGCAGAAGAAGGAAGGGAGACAGGGAGAGGAGAGAGAGTAAGCGTCTATCCACGGCATGGATCTGCTCTCCAGGTCTACGCTCAGGCTCCCCCCGACCCCCCTGGGAACCAAAGCCACAGCGGGCAACCTGAAACCCATGATGTCATCCTCAGAGAGCACGGGCTACTGGCAATCAGTGAGAAAGTGTACAAAACCCAAAGTCAACATCACACAATTACTGAGGTTAATTGTATTTACAGTTGCGCAGCTGTGGTGGATTAAGGGGTTCGCCGATAAAGTACGGTGTAAGGAGAGTCTTCGATGGAGAGGTTTGTGAAATGAAAGTTACTTTGACAAGGATTCTACATTTGAATAAAAATTCCAAACTGGCTCTTTGGTGCAGCGTTTCAGTTTTGAGTGATAAAGCAGAACAAGGGTCCATGTGCTGTGCAGAGAGTCTGAGAGTCTGCAGGCTTTGATTCCAACCTGCAATAAGACTTGGCTTGTGTTTTCACTGATAAACTCACCTTCAACAACGCTTCAGTGTTTTGTGGGAATGAAAACCTACACTATCTTGACTGCACGTGATTGCCTATCATAAGAAAAGCTTATTTTTAATGCCTGTATCTATATATTTTATCCTGCGGGGATACATTACTGGATGCTTAGGTAAATATTTGTTAACGTGTCAAATGGGAGATAAAAGTTTTTGCTACAGATGAGTGGACTTTGTTGTGTTGGAGACAGACTTTTACTCTCAAGGACGTGTCAGTGGCCTCAGTACATTTTTGTAATTATATGTGTCTTGGATCTAAGCCAATACAGATCCTTGCAGAAGCTATCATGTGTACATTTATTAAATGCTTTCTAATACAAATCAGATAATGACACTGTCTGCATCAGTAGTCTGTATTCAGAAACAATACATTTACAGAATTTCCCTTTAATTGTATTCTTTTTTTTAGTCAGTGGCTGGAGCATGCATTAAGTCACTGAGCTATATTTAGTATAATTGAGAATTTTCTCAAGATGAAAAAGTCAATGTAAAATACAGAAAAAGTAAATCTTATTTTTCCTCTTCATGCTGAGACATAGAAAATAAATGGCACTAAATGAGGAAACAATGTGATCTGAGGTGAAGCACTGTCAGCTAGACTACCAGCATTTTGTGTGTGTGTGTGTGTGTGTGTGTGTGTGCGTGTGTGTAGAGAGAGAAAGAAAGAGGACACAGGGTCAGCCATGTCATCACATGCTATTCATGATGGATAGCCATTTCCTCCCACTCTACAGGTTTTTATAGAGGACCTCTGTTCCTGTTCAGTTTTATCTTAGTGCTGGTGTGTAGGGCTGCTGATACAAGGCTTAGAGATCACCCTACACCTGCGGGACCAACACAGAAGTATGAACCATGCATCTAACACTTTATATTCCTACCTGACACCCTGCAAATATCATCAATTTACTATAATGCCATGTTGTTTGCTGCCATGCAACTGGCTGCAAGTGTTCTTATGCAGCTACTTGAGCATTCATGTTGCCATAGCCTTACTTTAAACAAAACAAAATCAGCAAAGCAATATCTAGAAAAGCACTCATGATAAGTTTTGGTTTACAGGAACATTTTATCTACAGTAAATAGGTTTTAACTAAAAGCCTAAAAGTGAAATACCACACAGTGAACTGTAGAGCAGTCAATCCTGACAGCACCACCTAAAATGAGCTTTGAAATATTAACCATGTGACCCTGCATTCTCTTTTAACATATGTTCATCGTTAAGGCGAGGATGCTGCAGGAGGAATGTTTTGGATACAGACTACTTTCTAAACTGTTTTCGGCTGACTGTGAACTGGGTTAAGTGTCACTAAAATGTCAGGATGATCTTGTACAGCACATGTATCATCTTTTAGTGTATGCTAATCAGCAGTTTTGACTTTCTTATGATCTGCAGAGCTTCTATCTGAAGGCTCTGTGTGAAAGAATGTAAACAGTATGGCAAGCAATTATAATCTCATTATGTTTGTTTATGACAGTCATCTGTGGCTCTTGGCCTTCCAGATGAAGTCATAATTGCTCATTTGTGTTTCCCAGCAGGAAAGTGTGTACTTGCATTTGATTGACAATTGACCACTGGAGGCAATTTTACAGTTGCCTAACTGACAAAGCTCATTCACACTCCACTGTCTAGATGATAAATGTTGCACATTTGTGTCACACATAACCCATTCTTCGGTTCTAAGATGAGTGTGTCATGTTTTCCTCTTCACACAGCGCATTGACCCTGCACCCTCACTGGACAGCCCTGTGATCAAAGCCTGCCAAATTCCTGGGTGATGATTCCCCTTTTGGGTCCAATGACAGGATCAGAGACTAGAGCAGGGAGACAGCATACTCAGTCAAACAAGCCACATAACATTAATTTGCCACGCCAGATCTATTGCAATAGCACACATGCATCCTTGTGCATGTACACAATGACCAAGACGAGGCACAGAGACAGCTGTCCGGTCACCCTGTGTCTAATATAGACAGACAGTGGGTGAAGAAACAATTGGATGCAGTGTGACATCCATTCAACTCATGGGGGGTTGAGAACATCAGGATGATGATGAACTCCGTTTGTACTGTGTCCACAGTATTAACTTGTGTCTGTGGACAAGAGAAATACAGCCTGCTTGGATTTCTGTACTAACATATCAACTGTAACAATAGATCCATCTTTAAAGCCTTCCCAAAAGTCTAATTTATGATTTTAAAGACAGCTGGTGGTTGCATTTTCATGCACACTAATAAATTAAATCATAACTTGATTTAAGAACTAGTAGTTGGATAATACACATATTCGCTTTCTTGTCGAGTTGGATGAGAAGATCAATACAACTTTCATCTCTGTACTTTAAATAAGAAGCTGGAGCCAGGAGACAATTAGCTTAGCATACACGTTTTGGAGGTGTAGGCAAATTCTTTAACTTTGGGCCGAGCCAGGTTGGCTGTTTTCCCCTGATTCAAATTTTTGTGCTAAGCTAAGCTAATCATTTCCTGGCTCTAGCTTCATTCTTAGCCAACAGACATAAGAGTGGTATAAATCTTCTCATCTACCCCAGCCATTGATCCATGGAAACAAGATTATCAATCAAATGGTCGTATAAGCAACTCTTGCAAATATCTTACTCTGATTAATATAAACTTGTTTGTATTAATGAAGTATCAAAGGAGGCTGAAAATATTCAGTTTTTCACAAAAAAAGTCTCATAACCCTCTGAGTTCTCCTCAAAACATTCTTGTCTATGGTTCCTTCCTCCTCCCTTTCCCAGATACATACACTTAGTAGGCTGTAGTACACTTGACGCACACGCACACACACACATTGTGTGTGTCATTCCAGACATGTTTACACAGACAAAGTTAGATCTCAGAGTAGAAACCCTCAGGGTTTTGTCTTTGCCGGGGGATCCCCCAACCCCCCACCATCTATCCCTACATCCCTACATCCCTCCTTGTCCTTCTGAACCCTGGTGAAGGTTCAATTTTAGGGACTAAACTCCAGCTTGGCCCCTCAGGACTGTCTGTCTCCCTTTACACTGTTTTGCTTGGTTTAGGCCAATTTAGTGCCTGTAGTTATACTGTTACCAGTAGACTGTCAAGCCACTATGAGAATATTCCCACATTCCTGATCCGCAGCTTACACCGACACTAAAACCTAATAAAACAACACTGAAGAGGACATATAAACGCTGCCAACAGGCCTTGTTGACAAGTATGGACCATTAGCTTTACTCTGTTGTTGATGTTGGTTTGATGTGATCGTGCCTCGTCGTCAGTCAGTCTTGAACACCTTGGATGAGTCCCAGCCAAACCTGATTCAAGAAGCTGTAGGCAGGTCTGGGAACACAGCCGCCACCAGCCCGTCCACACACAAAGAGTGGCCAAAAAACTCTGCCTCTTCTCTATCCGAGCCTGTCAGCGAGACTGAGGGCCTCCTGTCTGTGATTGATGACCGGGGTTCTGCATATTTCTGAAGCTGACACGTGTTGGCTCTGTTGACTGGGAGTCGTCCCTGCTCTATTTAGTTAACATTATTCTTATTATTTCTCTGACCAATCCAGCTGTTGAGTGCATGTACTGTATGTGTGTGTGTGTGTGAGTGTGTCTGTTTGCACATTTGCACACACAAGGAGGGGTTTTTCCATGCCCTCAGTTGTCCAGGTATGTGTAATGAAATCTTGAGTTTTGTTTTGAAAACCCTCGGAGTTCCAGCAATTTTCACATTTGAGGTTTTTCTCTCAGCTCCCTTCTTCTCCCCTTCCCTCTCCATGGAACAGTCCACCCAAGGTTACTTACTGCTTAATTTGCAGCACTTTCAAAAAGTAAAATAAACACAGGTTTTAAAAGGTGGGGAACACCCACCATCTTGACCACTTTATGTCCAGAAAGAGAAAACAGTTCTTAATTGTAGAAAAAAAACTGAGTGTGGGTTTAAATCAAGCATTTTAAGCTTAAACTTGAATCAGGAAACCAATAAAGCCACAAGATGTTGGCACTTGAGACACAAGTTGCTTATCTTCCTATTTCTTGCTAGGGAGAGCCGTGTGCTCAAACCCTCATTCATTAATTAAACTCGATCTTCATGAAAAGTACAAGAGAGCTACTGTTGTGTTGTTCATAGCCACATTACACAGGTGGAGGCAAGGAGGAGCAGCTGTTCACTAACACAAATGTGAGCATTATCATGAACACACACACACACACACACACACACACACCTTGTAAATTTTAGGGAGTGAGCACAAACTTTAAAACAGAGATGTGCTTGTGATAAAGGTCTGTTAAAAAACAAACCATAGTTTCTCACTTACATTACTTACAGTCTAGACACTCGATTTAACAGATACTCATTTAGCCTTTTTTTCCTCTATTTGAAATGAATGACAGCAAGTAGTTATTACCCTCCCTCATGCTGTTTCATGATGATGTGATTGAGATGTGTTGACAAGCAGGGGAAGGAGCTGGAGCAGCTCTCAGTCAGACAGGTCGACTCTCCAGTCTTTGTCTCTCATAGTCTGATGCTAGTCTAATGCTGATTAAATGATGGACAGAATTCAACCTGTCCATCTACCTGCAATCTAATTTGGGTTTTAAACAAGCAGCTGCATTAATGAACACATTGTAAATATTGTTGGGAAAAAAGCCTAATAAATAAAGTGAGTTAAATAGAGTATAATTAATTAGTATAAATAAAATGAGTAAATAAGCTGTAATTATTGTATTAGGATTTAGAACTTCTTGGCAGGAGCTGAGAATCAACTTGGCTGCCAAATTGTACACAGCTGACCACCATTTGCAGCTACAAATGATACACAAGACAATTCATTAATTTAACAGGATTTTCATCGACTGGTCTAACTCTCATGTGTGCACACGCTATCATTCAAACAGCACAGCTGAAGCTTATTTACCAGATTATGCATTTTCAATGCTCTGTGGACAGACGTGGTTAACTGCGTTTGGCTGCGGAAATGACACTAAGACTAAACCTTCCTCAAACATACATGTAGCAAAAAGGCCAAAGCAAATACGAGATTCAACCAGAGGATTCTATAACCCAAGAAAGCATTTCATACCCTGGAACTATCTGATCCTTAAATCCTAATCTGTGTTTTCTGGCATGCCAACATGCACTTGTACATGGTCACTCATGTGTGACTGCAGCTCCACGCGAAGAGCTATGTAGTGGTAATTAACAGCTGTGTGTGCTCCTGAACACCTGCAATAACAATCCAGGCTGTAGCAGGTTAGTTAGCTGCTACTCTCTCTCTTTCTTTTTATTGTAATCGGATCCAGCCTCCTCCTCGACGTAAAGCTCTCAGAGCCACCAAAGGGGCCAGACTTGGACAGACAAGAAGAGAGGCCAATCTCTTTTCAGACTGGATACAACCGTAACTAAAGATGAAGGACAAATGAGTGATTGGTGAGGCTAACTCGTTTTTCCCCCCTTAAAGTTGATTTGAAAAGCAGAAAAATGCTCCACATGTCTGCATCAAGTCTTTAAAGGCAGCCGCTTGACCTGTAACCTGCACCTATTTGCTTTGAGTTACCAACAGGGCTGGGTGCTGTGGCTGAAATCAGTGTGATGAAGTCAGTAATGTTTTTACTATAATGATAAAGCAAATGCATGCAAGGTCATATATGAAATAATTTAGTGCTACAATCCTGACCGAGCCTCCAAACGCAGCCAATCAAGCTGTTAAAAGTGTTGTTTTCTCACATGGTCAATTGAGGCCAGAACACAACATTAACTAATTTATTCAAGGAAGTCTGTAACTTTTCTTTCACATCAGGCCTCTGTACCACAAACAAAGTGCTTAATTAAAGGCTGAATGCCAGTTACTGTAGCAGTATTTATAGCTATAAAAGAGGTTTAACCATATTTGCTCTTGATATTTTCAAAGTAACACGAGACAACTAATAGAGCTCCAAAGAGGACAAATTATCTCTGCCCAAACTGCAGGAGAGCTGGTCAAAAATATACAAAAAATAAATACATTCAAAATGTCACTGGGGAAAGTCTGGAAAATCACAAGTCATGCCAAAACACAAACTGCTTAAACGAAGAACAGCAGCTGTCACAAGTTGAAATTACCCACCAGGGATATGACAGACAAGCAAATAGGGGTTGACAACTACTGCAGCCTACAGTAACATGACTCACCTTTTGTTTGCAATAGTGATTTAGTTGATCCCATGTTAAAGTCCTTTTCATGAAGTGTTGACATGAGTTTGTCACCTGTCACCTGTTTTGGCTGTCTCCCTAATCCTGCAACCAGTGCCAAAACCTGACAGGGATTGCAATGTGATGTAGTATTGTGTGTGTGAGAGAGCTTGTTTCCAGATAAAGCAGTGTGCCATTGGGAGCCAAACCTTACAATAGAAGCTGAAAATACACTCACTTAGACATCTGATTTCTCAAAAGCAAAGTATACACAATATCTTACTTAAGCTGTTGTTGTTATTTTTTGTCATCAGGTCTAGTGTAACACAGTTTTTAATACTCCACACACTCCATTCTGCCCCTGCTTGTTCCAGGATGTGACTTTAATTTAATTTAATTTAGTCTTTAATTTACAGATTAGTGTTGATAAGAGATGTCACTCAGAGGGCGTACTTACCCGATATGATCTTTGAAAACCCAGCTTCTTCTGTAGCGTCACTGCAGCATCCTCCTCACCCTCCTCTTTAAAATGCAAAGCTCTGATGTCAGCACATTTCCCCGCAGACGGCCTCACAGGTATGACTCCAAATGCCCTCTGCCCTCTCCCCAATCTATGGGGAGGGAGAAAAAAAGCCACATATGAAACCCATTTCACAATCTGTCATCAGAAACACAGGGCCGGGCAACAGGGAAAAAACATGAACAAGACAGAAATTGATTTCATCTGTTTCTCCATCTCCTCTCGCAGTCTGAGTAGCACTCGCTGTCACTTGCTATTTAGCGGACAAGCGTGAGGTTCACTTGCAGAATCAGATACGGTGCAAAATAAGGTCTACAGTAGTAACAGACGTGCAAGAATTCAGAACAAAGCTTCACTCAGATTAGTCTGTTGAAAGATCAAACTGTCAAAGGAGATCATGTTGATATGTTGTGAGTGTGGTGAAACACAGTACCCCTCCTTCATACAGATATAAGAACTTTAAAATCTCAGAATAGAAAGCGAGTGTCATGAAACGTACTCCAGTAACCAGTGAGCCAAGATTATATCAGCAGAATAACACACTGAGTCACAGCTGGGTATGGTGCTGAACCAACACAGCAGAGAGTGTTGAATCTCGGACTTTCCCTTTCAGCTGAAACAGGTGACTTAAACTTTGATTCTGGGTGGTCGCGCTGACCTGCCTTTTCTTCATAAACCACCAAGTTAGAGCCTAATTATGAGCTGACATTCTGCCTGCTACCTGCTTGTCAGGCGCTTGTGTGTGTGTGTGTGTGTGTGTGTGTGTGTGAAACTGAGAGACTGTGTACACTGTATTATTAGCAATATGAACATACTTCTATAAACATACTCTATGCATAAAAATTAAATCAATGGCCGTTTTCTCTCTATCTTAACTTTTTCACACCAAAAGACACACATGCTCACACGCATGCACGCACATACACTGACTCACACACAGCTGTCTTTTATTTGCCGGGATCCAGTCGCAGATGGTGATACAGTGTGAACTTTAACACACGGATTCTTGACATTCTTTACGGGTGTGAGTTACTCTCCAACTCAAACCGATGCTTGGCTTCAGCCCTCTTTACTTTCCTGCCAGCAGGTCGCTGTCACAGAAGGAGTCCGAGCAAAGCATCTCCAACATATACAGGCTACTATTGTCCTCTCTAGGTACAGTAACTCTCTATTTCACAGCCCTGCATGGGTTCGGCTCCCGACTGTACACCAAGCCTCTATGTTGGAGCTGTGTCAGCATATTTTGCTGTTTATGATAGGTCCTGTAGTGGCAAGTTCATTGCTTAATGTAAAAGGAATGCTAATTAAACGATGCAGCACGCCTGCTCGCTGCTGAAATCAAGGGGCAAAAATATACATGTGTCTGTGAACTTGTCGGAGACGAACAATGATTCTTTGTACTGCAATCCACTTAATGCATGTGCTAATATTTCAAAATGTGTTTATATTTTTATCTGACAACCGTAAAAAGCAGACATTATATTCCTACCAAAAAAATTGTCCAAGTCTGTTACACAAATCAGTCAAAATTGTGATAAATTAAAATCATTTGCTGGACAGATAAAAATAATTAATCTTTCATACACATGATACATGCTGCTATGGCTATGGTAAATTACTCAGTTGAAATTAAAGCTTCTAAGAGTTTCTAAAATTTACTACACTCTATCATATGTTGATCTCATTCATTTCCGGCACTCCAGTCGGAGCCTGCGTCTAGCCTGATACTTTAGTGGAGAAAACAGGATTCTATTATAGTCGGTGTGGTTTATTTTACATAGCCATCCACATGCTCAGCAGAAAGTCAATTAGGTTGCCACTTTGGAGGCAAATTGCTGCCGAGACGGCATTACAATCTCAAAACACACAAACAAACACACACACACAGGATCAGCCCTGCCAAATACTACCTCTACTGCAGGAGAATCAACACTCAGTCTATCTTGATCAATACAGCTTTCAGCTTTGGATTTCACTTTCTTCACAATATTATTGGTTTGGAGCATCAAGTGAAACCACTCGAAAATTACATTTGAGAGTTTACACTGAACATTTATCAATATGTCTCAGTTTTACAGTAAAGAAGTTGCAACATTTACTATGTCATTAAATTTATAAGAATTGGTATAAAGTTGAAAAACAACAGATTTTCGGTCGAACAGATATAGAGAATCTGACAGCTCGACTCACCATCCAAACATAGGACATCAGAAAGCATCCTGTCACTTTACCCAGCCTGAGCTCCAGCACTTGTCTTTCTCTGGAAGAAAAACAATAGAGTTATTAGAAGGGGCTCATATGTCTACCATCCAGAACTGAAAGGACTGAGACTAAATTTCAAGCTCAGGTCATTTCCCCACTTTGACATTCACCCAATCATGCAAAGTACCCCTTATCCTCTTCTGTTCTTCGATCTTCAATCATCCCCCACTCATCCTGTACCTCTTTCTCCCTTTTTTTTCTTCTGCCCCTCTCTCTAATAACAGGAAGTCGGCTTTCTCTCACATGGTTGCTGACCTTCCAGGCAAAGAGCAGAGCAGCTTGCAGCTTTAAGTAATTCCTGTTGCCTGCGTTTGTCTCTCATCAGCGACTGCAGATGAAAGAGTGAGGGGGGCATCTGTACTTCCCCTGATCGCTGTATTAATTGTCAAAGAGCCTATAGGTAAGAAGAAGATTATTCTTAAGTGGAACAAGATCAGCTGCGTCACACCCGTACTTCCTAACTAATGGGACCCAGAGGAGGTACAGTGTAATACTCCCAGTGATCATCACAACATTGAAATTCAAACTGAATTCAAGAACTTTTGGGGTATGAGCCACAAAGTGATCGTCTATCTATCTATTTATCCTCCAGAGAGAGGCTGTCTGGAACGAATGCAAGCACAGGCCTGCATCACAGGCAACATCTGTGTTGACAGTGTTGTTGTTACAAGTAACAGAAAATAGGGCCGTGTGACTGTCTCTTTCCTTTGGTATGTATGGGTGTGCATGGGAGATGCAGTACAGAGGGTTAGTGTATGCGGCCAGTGGCAGAAATCAGTGAACGAACGACAGATGGAAAAGCCATACCTGTGGAAAGGCTTGATATGAGGTGCTCTTTTATCAGTGTGTGTGTGTGTGTGTGTGAGTGTGTGGAAAAATAAAGGAAATAATGAAAAAATATAATGTGCTGGCAGCTGGAAAAGACATTGAATAAAGTCTGTCTGGGACTGAATCTCTGACAGTTTGTCTCTTGATATAGTGTAGCTCCACCATTTGCTCCATCTTACAGTCACTGTGCTCGTATTACATGACAGACTGCTTAAAGCTGGAGTGTGAGCTGATAAACTCAAAGATTTAGTGTTACTTTTCTTCCGCTTTCGAACAGAAATCTCCTGCAGCCTCCACAAACCTGAGCACTCCTCCATATCTGACATCTTTCTGGCAACCCCCTCCCCATCTCCCACATACTTGGTCCATTACCTGTCTAGTCCTCAAATACTGCTCCTATTGAGCTTGTTAATATGCACCACGTATCTGTGCCCTGATTGGCTGGACTCATTTCCTGTAATTATAAGGGAGGAAACTGGGGTGAGGGGTCGCAGCTTGCTAAGTTTAGCCCTGTGGACAAACCCAGACTGAGGCCAGTATCTACCTAGATCATGAGTGTTTGTTTGTGGGTTTATTTGCATCAGAGAGTGAATGACTGAGTGTGTGTGTGTGTGTGTGTGTGTGTGTGTGTGTGTGTGCAGGTGCTAGTTCATGTTTGAGGCTGCAGGTATACTCACATGGGCAACAGTTTCTAAGAGGAGCTGGTATTCTCCTGGAAAAGATGTCTTTATTTCAACATACTTAAAGCTGCTTCAGGTAAAACAAATGAAGTCACTATATTAACTTAAACAATCAAAAACTATTAACTATACTATAACTAACTATTGCGAAATACCTTGTTTCTTCTGATTTTTTGTTTACACAGAAGGGTATGTACTTCGAAATCCTATAATTAAATTAATAATATATACAAATATAGCTCTATTTTATTTATATTTTTCATTAAGTTTTCATTTTTCCATGTTTTTCTCAGTTAGGCAGTGAGAGTTTAATCATTTTCCTGCAGCCATATTTCCAAATGTGTGATGTCTCATTATCCTTCACTTTTCCATTTGTGGCCATTTCAATCAGCCATGGTCAGAATTCCATTAACAGGTCCACAAGCCCGCACACAGAAATAGGTTGACACTTTAAGTGCTGTGCAGATTTTTATTTTTTCTAGATTGTGTGCCAGTATTACACTACATACAGAGCTCTGTGAGGACACCATCACACAGGTATTTTTAACAGAAAGGCCTGCCTTCATGCTGTACTAAAACTGGGGCTAACAAGGCGTACGTTTGTGTGTTTCACACTCACACACATACTCTCTGTTAGCCATCAGTGCCAGGGAGTCCAACAAGTTGAAACACTTAAAGCCTGAGTCTGTGGTAGACCACAAAGCACTGCCTCGCCATGCACCCTCACCTGACATGCCATCCCGATCGAGTTTAATGGCAGGCATTACTCTTGCCAGGGGCAGAGCCAGGGCAACGACTGGGTGGTAGTTGGGTGGTNNTTTGATATTACACAAAAACACGTACTCAGCTCTAATTCAAATAGCTTCTCTGTCCTGTAGAGAATTTGAGGGTTGTTGGCGCATTCAAAGACATGACCACAGACCTGCATAGGATGCAGCAGGTTGTGCATGGCTCCCTCCGGGCTCTGAGATGCTGATTGGTGCTCAGTGATCAACTGCAGAGCAGAGATGTTTTGTTTCATGCGTTCAACAGTCAAATATTGCCATTGACACCATGCCACTATACATCGACAGGCAATGGAGTCTTTAGTTCGCTGTCAGACGTTAACACACACATTGGGTGTGAAAATGGTACATGTGATTATTCACTTCAAGGTCCATTTAGTAGCTTTCGAACGTATGGAGTCATCTTAGTCATGGAATTGACAACTTGACTTTTAAGTAGACATGGACGAGAAGTCCTTTAATTTGAGAAATTCCATGAAGAGTGGACAAATTGAAACTGATGAAGATGATGATGATAATGATGATGATGAAGAAAGCTCCAGGTGAGATTGTTTCATCAACCATATTATAAATGTTTAGTGGTGGAACGAACATTTACTCAAGGGCTGTACTTTTTTTTTCATCAGTAATAATAATCTAATGATATAATATATAATAGTATATAACAGTCACAGGGACAATTCTCTGCATGGAGTACATTTTATTATACTTACATACTTTTATGCATGAATTTTACTTGTAATATAGTATTTTTACCTCCTCCACTACTGCATTATGACTATGTTATACAGTCATAACAAGACAAGACAGAACTCAGCAACATATTCAGATTTTACCTGGACAGACCTTCATCACTTTAATTCATCCACTCGTAGTAAATGTGAATTATTTATCTATCAGCTCAACCGCATTTCATCCTAACGCACTTTAGAAACCACGGATCATGGCACTGATAAGCATCATCATCACCACCACCACCACCACAGACTCCACCAATAACACTGCCGGGACTCCCGCTGATCGCCAGCAGCCGCTACCAGCATCAAACTCAGCGCAGGCAGCAAAACAAGCCCCTTGTTTGAATTTCAATGAACAGCAGCACGGTAAACACATCAAGAGAGCCTTCTGGTTTCAGTGAGGAAATCTTGACAATCAGAAAGACTATCGCTGCAGCTCAAACTGCGCTCCGACGCAGACCAGACTACTGCGCACAAAGTATCCTTACCGTCTCTCCCCCGCTGTACGAGCAGCTCCACAAGATCCCACTTTGTCTTGATATGAACTCTTCTAGGCTCTCTTTTATTCGGTTGTGTGCCTCGGTGTTGTGGCGGAGTTTTCCAAGTGTACCACGCGTTATTTGAGGCTGGTTAAATCTGGCGTCGTCCTGCGCACAGCTCCCACCTCCGACGTCTTGAAGAAGTGCACATCAACGGTACTCTGTATTACTCCAATAACACTGCATCATAACTAAACACTCAACATAAGAGTGTCTGTCTCCGGCTGTCTGCCACTCAAATTAAATAATGACTGTTTATAACCAGTATTGTTATCATATAAGAAAGAATGCACCAATTGTGTGTGTGTCTGTGTGTGTGCCCGGTGGGTATTGTTCCTCCTGTCCCTATGGTGATGTGTACTTCTGTCTCTCACTACAGGTACAAGTGTAGATGGCAGCTCATGCTGGTGCCTGTCTGCCTGTCTGTTAAACTTCTCTGAATAATTATTGTCACAACTACAGATTTATAACACACAATGCATTAGTGCTTTGCTGCTATGCTTTCTATGCATTGACAAACACATAAAAAGTAGACATGCATAAAACATAAGCAAGGCATTTGCAGGATGAAGAATTTAATGTTTTCAGTGTCCAATGTTAGCCACAAAGAACAGTATAAGATAATGTGAAAAGGCTGTATGACATACTCAAGAGCGTTGATTATGGTGTTCACTGTTGAACCCTTTTATTTGAAATGAAAGTAAGGAGAGAGGTGCATATTCAGTGAGAAATCCATTGCACAAGTAGATAGAGTTTTGTGGGGTTTTTTCTATTAAAACAATTTATGCAAGACAAATGGAAACCGAAATATAGCTATATATTAACATTGTTTTGTGATGAATGAAGCACAGTTTCATGTAGGTATTCACTGGAAACATAACAATGAGCCATTTTGCACCTGAACTATAGATATTACAAAATATACACAAACACAACATAACCACTTGATCTATATGTAGTTATCTCAGTAATGACCAGACTGAACGTAATCCTCGTATATAGTTTTTATGTATTAACAATGAAACTTATTTAAACACTGCTGTACACATTACTTTTCTGTGGTTTCAATTACTGGGAATGGCTGCATACCACATCGCTTTGAAACAATAAAAAATAATAACATAATTAAAATTTCCTATTTTTATTCTGATGGCCAGATGCCCATGTCTTTTTGTTGCCAGAATGCATGTTGACTGAGCAATCCTTGCTTACAAATAAATATTTTTTCCCCTTAAGGTTAAATAATTATAATTACTAAACCTTTCACTTAACTAATAGCATATCTTTCCACATCAATATTTTTTCCTAATACTGTATGTGACCCCTGAGGGGCTCAGTAGGTCATTGCAGTATACTATACTCTTCTGTGTGAAGGGAAAAAAACGCCCCATCAAGAGCTCAACACACAGCACAAATAAAAAAGCTCTGCACAAACACGTGTGTGTTAAATATCCACTTGCACAGATGTTAAACAGGCAGGGGGGCAAACAGTGTATTGAAATGTACTCCTGCATATTATGATCTATAGAACTGATATTACATAAAATATAACAATATTAGAGCAAAACTAAAGCTTACAGTGGAACCTCTGACCGAATGTTATTCTAACAGAAACAGATAAATCAAACAACTTTTAATTCTTAAAGTATTTAGCATCTGACCGAAACATAAATTGCTGTGAACTGACACCGTTGCCCTATCCCATTCATATTCATGGGGGCAGGTCAGATGTTGACAGTGTGGGCATGTTTCTTGCACAGAGCCTTGTCTTTTTTGGAGAAAAACGGCTGACCTTGCAGATTAGCAGAGCAGACCTGTGAAAAGAGCCAAAGATATACAGAGTGGTGTTGTTACTCACAACATTCTCAACAGTTTTTTTATTTTTAGATCTAAACGTTGTGAGAGTGACACTGTCCTGGACCTACCGCACACACAAAGCAGGTGTCATGCCAGGTGAAACCTAGAGCCTCCAGGAACTTATCCCCTGCCTCAATGGGAAAGTCACAGCCGTGGCAGTTAGTCCCAAACAGGTTGTAGTAGTCTGAGTGAACAGTACATTGACAAATTGTTATTTGGTCTGCACGCATTGGTTTTCTTTACAACATTTAATTTATTGTTGTGGGCTTCTCACTGTACCTCGTTCACAGTATGGCTGTCCATCCTCCATGTGAAACATGTTGCCTCTGATTGGCTGTTGGCAGGCAACACAGATGAAACAGGACACATGCCAGGTCTGTTTCAGGGCATTCATGACCTCCTACAGAGAAAATAAAATAGAAGAAATAAATGAGGAACAGCTTGTTGAAGCTAATATTATTGTATAGTCCTCAAATGATCCATCAAACAATTTAAGGACAGTTTTTGGAAATTAAACAAAGACTCACAAGTTTATTTTGAAGATTATTTTATATTTATTTCTATTTATATATATATATATATATTATATAATATATAGTTTTAATGGTTTAATTCAAGCATTATCATTCAGTTTATAATAACAACCACTGTATTAGTAAAGAGAGAGTTTTCAGACTAAGGCCGAGAACAATATCCCTTCAGTTCTGTAACTCACCCCCAGAATCTTCTGGTGGCAGCGGGCACAGGTGGGAGCAAAGAACTGCTCATAGCAGCATTCACAGTACACCTGGCCTCTCTCCTCCACAAATCCATGGACTGCCAGGGAGGAGTGGCAGTGAGCACAGTTGAATTCCTCGGGGTGCCATGACATGCCCATGGCCACAAGGAATGGGCCCCTGGTGAGAAGAAGCAATGGACGAAGGAAATTGATTAAAAAGTATTAAAACCGTCCACCTACTAAGGCTTTTAACACATAACCAAGAATTCTGCACAGTAAAAATTGTGCAGAATTTTTACTAAATTCTGTTATCACTGACATTTTTTAAATTATTATTCTAAAATTCTAACTGTAAATGCAGTGTTTCTGATGTTATTTACCTGATGATATTGTTGCACTTGCTGCACATCGGGGTGCGCGTTCCGGCTGGGATGTGCTCAGCCCGCTGCACCAGAGAGTTGAGGTCCTGTGGATGTGGCTGTGGAGTTGGGCGGTCTGGACCTTTGGGAGCAGGATTGGCAACTTTGCCAAATGAAGGAGCTGCACCACCCTTTGGAAACCCTAAACCAGCGGGGAAAATAATGGATCAGTATTCAAATGGGAAAAAGAAATGGGCTGGGGAGAGGTGTAGATAAAGTTTTAGACATAATGTACTTTCCACAGTTGTTATTTCTTAGCATTACTTGAGCAGGACATATGTGCATAGTTTAGATATGTGTTTTCAGACAATGAATGGAAATTATTTGATGATCTCTAACCACCATGCCTGAAGCATGAGACAGCTGGGTTGGACAGAGTGACCCCACCCAGCCTAGACAAGGGATCAATTTTTCCCACTGAGGGAAAAAACACATTCCCAGAGTCAGAGGAGACACCTGGAAAAATAATCCCCCTCCTCTCATCTCAAAACACATGGAGAGGATGCACAGTTTTTCTTATTCTCTTTCACAGTGCATAGACACATCCAGGACAGGAGGTCAGTGCTGTCTGCCCTCAGAGGGAGCGCTTGAGGGTAAAGGCATTGGGGACAGAGAGACTATTGAGTGAGAGCACCATTATCAAAGACTTGGGAGGTCAAAGGATAAGTGCTCCCTAAATTTCCTAGTAATGGAGAGCAAACAAACTGAATAAACAGAACTGGGCACTAGCAGGGATGTGAGAAGACTGTGGGAGTGGGTTTAATAGGAAGAAAGATACTAGAGAGTAAGTGTGATGAATTTACAAAGAAGATTCTCTCATAGGTTTTATTACTTCTTTCCTTAATGTTTCTGTTATGGTTAATCTGACGAGATGCTTTTGATATAAACACCATTAGCCAATTTCCAGTGACATTATCAAACATAATTATGCCTAAAATTGCCTAACACTTCCTGAGCAGGGCCACAGCTACAATTAAGGAGGTGATGCCCTTGGTATTTTTTCTGGGAATTTGGGGGTTTAGCAACCAGTCAATAAAGTGTGTGTTCATCCGAGGAGAAAAGAGGATAAGAAATGCCAATGTACACGCTTCTTTGGCAGCAAGCTAATGCTGTGCATAATGGTATCATGATTTAGCATCTACTATCCATTACCTTATGTTAGATTAAAAGATTCATATTTAATCGAAGGTGGCACTGATGCAGATAATTAGACAGGAATCAAAATATATTTAAATAGCACTATGTGGCTTTATCTGTGTGAAAGCTGCTACAGTGAGGTGGATGTTGACAACCTGTCAGCCGAGGGCTGAGTCACATTAAATAGGACAGCAAGTGAAACAGACATTTGTAAGTCTGTCATTGCTGTCTTGCTGTATAAGGGAGATAAGGAGAAAAAAAGTCAGCATGAGAAGGCGTCCAAACTGAATCACAGCAGGACTGCAAAGCTCGGTGTTGTCTCGTCTGTCTCTCTAAATTCAGAAACAGTGGGATGTAAAGCAATGCAAAAGAAGTCACTCTGACTCTGAACTATATCTATTGGATTAAGGCCCCATTTATAAAATTTGAATGAGCATCTTTATAATGATATTTTTGCAGCCTAAATATTTGACTAATTCCTTGCTTTTGAAGGCACCAAAATTCTGAATTCATGTAAATACATTTATAGGTCACGTAGCACATTCCACACACCCAGCCCAATTCCACATGGCCACTATGAGATACGTGCTTGTTGACTTGAACTCAAGTACGTGTTAATCTGATAAATAACACAGCCAACAGAGAACTAACTGTGGCCTCTCCCGCTCTTACCCTGTGGCACCTTTCAGCAGCAGTTTCTTAAAGGGCCTTTAGGGGAATACATTAGGGCCCACAGTGCATCTGTTCATGTATGAGTGCATACTTGTGTCTTACTATTGCTAATAATGACCCCTGACTGATGCCTTTCAGCAAATATTTACCCTGACCACCTCGAGGTCTCGTGGCAGGGATTGCTGTATTTAAAGGGCAGCTTTCACACAAAATAAAATATATATTTCTCAATTTCACAATCTATTTAACTAAGAGGATCTTGGTAAAAGCCAATAATCTGAGCTCATTAATGGAATACCTCTGGTTTTTATAGAGCTCATAATCTTAAATGGCTTAGTGTCAGGTATTAAACCTGGAATACAATTTACAGCTGAGCATCAGTGATTTAAAAGAAAGAGACTGCCCTCTGTAGGCCAAAAGAAGAAACTACACAAAATAAATATTATATTCCTGGCAGAGGCAGAACCATTTAAGTGGCAGCAAATAGCAGAAGCAGGGGACGATTTCTGAATGCGTTCCTCTACCTGGTGGACCTCCAGGCTGGTAGGAAGGCTTGTTCTGGGCTGCCGGGCTCTTGAACCCTGCAGAAGCAGGGATGACGTTGCCGTTCCTGGGTGCAGCTGCAGATTTGGAATATGTTTTTGCTGCAGGCGAGGTGTGCACAGTGGGAGTGGTTTTGTCAACTGCCTCACTAGAAAATACATATACATATTTCATATAAATCATAACTCACTACAACACACACACACACATATTTATACATACATGTAGTACATTTGTTTATCTCGTATTTTCCTATGATTTAAACAATTTTCGGTGCAAACTGTAGCAAATCCATGAATAGGAGAGAAATCTAAGAGTGGGAACTAACTGAACTGAACCTCCAGTACAGACTAGAACTCCGTGTGATCTGGTCACCTGCAGATAATAACGTCTGCCACAGTTGGTTGGAATCTCAGTGACACATGCAAACAATCATAACAATTATGGGAAACTTTCAAATAAGGATATGCACTGCTGCCCACTGTCAATATGGTTTGCAAATTACTCACATAAGGAAACAATTACAGGTGGTGATACCATAGTATCTCTACATGTAACCAGTGGTTATTCTGCTGGAACAGAAAGGATGGAGACAGTTTGAGGCAGTGGTGGTTTCATTCCCCCATGGCAGTAGAAAATATCCACAATATATTTTAGTAGAAAATGAGAAGCACTAGTCCTTCTAGTCCACACCCCTTGTAAAATTTCACAGCTTTCATTTCAAGCTGAGAACCTCCTGGGGCAGCAAAGGGTTCAAACTCAATAAAGGCTGAGAACGTGCATACATTCCTCAACTAGAAGATTTAATGCTTTAACAGTTAAGAGTAGTTTGATATATAATCTGCTTCACTAATTATACAATATGTGATTAAATCTTAAATATTTTTTTCTGGGCCTGCCCTGCAATAATCCATGGGGGACATATGGTGCTGGGCAGTAACGGGGATCAGCATTCAACCGTAAAAAGATATGAACACTCAGCAACCTTTACATAGGCACTCTTATTGGCCAGATAGAATAGCTGAGCAAAGGATTTGCACCACCAGGTTAACAATTTGTCACCTTGAAGCTGCATGTTACTCACAACAGCACCTATTGTGCTCTCAACCACTGATTTATGGTTTTGTGTTTTATCATGGTTTTGATCTTTATTTCTTTATCTTACCCTGCCTGTTAGGTTTCTGTTTAAACATGATTAGCATATGAAATGGAATCATCCACTGGTTTTATGTCTCACATGTGATTACATTTACCAGCAGTTATGTACAGATTGCCTTGGTGAATGTGTCTTGATCTGTCTGCCGGTCTAACATCAAAATGATGAGAAGTTTTTTAATGGAATAGCGATCATACTGTGTTTAAATTTAGCTCATCAACTACATGTTTATGCTTTTAAATGATATGTACCAAGACCAGGTATGGGGCTATTGATTTTGGTGACCATCAGTAACTTGTAATGACAATAATAACACAATGGAATGAAATACACCAAATGGTTCTTGTTGTTAAAATGTTTGAACAGTGCTTAGAGAACAATTGCCTATAAAAGAACTGACTCATATTTGATTGTACTTTGAACAATGTAATTTTTGTCTCATTGCTCAAGTAAGAACAATACAGGCATTGTTAATCCTCTACTCGTTATGCTGCATATCATAGACCTTCACCTACTGTTACATTTCTAATTGACAAGTTTACTTTTTTCTTCCAGGCAAGAAGAAAAGATGAAACTGAAAATAAAAGATTAAGAAATAAGCAACAGCAGAAAAGAAAGAAAACAGTTTATTGAGAAAGAGTCATCAAAGGCTGACAAACATTTTTGGTTAGTGTAGAAAATAGAGGGAAAAGATACATACATGCTCAGAAAAATAAAGTATAAGATTACAGAAAGTGTGCAGAGGAAAGTGGAGGCATACTGACAGCAGTTGCAGATGGAGCTCGACATAAACACTATGCTACAGAAAAGTTTACAATATACTGCAATATTATGTAATGCTGCATTTTCAAGCACACACCCATATTTACTTGCATGCATTTCATTAACATTTTAGAATATAAATGCATATAGCAAGATAATATGTACCTTAAAACACTTTCTACAACAGAGGTTGTGTGATCCTGTATTTGTAAAAACAACTTGTGTTGTTTAAAACTTTTGGGACATTGAACTGGGACGTTTAATAAGAGCCAAATGAAGGCTGCCATTATGTTGGTATGCAAAAGGAGGCAAGTATTTTTAATAATAGGCAAAATAAAATAAATAAAACAAAGGTAAACAAATGAAACAAGACAAAACTAAGCCGTGTCTATTACACATTTAGCACTCGTGCTGAAACATCGTGATGCCAATCTCTCAGCTTGTTGTACTTGTGTCCTATGACTTCTTGGTCCAACTTGTTCGCTCTGTTTTGCCCCATAAAACAGGATTTAAAGAGAAAGAAGAGAAAAGTTGGAAGGTTAAGATTGAAGAAGAAAGCAAAACATAACACAAGAGGGAGCACATGGATAAATGAGGGAAGAATAGTAATAGCACAGAAAAATAGCAATGTCGGAGATTAATATAAAACATGAGACTCTCCTTGCAGATGTGTATTGAATTATACTCTGAGGAAGATGTGTAATATCTACCTTCTTTTTAGGAAGTGTACACTGAATAAAATCTCGCCAACACAGGAAGAGCATGAATCTCCTTCTGGCAGGGCAGCTATAAGCAACAATACCATTTAATTACCCACAGTTTCTAGTGAGTGACACACAGATTGGTTGGGGATCTGGTAAGGAGGGCAGACTGTGTTTACTGCAGATTAAACAGATTTAAGGCTGAGAACAGCAGTAGCAATCACAGCCTGCGCTGAGTCTATCGCTGTCTCCATTCAACCATCTTCCTGTAAGAGCTCTCAGTGTGGTTTCTCCAAATTAAGCCTTAAATTAAGCATGATACTGTGGGACCATAAGATCAGGAAATCAGGGCTTAACTGTGAATTACAGGCTCCTAGATATGCTTACATGAGTACTTTGAGGGCCAATTCTGAATTTGAAACCTCAAATTGAGATCAAGAAATTGTTGTAACATTAAGAACACCATTGCTAGAACACATGCATGACTGTATGTCCTGCAAAAGTACTCACAGACGAGAGAAAGACAGAAGCAGAAGGCGAACACTCACAAACACATACCAGATTTGATTATATCAAAACCACCAACCACTTACTTCTTTCCACTGTTCTCTTGAGCTTGCTCTGCAACAGTGAAGAAAAAAAAGATGAAAATGAAGTGCAATGTATAATAAAAAGGTCACTGAGAATACACAGAATCACAATGTTAAAAACACTGGTATCCCAGTTTGTTCAACAGTAGGTTCATCTTGTCATGCAAGGACTACATGACTAAAATTAAACCTTGATGCGACTTCCTGCACCCATCTTCCCCCCAGTTGTTCACAGCTACAGAAACACCACAACAGAATGGATATCCATCAAATGTTCAGAGCTCATCACATATTCCACCCCAGTCTGGTAATATAATTTGACAAAAAGAGAGACGGAGGAAGACAAATCTCTCATCTTACTTCATTCTAATAATTGAGTTACTGTAAATGTCATTTTGCATCAGGAAAACAGATCCACACACACATATATGCGCAACCCATGGGGTGAAGCCCAAAGCCGCAGCCTGCTCATGTAACCATCAATGTCAAAACACTACCATAAAAAATTTATTAAATCATAGGGTGATGAAAGCTACTATGACTAAAGAAACTGTAATCTATGGAGGCATTGCAGTTTTGATTGAAAAAAATTGGCTTATAAAACAGGGACATAATTAAAGGCATATAAAAGCTTCTGAAGAAAGTATGTAGCCAAAGATTACCCTAAAATTGGTAATCTTTGTATAAATCTGTCAAATGTTGAGCCTAAAGTGGTTTAATGGATCGTAAATTAACTGACAGCAATACCAAGCTGAACCTTACAATCCTCAAATAATTATTACAATTAAATTTGTCCAGTTTTAACACTGTGTACATTAATAAGCTAGTGTTCATCAGAAACCTGTCTAAGGCCCTGTGAGCACACCGACGTTGGTACACACCATTTTCAGTGCCGGTGAGCTGGGCCAAGATACGGAAGGAGCGGGACTGGGAGGTGCCGGTTCGTGGGTGCCAGTCCTCCGTGTCCTCAATCAGGCGCTTCTTGCTGGCATCACTCAGTGGAGACACGTGATTCTCTGGCTCCTCAACCGGTTTCCTGTATAGTCAGATCAACCAGGAAATGATGATGTTACAGACACGGAAAACATCTGTGTTTTAAACAAAAAACAACTGTTAAAACAATTATTACATTGTTAAATATTACAGAACCTCTACCAGAGGATAATGATGTTCCAGGTAATACACACACGCAAGCTCACAAACAACTAACATTCATGTTAACAACCCAGTACACATGCTGTATATACTGTACTATGCAATAAGTGCTCCATATTCAGTCAAGGGTGCAGCTTGTAGATACATGTTTCACAGTGTGACCTAACTGCTGTTAGATTTCACAATTACCTCCTAGGTCTAGCTGGAGGTGGTGTTCTGTAGGCGAGCAATGAGAAGGTGTTGAGGGATAATGCACGAAGGCAGAAAACAATCATAAATTAAAAGTCACATTAAGTGCTAATTATACAGAATGACACTTCACTGTTTATATTGGAAAGTCAAGAAACTGTTCTGACCTATACTTACTTAAGACTTCTCTGAGGTTCACTATTGGGAAGGAATACCACAATAGAAGAGCAGAAGTCAGCCAGATAATCAAACTACATGTATTTCTTTAAAATAAATATCTTAATGTCTAAAGGGTATTGATTAATGACAGTAAAAATGTAAAGTGCAAATTAGATTTACTATACTAAAATGGTGAAATTAAAACACACTGCAACAGTGAGTGTTTGAGAGATGAAGGTGACAGTGACCATTTCTCACCACATGGTGGGAGTAATGTGCATTGAAAATAAAGGCTTCCTAAAATGATTTGATGGCACTCTAGAATACAATAATATTTATGTTAAGTGTTTACATGCACAGTTTGAGTGCCAGTCCAAATTGTGAGCCAATTTAATGTCCAAAGCTCAAGTGTGTGTATTTCCGATTCTGTGTGTTTGTTTCTGTGCGCGAGAGTGTGTGTCAGGTGAGTCGAGGTGAAGGATGATCAAAGACAGCACAAGTCAGGCTATTCTTGGACAAAGCAGAATATACTGTGCAGTGATTTATCTGGCCTTGAGTAAACACACTGACAGCGGTAGCAGATGGAGCTCGACAGATGCAGAGTAGCCCAGTGACAGTCCTGCCTGCACTGGGTGTAAATACAGTATTAGCTAACGCAGAGCTTGATGCCACTGGGAAAATGATTGACCAGTATGAGCTGACCCCCGCTGGGTGTCTCGTGGTGTCTCAGAGACAGATTATTTACAGTGGGGGTTTTGCAGTTTGTTTGTATGAGCATGTGCTGTAAGTGGATGAGCATGAATGTGAGGTTTGTGAGGGTTAGCTCAAAGAGGTGCAAGCATGCCTCTGGTAATCATAAACCAGAGAGATGGGAAGGCTGTAATCACATTCCACATGGTTAGAAAACTACTGCAGCAGATATATTATCATTCATATAACTAACTTGGGGCCTGTCTCTTCTTCCTCCTGTGGGCAGAGAAGGGGGTAAATGGAAAAGGATTGAAGCCAAGAAGGATAGATCAGTTTGAGAAATAGATCATAGTTGCGTACACATTTAGTGAAAGGCCCTTCTGAGAGAATGTGCATAGAGAGAACCAAAGAAACCACAAACAAAGCATGCCAGGACACAAACACACACATGCTGCAACAATATACTCCACCTCTATAAGTAGGCAGTCCAAGGTTTCAGGCAACAGAAAGATTGAAAAGATGACACAGTAACATTGTGTCCGATAATCACACTTGCACTCATTTCTGAATAGACCGTTATCGCCACACGTACAGATATAGGTGGATTTCCCAGATGTATTTAAGTGTGAAGCCACTTGCTCACTTAAAGCCAACAAAAACAGATCTCTGTGACCTATTTTTTTCAGGTGACAGAGTAAAGAATGAGTGGCAAATCACTTAAGCCTAGCTCAGTCTACTGCAACCCATCCAGTGAGCCAAACTCTGCCGATGGAGCCCAGTCCAGCCAAACTTAGCTCGGTCCCCGGTCCCTAAAAGCACGGACCTGCCAGGATTCTGGCTAATTAGAAACAAGTGTTACACCAGCAGTGCCTGTTGGGCAGACTGTGTGTTTGGCAGAGTTGCAAACCCCACTGTCAATTATAGATAGTCAGGCAGTAGCATCAGTTAGCATGTTGTGTAGACTCGGGTCCCTTTCCAATTGCCCTGTGGTAGATTTAAACAAGATGTGCAGAATGCCATGGATTTTCCCTGTATGCAGCTGTGTGAAAACATAGGTGATGGGCTGTTTCAATGTTAGTTTTTCTAATGAGACACATATTTTGGGGTGAATCGCAACATGGTAATATAGAAAGACCAGAATGAAATATTTAATTTTCTGTAATCCATTCCTTCAGGTTGACCGTAAAGCAAAAGAGTCCACTAATCTGTGGCCTCTGTGAACCACAACTCCTCCTGGACTTGCTGACTAAAGCACACAGTGTGTGTGTGTATTATTAAATCATTCTATAATATTTTGCACTCACACCAACATAAATAGTGAGGTTGTTTCATATAAATATATGACTTCAGCTTTACTCCTCAAAATAAAAACGGACAGTGTAAGAGAAAACATATGGTAACTGGGTCTGATGAATGGTACCTACCCATTGAAGTGCTCTGACAGCCCCTGGCTCTCCAAAAGACCTCGTCTCTGTCCCATAGCCACCTCACAAGCATTGTTGTTGGAATAGAGGTTGATGGGGGTGTTATAGACGGAGGGCTGTGGGACATTAGGTTGGGAGGAAGGGGCTGTCACTCTGGCTGGAGAGGAGGAGTTAGATGAGGAGGAAGAGGCAGAGGTGGAGGTGAAGGTGGAGCGGCCAGGGCTGGGTCTGGGAACTGACTTGGCCGGAGAGGAGTCTGGGACAGCGGGGCTCGACTTCAGTGGAAATGGAGGCTGCGGTGGTTGAGAAGGGGCAGCAGGCGTGAAAGCGGATGATGCGGAGGGAATGGTGGCTACTTTGGGGGCATCTGGGGAGGCAGAAGCTGTGACCACACCGCCGCCACCCCCAAAAGGCCGGGCTGTCTTGTTGTATGCAGGACTGGGCTGACTTGATGGCTTGGTGTATGTGGTGCTTGGGGCAGGGTGAGTGATTGGGACAGGCTTAATGATTTCTTGAGGTTCGTCCTAGATAAAGGTGGAGACACACAGCGTGCACATACAGCAAATCCACAATCAACTCATGCAAGATAAACCAGCATTCCCAAAAGCACTGCAAAACCATCTAAATCAATTGTGTTGTCACAATGCTGTATGAATGGAAGTCATGCCTGTGACATACAGGTTTAAGAGGTGCTAAAAAAATGTGGCCTCTCAGGTCAGCTATGCATGCCAAGCCAATCTGTGCTCTGACATTATCTCAGAAGGGAACAAAATGCATGTTCACTTTTAATAAATTGGTATAATATTCATAAACAAATGGAATTCAGTTCAATTTGAGTTAATATACAGATTTTTTGTGAATATGTTAGTTCATACCTTAGGCACTCCATCTTTAGGGGCACTGGAGGGTCTGTGAAGATAGAAAGACAATTTTTTTAGAACTATACACAC
>NW_023339774.1:12097325-12123344 GCF_004916995.1 Morone saxatilis | reverse complement strand
CATCTTAATGTTTCCAGTGATGCATTATCTACCTCAAGCAAGATTCAAGCTTTTAGAAAATTGACTTTTATTGCGCACTGAAATAAATGGAAACAAATGGCAGCCTGGAAAGTAGCAACAGTTCAAAACTTTATGCTTTGGAAAATGGTTACCAATAATTATGTGTAATTTGTAGTTGTAATTTGTAGAATAACCACCAGTATGTGTGAACACACTGAACTTTAGGGTGTGAGTCCACATGCGTACTGGTGTTGAAGTGTGGCGTACATCTGATTTACACTTATGATTGAAGCAGCTGCCACAGTTTTATCACCTATGGGATGGGAAGGGTGGGCTGTTTCTTCTCTTAAAATGTCCTTGATAGAAAGAAAATATCCAACAACCTTTCATCCCCTCTATTTGTTTCCTTTTTAATACTTGCTTTTAATACTGTCTAAAACAATATCAAATAAAATAAAAAAAACATGAGGATATTATTATATATTAGGATGTATTGTGTATAAATGCATATCAGAAGTGCAACACACACCCCCTACATGTCACACAAGGCCCATGTAAGTCCCTGTCTTAAATTGATTTCATTAGTGAAGTATTAAAACTCGAAGTCAGACACATGCCTTCGTTAACAATGTGTCCTATATTTGGTCCGGACATGCAGACAATGCGTCCCTAATTCCTCATAAAAAAACAAAAAACAGACAGTGAGTCAGCAAGGCTGGTTCCGGACCAGCAGCTACGGTATGTCCGCTGGCATCCTTCCTTTCTCTGCCATTTTAGGAAAACAGTCAACAAACTCTTACGTATTTCCTTTTCTGAGTGAGCAGCGGCACGACAACTGAGCCTGGCCCCGGCTTATTAAAGAGCCCCACCCTCCAACTAGATGTTGATGTCATCTTTGCCCATACTTGCATTTACAGTTTCCACTTAGCAGTTAATACAGCGTATGCTTATTTTCCAAATGTACTTGTATTATTGGACTTGCTTATGGAGAAACAGCACGCTGTGCCAGGGAAAACAGTGAAAGGTCTAGAGATCAAACAGCACATTCCACTACAAATACGACCCAGTCTACAATGAGGCAGTGTGTATCTGCCATCAGTGGCCCAGAGTGGGGCGGTTGGGCGGATTCACTCTCTATCTGTCTTTTCCCAGAGCAAACTGAACAAACACTCGCTAGGGTGGTCCTGTGAACATCTGCTCAGCTCAGCCCCTCTGTGCTGTCCTGTTCCCTGCCTAGCCGGACCTACTTTTGTTCTGCTATGACAAAGACACAAACACTGGGTGAGTGTATGGGCGAATGAGCATATGTTTAGTTTTTGGTGTGTACAATTGTACACAGTTAATCTCAATGGTCTGTGTTTTGATATAAGGGGTCTTCTCGTTGTTATGTCAACTATCTGTGTAGTTTTCATTCTGGAGATGGCTTCTGTTTAAGAATTTTGGATAGTATAATTGTGACACACTCTCTGTAGTTTACTATTAAAATAATAACATGTATAGTTACAAGAAACATTTTTACTAAGAAAAAGAGTAAAAGGAAAAGGAAAACAAAAAGGGATTCCTTCATTCTCAGGGTTATTCAAAAGGCTAGAGGCTCATTTAAGAAAAGCTATGACTGCATACGACATAGTATATGATTTTGGTAAAACAATACACCTATAAGTACCTATTTAAATTTATAATGTATCTCATTTAGATTAAACTTTATTAAGTACACATTTTTCTTTATAAGCAGATGTGTGTGAGAAATATATTTTCCTGTTTTATGTGTGTCTACAGTACATCTATGTTCATCTGTGTTTTCAAATGATGTCATAGTTTATCTCGAAAGGAAAAATATAAAATGTTATGATTTACTGTGCTATCCTCTGTATTACAATGGGTATGTATTTATCACACAATGTGATGTTTTATGTTAATTTAACTAATCCATTAATACAAAAAGATATAAATCAGCTTTCCTTGTTTGTCACAGTACCACAGTTCGTGCTACTGTATGTGTCCATAATACAGAGAAATCCTGCCTCTGCTGAAGATGCAGTCAGGGCTTTGCTCAGCCCCAGAACACACTTCAGTTTGTTCCTCATAATCTAATCAGGATGCCTTGTTTTATTAGATTACAGACGCTGATATCTACAAGATTTATTTATGGACCCAATTTATAGACTATATACCTAAAAAAAATAAAAATAAATGAAAGATACAAACAAACTGACTCTCTGAACAGCTTCCAAAGTGTAGTTGGAAGAAAAAAACACATTTGCTGAGTGTGGTTTTCTTCAACATAGACTTGTCTGAGCACTCTGTCGCTCACTCACACACTCACACACAGATGCAGAATAAGAGAATAAGGAGGTTAACCGGAGAAACAAGCCCGAGGGCAAAGCAGACTGACGCATTTCCACCCTACCCGTGTTTCTTTGAGGGCCAAGAGAAACAGTCTGGCATGTGGCATTTGACTGAATGATGGAAAGGCTAATAGACACAGCTTTCTCACCACACACACACACATCTCACCAGCTTACCGACTCACATGTCCATCTTTTAACATGGAGGGAAAACTGCCCCAATAAGAGCAGTCTTTCATTTTCCCTGCAGTGTTTTCACTTCACTTTCACACGCTTTATGAAGCAGAAAACTGCAGATGTATTTAAAATGTTCTCGTAAAAAAACATCTTCAATGAGCTTCCACCAAAATCAGCTAACTCCAAGCATCTGTCCCCATCTTTTGCTTTATTCTCTAGATATAGTTTTGTTTACTCTCATCATATTAAAGCAAGCTGGGAGTCTGAACCTGGTACAGATATTATATGATATGTGGAAGGACAGAATTGAGTAGACTTCACACATGCTATTCATGTCATGCACAGGTTGCATTATTCCAAAATCTTGTTGAACAACAGCTGTCCTCTTTAACTTGTGTGATCAATGTTAAAACTCTGTGGGAGACCTGGCAAACACTATAGGTTTTTCAGATTTACTGCTGCATGAAAATTTGAACCAAAGCATGAGGAAGAAGGAAAACAAGGAGAAAAAAAACAGGAAAGCAAAACAAAAACTCAAACAGAGGGATATGGAATCAGCGGGTGTGGAAAATAACTTTTCTTTCTGTATTTCTGTTTTTCTGTGCAGCCAACCTATGCGCTCAGTGGCAAAACTCACAGCTTGTGTCTGGCATTTGGCCACTCCTGTCTCTTCATGTTCCCCCTTTTTTCACTGCTGAATGAACATCTTGGAAGAGGGATTTTTGTGCTTTTAAGTAGAGCTCAAAAGGACATTTCTTTAGAAAGAGTAAGAGCAGGCGGTTTAAAAAAGGGATAGAGATGTTAAACTGTCACAGTGCAAACAGTGACAGAAACGTGACCGCTATTCCAGAGTTAAAGCCTACTAACGTGCAACTGGACAGCTTGTTGCTGCTGTCAGTTGCCTGGATACTTCTCTAACACGGTTGTTGCTCATGTCTGATGTGTCAGCACACATTTCAAGTAGGAACCCTGTGCACTTGTCTGTATCAGCAGTCACTGGCTTCATAGTGATGAAGGCCTTTCATACCATTTGTTTCCATGTGCCATGCCCCTTCTGAAGCACTTCACTGTGTGAGTGGTCACGTGTGCTTGTCTTGGCAATAGTATAACGGACTAAAAGCTAACCACAGGAGTAGACAAAAGCTATTCAGATTTGCATTTAATTGCATTTATTAATACAACCCGCATTGAGACCGGATTGATGAATAAAGCGAGTAGGGAAATGAGCGAGTTCTCCTTAAGGTCAGTTCTCTGGACACAGCAACCACAACAACCACAACAGAATAAAGTGCAACTCTAGTTAATGTATCTTTTTTTAATGCAAGTCTAAGCAATGCAATAACAAGCCCCCATCCTCTCCTACTTTTCTTCCAACCACCACACCACATCTAACTAAGGCAGCCAGGAGTCAGTGGGGGCTCTGGGCTCCATTGAATTGTCCTCTACTTCACCCTGTTATAACCATTCCATAAGACTATTTGGGTATACATTGGCCATGTATGAGAATATCTGTAGATTTAACCCACAGCTGTCTAGCTGACTTGTGTTTAGCTACTGTAAGTGGCCTGTGGGCAGAAAAAACCCTGCATTTGTCTCATATACTGCAGCTACAGCACTGTCTGTGTGTGGGATATTCCAACAGGTATATTTAAAACAAGTCTGCAGTTTTAGTGAAGCAAATCTAAAGTTAGAAGAGAGGAGGTTATGTAATCAAAAGAAAAAGAGGGTAGCTAGAGTCAGAGGATATCTTGAAAGTCTAAGTGCTCATATAGTGAACACTGAATGTGTGAAAACGTAACACCTTCCAAAAGCTTAAAACTCTCCTATTCCCCTAGAAACAGCATGTATTCTCGGTACACAAACACGCACACAAAGTGGAAAACACACAAAATCTGAAACACTCTCGTGCTGTGGGAGTTGACACGAATTCTTGCGTGAAACATCAGAAAATGGTTTGGTCGCAAAGCTAGCGGTACTGATCTCTATTATCTTTGAGGTTTTGGAACCAGGTGCAGCCAGCCTCAACCTCTGGGGAGTGGTGTTTCATTGCGCTGTGCTGCATATTTCAATGACAATAAATAAACCTCAATTATCATACTTTCCTAAGGATACTTCCCACAGCCGCCTGGTGTAACTGCCCTTTAGCTGCTCAGTAACAAGGCTCCTGTGATAGTTGAACAAAATGTACACATAAATTTCACTGATTACTCCTCATATCAACTACAAGCACATTTCAAAAGGTTGGGAGCTTGGAAAAACAACAGTATTCACTAAAGTTAGCGAGTAGTGTTGTACGCTGTTTTGACATCTTTTCCCCAAGACCACAGTCCTGGAAAGGGAAACCTGGTTTCTCCCTGTGTCACAAAACACATAACAGTTCTTCGCTCATTCAAACTCATCTTGACAGTTCTGTTATGATTTACTGTATAGTGGAGCAACAGGAGGAGGAGAGTACTCTCAAACCATAAGTCCATTTCCTCCCTGATGAAAACATCCCCTTACTTAGCAACAAGGGCTGTAGTGTATCTTCTCAGTGGGATGCTGTCATTTTTACACACATGCATATTTGGATGTGTCTTTTTAAAAAACTGCTCAGAGAATGTGAACTATGACAAACTGACATAATGGTACTAAACTGTAGTCACATTAATCATCTCTTGGCACTCTTGGAATGTTATTATAACCCCGATAGTCTTATCAGTGATCATCAAAGACATAAATCAAATCTGAGAACACGGATGGAAAAAGTGGTGCATGTCAGACAGAATTCTTCTAGTTAAATAGTGTTCTTATAGTGCTTCATGAAGTACATTACACTGAGCTTTAGGTACTTTAGGAAGACAATAGGATAAAGGTCAGTGAGACTATCTAATCCCACTTTCCTCAACCTTCTTTTCAGTGATATAATATACTTAATTCTCAAGCCTAAAACTGCAGTGAGAAATGAAACAAAGAATGATCACATATCATTTGTAACAAGGAAACTTTGTTGTTCAGTGGGTGATTTTAGTTGTAGTTTACAGAATGTTTGATGTTTCATTGTGCATCCATTACCCACAGTAGATTACATGCAGCTGTGGGACAGGGCTATTTTAGGACTATTTTCCCACGATTAAAGCACAGAGGCTCCTTTCTGCTTTGATGTGGTGGTGGAATGACAGGACATGCAAACCAGGCTTTGAGTTTTTCTGTCAACATGTTTTACAGCTTGGGAAGTGTGCGTGCTTTTCCTCCATTTGTTTGTGTCTCACACTAAAGCTACACACTGCTTTACACTTGGCTGCAGAGAATGTACTGTGTGGCTGAAGTGCTTGGCTAACATTCATTAGAAGTGATCATTCTTTTTTGTATTCATCTTCAAGGTGACATTAAGTTCTACCAGTTGAGTTTTTTCTTTGTATTACAAAACAAACTCAAAGTGTGCGAGTGAAGCGTTGGCCTTTTTGTAGATAGACCATATAAGTTATTTAGACTGAATCCTTCTCTTTGTAGAAACGTCTACACTTGTTCTTACTGGAGATCCAAGGACAAGATTTCCGATCTTGGGCCAACATTGTAACTGGGACTTAACCCTCAGTTCTATTGATTTTCAATAAATGCATTTAATATAATCTAAAAGTGATGCTGTACTGTAAACTGTGCCATGGCGTTTTTTTTGGAACACAAGGGAATCATTATAAATCCAATGTCATGCTAGCCAATGAACTGTAATTATAAGGCGAATGACAGAAACCGATGCCACCGTGCAAGAAACATCAAGTTTAATTAAGTCTTTTTAACGTTCCCAAACTCAGTGCAGGAGCTCGGGGGCACGACATCTGCTGGGGCAGAAACACTAAACTGTTTTAAATTAGCACAACAGGAGTTCATCTGTTTCAAATAATAAGAAGGCAAATTGAATACAGCTCAAATAAACGAAATATGGCAATCAAGCTTGCTATTACTGATTAAAGACATTTTGTTTGTCTGTTCACTATCATGTGAAAAGTAGTGTGAAATTCATACAGTAACAGCTGTCGCTGTACAAATTATTCAAAAAGGTTTAAATAAACAGTGCTAGGCAACAGTATGATCTCTATTGCTGAGCTAGTAAATCCATAGATTATGCTGCAGAATGTGTGTATGTGTGAAACTGTTACCTCTGTAGAGTGAGGCTGAGCTGGCCTGTGCAGGCCTTAATCTTGTTCTGGGCCTCTAGGTGGTTCATGCTGTCTGTGGAAATGCCATTAATGGACAGAATGATGTCTCCAACAGTCATCTTGGCTTTGGCTGCCTTGCCTCCATCGGTGAGCTGCAATGACACAACAAAGAAATTAAGAAGATCATCATGGACACCTTTGAACCAAACAAAAAAGAATATTCACAAAGCATGTGTGTCTCTTGTGAAACATGTAAGTGTTGTGTTAACATTTGGATGGGTTTGCATTTGCAGTTGCAATTTTGATTTACTTCTTGTAATCACCAAGTATTGTGCTCTCCTTTCCGTTTCCTGTCTTATGTAACTTTTGTCAGATAAGATAGGCATCTTATTCTTTTCATATCAGCACCATCAATGGGACGGGATTCTACATCCTCCAAAACAATTTGCACATTAAAAAAGGACCATTCCCACAATGATGACAACCAAATGAAATGAAAGTTTTAATTTTAATAATCAAAAGTGAACATGTGCTGTATATGTTACAAATACATTATGAGTAAAAGTAATTATTAATTGTTAATTTTTCAACTTGATTAAAAAATATAATCTCATAGAAATTATTATTTTAATCACTTTAGATGCTGTATTCAATACTTTCAAAGAGCATCACTGCCAATAATTACAGCATCAGGTAGTGTTTGTTATGCCTCTCCCTGCTTCTCCCTTGTTGAACCTCTCAAGCTCAGTAAATTTCAGACTTGGTTGGTAAATTGTAATATTCAGTTCTCCTCTTATTTTTGATGGGGGCCACGTCCATTGCTTTTGCTGGGTCTTTCAAGGAAATTGTTGGTGCACAGGTTCTGTGCTCTGGGGCAGGTTTTCCTATACAGTCTCAATGTATTTGGCTCTCCTTACCAAGCCTCCCAATAAGCATTGTGTGTCTGATCACACATATTAGTGTTTTCTTTATATTCTATTCTATATAGGAAGTATATGCTGTGTAAAACTGGTATTTCAAACTCTACATATATATTGTAAAAGAAACCTGTGATATCTCGAAAGGGTAAAGAGTTTTGAATATTTTCAAAAGCAAATGTAAAAAATAGGAAAAGCTTAATGCTTTTAATATACGACACATAAAAAGCCACCCCATCTTCAAAGATAGAATAATTTAATACCTCTTAGCTTTGACTCCCAAGTATGGTAGCAAGGGCTTAAAAGCTTAAAGCTCTACAACTGTCCGTCTACCAGAGGAGCAGAATAAGGGAGGGTTGAGGCTTAATGGGTCCTCTATCTCTTTCCACCAAGCTAAGACTTGCATTTAACACGCAGGAAGTAATGTAAGAGAACCATGACGATTGGATGACTCTCTCCCAGGTGTGGTGATCGACCAGTGATTACGCAAGGCTGTGCACATTGTGTTCATCAATCACTCAAAGCACTCGTAACACACCTGTACAGCCAAGCTGGCTTAGACCATGGGAAGAAAGAACTCTCTGTACTTATTATCTTACGGTGGATTTCTTATTATCATATCTTTATGTCATCTCTCAGCGATGTGAAAAACTGTTTAAAACATTTAGGCAAAATAAGGATGTGGGAAGCACACACGTACATAAAGTGGCATCTCAGGTGAGGTCTATGAATGTGTTGAGTGACTGATAAGTATAATGAAGAAGGCGTGAAGCATTACGGGAGGAGAGTGATTTTACCCGTCAACTCCATTGATTATTTAATCTAAAACTGGAACAAATGCCAGAAAATAGTTAAATGCTGCAATCCACTGCAATTGAGAAATCTACAATGGATGAATTGATGAAGCGATACAATTTAAATGCATGCAAAAGACCTTTCACTTTTTAGTCACACACCAGTTGAGAGCAGTTATGACCCAGCCCTAATCTAGATAGATAAAAACAAAACAAAATATTCCATCTCCACACTGCTAAAGAATGCATTCAGGTTAAGCAACTCTATGAGACTTTCCCATAGTTTAAAAAGGAGCCAATGAGACATAAACAATGTGCCATTGTTTTAACCCTCACAATAAAACAAAAAAAGAGAGTGAGGGAGGGAGGGAGAGAAAGAATAAGGAGGTGGCAATGGCAGTGAACGACACACTTTCTCTGACGCCACGCTTTCCTCGTGTCATTATCAAGTAGATTAGTAGCGGGAAGTGTAAGAATGCGTAGCTGAGGCTAATGTATGCATACCAATGTCATGGAAACCTATAGTGCAGCCACATGCTAAGTGTTACTCACAAAGGGGCAGGGTACTCACAGCACAGGCATGAACACAACTTCAACTGACTCACTTGCTCACTCAGCATCCAGCACAGACTCACAGACACACCTGCCGGCGTTTACTGAGCCTGTCCTGACTCATTTATTTTCAATAAAACAACTCATTGCTCTTCAATGCAGAGGCCAGTAAAGAGAGTGTAAGCACTCTTCAGAGATCACTGGCATCTGCTGGCTCTGTCTTACTCTGCTAGACAGCTCCAGAGGTCAACGGCAGACAAAAAAAAAAAAAGATACTGAAAGATGAGTTGAATGAGCACGTCCCCGGGACATGGATTTCTTATTTTCTCAATCTCCCTGTGTCTCCCTCCCTATGTGCCTTTGGGAGTATTTGTGTTTGTTATAAAGGAAGAGAGAGTGAAAAAGAGATCCAAAGTTCTCTCCTTGTAGGGATGTGACAAAAGACAATACAGCTCTATATATGGCAATTCTTCAAACGTCCTATTTCAAGACATGAAGAAAGGAGAGGACTCTTGTAACATTCTCAGAAAAACGTGTTTTTTATACGTGGCGTACAATGTTTAACGTCTGCGGTGGTGAACAGAGAGCGCTTTATAAGTCCCAACTTCTTTCAGTCAAACACTGTCTTTCTCACATGGATACAAAACAAATAGATGTCAGAGTAAGAATCCCTGGCATTCGCGGTCTATAAATATAAATCAAGAGAGGTCTGAAGCACTCGTGACGGAGAGCAGATAAGTAACAAACTGGAACTTTGGCTGTCCTACTCCAGCTCTTCCAAGAGAGCAGGATGTTTGAGCAACATGTTTTTACAGAATAGTATTAACCACATCATACCATGTAATTTGTGCACTTAATAAAAATGTACAAAACACAAGTTGCTATATTAAACCTTGCTCAAATAGGAAAAAAAAAGTCATCAAAGGTAGTTTCACACAGCATGAATTAGTTTATTTAAAGAGTAAAAAGGCTACTTGCTAGGGCTCTTTGTTAGTTCGGCAGATGAGAAGGACGTTTCCAAATGAATGAAGTGTCTTTCCAACTGCGTTTACATGAATGGGATTCCAGCCACATAATGGTGTGGCTGCTGTGCCGCTGCGGTCCTCTCCACACTGCTGATTTTACTGCTGTGCACTGTGTGCAGTTACTGGTAATGACTAGTTGCTCTACGCTACACATGTAAGTGCCTCTGCTCCTACAAATGTAGCTCACAGAACACAGAATATTGCACAATACTTTCCAGATCTATCTGAGGGCTTATTGCAAATCCTATAGTACACTGAGATTATGACAATACCAGCTAAAAAGCCCCTTAATTTATTGCTTCTACAAATACCTTTGTGGAAGGAGTCTATGTTTGTCTCATTGTAAAGAGATGAAAAGAAATGTTGTACCAGACAATCTATAAACACAAGAGGTGGAGCAGAAGCCTAGAAAAATTAACAGTCTTATTGCTTCCATGTGTCTTCAATATAACCCTATACAGCTATAATCAAATACAGTCATAAAACAAGTTTAAAAAAAAATCTGGTTATTCTAAAGACGGTTCAGATTTAGATGTTTACTCAGTAATCAACTTCTTCATAATGAGGCAATAAATTAGAAAAAGAAAAAGAAAGGATTCTATAAGATTCATTATTTGTGAAAAACAACACAGAGAGATTCTGTTTGAAGGGAAAGCAGCTTTGTGCAGTAGTTGATGCGGCTAAATTCATGACATACAGTGCCTCTCCAGGAACAGTCTCCGTTCAATAGAGTAGGCTGCTGCCAAAACTCTTAATACACTGGAATTCCTCACTCAACAGATCAATCCTGTTTTAAACAACAGATTTACAGTTACACTTTTATGTCCAACGTTTTAAATTTCCATCAAAACTCTCTATGGGAGAACGCACTACCTCTGTTTACAGAACAACCGTTAAAACCAGACAATTTAAGGTAAGGTAACACATTTAAGATAGTATGGCAGCACTGGTGGGATACTAATCATCTTCCATGCTGGTGTAACATCCTGCCTCCACTGAAATTAGGGAGTAAGGAAGAGGGCTGTGGTCATTTCACATGAGAAGTCATGTTACAGGAAGCGGCTTGTGGTGAGAACTGAAGGTCTGTGAGATGCATGTCATGTCTGTGTAGGGTAGACTAAGATAGAGGACCTTATATGGAATTATAAGACTTGGGCCTAACATTATGTCATCACTATCGAATTATAAAAGCTGCCTTACACTAACTTGCTTACAAACCTCCCACGTGTTGTTAGTATGAGTTTTACGAGACCAGAAAATGTTTACCCTGCAGAATCTCAGAGAGGAATCTGACAGTACCGCATACAGCAACCTGCTGGGCTAGCACAAGCAGAAGTCATAAAGTGCAGTTTATTGTCAAGAGAAGTCTTCTCTTTTACGCTTGCACACCTGCAACACCTTGCAAATTGTTCAAATTGTTCAAACAGTAAAGAGGAAGGAGATATGAGAAGTACAGCAATTGGGAGGGGACTAAATAGCAAGTACTCTTTTTCCTCCAATTCCTCGCAATTAAGGGCACTTGAACAGAGGTAGACCCATGGTTGTCATGGTTTGACCCCAGTCTATTACTACATCGTTCAAGCGGCTGGAAAACACGAGATGCCAAGCGGACCTGCGTACGAGCCCTTAGTCAAATCGCCATGGCGACACAAACAAAACAACACAAAGCAGTACCAACCCGGCACTGAATACTCAATGCTCTTTAGTCAGGTCAGACACAAACCCGGCTGACAACGAGCACTGCTGAGGCGGATGATATGAAAAGGCTTTTAGCTACGGTGGGGCTTGAGCCAAGAGCGTTTTCCACTTCAATCCATGATTCATTCAACTCTCCTGCATGGTTTAAATTGGTATAATTATTGTTAAATTTCACCTACTGTCAGAAGTGTTCTGGTCATAAAATGTATTAATGACCGGACTGGAAATGAAAAGACTTTACCCCCAGTTAACCTCCTATTAGCATAATATACAGTTTCTCTGCTTTCCAAAAGCTGCAACATGAAAACACAGGTACATCAAATGGTGTAACAGCATAATTTAGAGAGCCAGTGGAATACTAATAGATATTTTGCATGATTGCAAGGATTATTAGGACTCTCAATGACTGCAGTAAATGTGAAGTGGACTACATTTATATTGCACCTTAATCCAGATAGTTGTGTAAAGCACTTTACAACACTTTATAACATGGGATGCCTGTTATCAAGCATGAGTGACTATCAGTGGTGATGATGTCTTTAATACAAGTGACCTTAAAACACAGCAGTAATCATAGTTTGTAGTACAAGCTGCAGACGTGAAGACAGATCGTAAGCAGTGGCATGTTGGGTCTTTGAATTTAGTGGATTGATCCTTGACATATCTCCCATCAAAACAAAAAGAAAACAGTGTGAGTGATCTAAATCACAATCAAGTGACAGCTTGGTTATTCTTTATAGCTCTGCCATATAGGATTAGTGAGATTGAAAGCAGATGCCCTCAATACAACTCTAGACAGACAGCAGGGAGATCATACTGGGATCAAACACATACTGCAGATAACTGTTTTATACTAAACCCATATGTAACCTGAACACATATCTAGGACCCTGCATAGAATCACAGACTATTAAATATGCCTTGTGAAGTGTATATCCAAAGCTGTGAAATCCTGGGAAAACATGACTGGTTTCTATTAAATTCCAGTTTCTGTGTAAAAATTATCAAGAGATTTTAATATGAGAAAAAAAACACACACAAACTGCTTGGCAGATATACAGCATGGACCACAAGCTATCTGTCTCAATTGTTTCCTGAAATGCCAGGGGAGTTTTTCATTGCTCCATTTTATTTTTTCTGGACCTGAGCTAGCCCAGAAGTTATGGCTCAATGTCAGACAGAGCAAGACAGATTATTCTTTATCCAATGAGCAGAAGATACAAACTTTTTTCTGTATCTGTTGTAAAGTAAACAACAGACAGATCTTGTCTCATGGCAGGGATTCTATTACTTCCTTACCCTTTCTTACTATTAGAACAAGCTGGCTATGTTCAATTCAGTCAACACTCATCCATAAATGCATCTTTAAAAAATGTTATATATAATATAATTGGAGGTTATCGTCACTGTTGCTCTACAAATTTAACAAATCGAAAGTAGTGTGCGGAGAGGAAATTAAACTGCAGTTTTGCTCAGTAATCAAGCACATGTTGGATGAAGCCTCATAACATGACTGGTGAAGGATGTGTTTACCGAGCACAGTGAAGAATGTTTCAAACCACATTAATTCACTATATTTGCTAAAGGAACAGCAGCTGTCTCAGATTCTCACTGGAAACCCACAAAGCATAACTCATGATCCCACTCATGGTCTATTTAGCTCTAACAATTAACTCAAAGAATCCACGCTTCTGACGAGCACCAACTGAATCATACTTTTCCATTTCCTTTTATGATACATTTCTAAATTGACACAAAAGATACGATTATTTATAATAATAAACATACACTTAGCAAATTATTTTTTATTTTTTTAGCTAATAATATACTTCTTTTCTTAAAATAAAAGCACAAAAATAGCATTTACCCCTAATTTTAATGTTACCCAGATACAATACTTCATCACATTGCTCTTCTTTGAGAGTGAAAGTGGCTTCTCCGTATTAACACATAATGGTGGTGCTTGAAGAAGAACAAATGTGCAAGCTCAGAGCCAACTGCAAACACAGCTAAAATTAGTTTGTATAATGTTTACTCAAAGTATCACATGCCACTAAAACAACAATCAAAAAGAACACAGAAGACAAGAGGGGGAAGTGAAAGGTCACGGGGAAGGAGAGGAAAATGTTGCTGTGCTGACCCCAAACTGACCTACAGTAAACAAGCAACACATTTAGGTGGAAGAGTTTCTGTTCCTTAGGTATTACTTCAGCTGTAGCTCTGATAAACTTTTCTCACATCATATCGTTCAGACATTTTCCACTGTTTCATAAGTGATGCAAAAATCATTGAGTTTTTGAACTTTCCCATGTGGACGCCTGTCAAGAAATGCCTAAAAAGGAGCTGGAAGAACCACAGATGATGAGGACGGAAAGAGTCTGGGGCAACAGGAACCCAGACACCCGCACACATAATGTACATAAGTGGGCCCTTCCTCCATAAGTCATCCTTACAGTATTGGGTGGTCTCACTTTTAATCAGCTGCATTGTTAAAAGTATTTCCCTCTAACCTTGTTAACACCTGCAGTATACAATACAATGGAATTAAAGAGAGGTGTGGTGTGATGACTTTTGCACATTTATTCCGTCTACAATGCAGTTCACAATGTGAAACCCAACTCAATATCACCACTACACATATGACTTATGGTATGTACTCCACCTCATACTTTGATTTAGTGTTATTGCTAGGCCAAAGCCATATTATGTTCCTAAAAAGGCATCAGAATAACAGGCTGTGGTTGTCTTGTAAGCCAGACTTATATACTATGCTGTACTGTATGTCATTTTTGGATCAGTTACATATGGTAAGCATATGTAAAGTCATTGCATTATTGTTCTATAGTAATCGCATCCATCAAAGCTAAATAAATGTAAGCTTTAATGTCATAGCAACAGATGTATATTCTTTACAAGTCTATTTAGCATTGTCGGTCTCTAATGAACCTTAAAATAGGCCTGTGGTATACAGTTTTCTCATCACTCATCTAATTAAGCAACCAAAGTAATGGTTAAACTGTTGGCAGATGTTTCCATATATGTACCTTCTAACTTAGATTACATATACAGTAATCATTGCAATCCCTTCGATGGAGTAGTGATATCCATCAGATTTATAAAAATATATATTTATATAAAAACAGATATAAACTGCAACCGATTCAGCACAGCATGCATTACGTTGGCTGTGCCTTATGTGACACTAAGCTCTGGAAGATAAATAGACAAAAGGGACATTTATTCCTGGCCCGTGGACAACAACAAGAAATATGAACCATTTATGGTGCCATTCACTGGTCATGCGCTGGGATGAAAACATGTCACAGGAATGACACTAACCAATAACGTGATGGAATGAAAAGCTGTGAGAGTCATGTTGCCTGGCTCAGCAGTGCATGTGTGGCATGCTGCAGACCACTGATGACTCAACACAGGACTGCTGGTGGACACAGGAGGTATTCAACAGTTTTATGGTCCATGGAGTAAAAATGATCAAAGCTACAACATTGCATGCACTTGTGATTTTAACAGATTCAAACCTTCTGTCTGGCTTTATTTGACACCTTTTCCAACTCACCTGTCTCGTTTTATTTTAAGCTCTCTAAAAACATGGCATGCATTTTTCCTGTGAGATTTACGCAGTGGAGTGTGTATATTGCACCATAATAACCGAAAAATAATTCAGTCATCAATTTACTCACCTTACCTCTTATGAAGACACTTCAAGTCAAAATAGTAAAAAAAAGAATGTGAAATTAGGATCATGTGAAACTGCATGGATCGGTTGAAAATGGTGGGGTATTTGTATTTTGGCAGATGTTTCAACAGCTGATGCCAAATCTGAAAGGGCAACAGAAGGAAATAGCCAATTTGTTTTTGTTTTATCTTCCTCTGGAATTTATATATATATATATATATATATATATGAATGTGCAATATCTTATCAGGTGACAAGTGCGGAGGTGCTTCATTCATGTACTGTTTTTGAGATATAATGACAAGATGTCTACTGACAGCTACATGCCACTATGACAACATAATGTCCTGCATTCCATTATTATCATAGTGGCGGGGCATATAAATAGTCTGAACAACTATGCTGCCCTTTTGATACTCCTTAGAATAACTATGAGAACAGTCACTTCTCCTACCCATACACAACTTTCAAAATTGGGTAACTGATCCTGCCAACAACAAACACAGTCAATGACCTTGGTCATGACACTGAGATTGTAATTACATAACAGGAAGCAGCAGGAACTGAACACACTGCTCATTCTGCAGCAGCCAGAATTGTTGTCAAAGCAAAGACTACACTGGTAGGGGACACGCTTCCCACGTTTAATCCTCTTTGACAAGAAGCTATGTTAGTATAATTAAGACACTTCAGATGCCCTTGGGTTGAAAAAGACTGCTACTGGACAAACCAACAGTAAGCTGCACTGCAGACTTGTTTTAATCTGTGCAGCCATCACAGCGTTTTGCACAGAAGGCCCTTACACTGTGAACATAAACAGTGTGACTATGTATAGGCTGAGGCTGGACGTGTCTCACAAACAGGCCTGCTTTTCAAACAGTGGGTTCTCCAGCAGTCTTCCTCCCAGCTTAAGGCTCATCAGAACCTGGTCAGCCAGAGCCAAATCCCAGTTTGAGTTTATGTGGCTCAACTTCCCAAATAGTTATTACAGAACCACTTTGGCTTTCTAAAGTTTCAGTCAAATGGGCCATTTAAGGACAGGTTCTGATGCTTCCACTCTCCTGTGCCTCACATCAGGGCCCACGCCAGGGAGAAAGGCCAAAACACTTAGCACTATACCTCATCTGAATGACCGAAATGACAGCAGCCGTTAACAGCTACCTGCTTAATCCTCCCAAATTTTTCAAAAATTGACGGATGTTGTGGTTTACAGTTCAGTTATGTAACATTATTATTACAATAGCCACAGCCTTGACGAGAGACTGAGTGACAGAGGCCCTGAACTGTTAGAGAAGGTGTCTAAATCCAGCAATGAGTGTCACACGGGAGATGAATGGCACACGCACTTTCATCACTGACTAGGCAAATGGCATAGTGAGCATGAACAGCATTCCTCAGAGGTGACTGTCATGGAGTGAAGGGTACATAAGTGGTGTGTGTGTGTGTGTGTGTTCCACTCACCCGTGAGATGGTGAGGGGCAGACAGAAGTCCTTCCCTCCTTGCAGTCTGAAGCCCCAGGGGGCAGGGCCAGCCAGGGAGACACTGTAGTTGCTGCTCATGATTCACCTAGAGACAGGAAACAGATATTTGACGCTCGATTGTACATTAACTCGTATTAATAGTGATATAATCCAACAGGAGTGTGAGACTCCACACTGACAGAACGAAAATATCACAGACAGAAGGGAGAATAAAAAGGAGAGGAAGAGAATAACAGGGAAAAGAGGATGTAAACAGACGTACAGTAATATACAACTGGTGTGCAGCCAACATTTAGGAAAGATTACTATTTTCAAGGAAGAGCCCTGTAAACTACCAATTATGCTTAACCAAAACAGAAGGATTCCTCTGATGAGTCTACATCTAGGAGGTATGCCACTGCTCGTTCCACCGCTCTTTGAAATAGTCCGCTATTTTCTGAAACACTCATAATATTCACTCCTAAGATTCTACAGTCTAAATTCAAGCACAACAGTCTATTGATAGTCCTCTTCTGAGGCTGCTGGCTCTCTGCTGACAGCTTTAGAGCTAAGGCAATGCCATTTACAACAGTAAGCCTGTAATGTATCATGTACAGTATATCCTTTCAAAAGCTAGGGCACAGATACACTGGACAGGCAAACAAAGAAGTATGAGATAACCTATAGGGAGGTGTGCATTGCAGGATTTACTATGCAACAGGAAGTCACACCCAGTGAGAGAGGGTTAGAATCATTTTGATGCACACCTGATGATTGAATGAAAAAAAAAAAAAAAAACACTCACCTATTTTATTAAACCTTTTTAGAGCAAATAGGCATTAAATTGTGCTGATGCACATCCTCCTATGGGGCTTGTAATAGGCCGCAGCAGTTAGCGTGCAAGCACTGACAACCCTTTGTTTACCTTAAGATCTGCAGTTCTGGAGATGGACTTTGGACCTATCAGTGTCCACACTGAACCTACTGCTTGTGGATAAACATGGTCTGACAAAAAGGTACCCAGACTAACTAAAAAAGTAAAGACAAGATAATATGGAGATACTATATGATTGTAGAGAATCAGTGATACATCTTTACACAAAGGCAAACAAAGCTACATATGCACTCACATTGTCCTTATAATACATAGGGAGTTGACAAATAACTAGGTATTGGGAGGCAAATGCATCATCTCTCCTTTTTTGGTATTCATCTTCTTAATAAGACATTGTCTATTGAACAGCCCTGCACCTTGTCATCCACAACACTCATTCCTGGGGTTTAGGAATGGTCATTAAGAGATTGAAACCTTGGTTTAAAAATATCTTGTATGCCTCTTGCTAAAACCCAGCTTAATACCTAGTATGTAACAGAGGGAGCATTGGCCGTTCCTCAGGCAATTGTGATGCTGCTGGGCCTGCGTAGCTAATTGTACAACTTAAGGTTCCAATGGAGGGCAGGTTTAGCCTGCCATTTCCATAATTTTCATTAACATCTCAATTGCTAAACACACCATTATCTACATTACCTCATGGATGGATACAAATACCATATCCGGACTGTACATTTGTGCATTCAAATTAAATGGACAGTTCCAAAAGTGAGACACAGCAAAGACTATTTGGTGGAGTAAAATATTTCATGCACTATTGAGTTTCACTGGTTTAAGCCTTGCCTGTCATGCATTCCATTTCCATTGAAAAATTGAAGCTGTAAGCTATTTATTGGAACCGAGACTGAGGTTAAGTGCAGTCACATGTTAAAATTTAGTGCATTATTAAATTTATTAGGTTGGTGATTGGGGAAATTGGTATACCATATTTGCAGAACACACTTTACTCTCTGGTCTGGTATGAGTATTCAGCGAACAGGCTGGCTAATGAATGAGGCTGTGAGCCTCTGAGCACAAGTTCAAAAAAACTGACCTAAGCTTGGAGTTTTAAACTGTAATGTTGATGACAGACATTTGAATATCTGCCCTTTTATTTCTGGCTTTGATGAAGAGGATTTCACTTTTACAAAGTACATAATCCATGGCTGGAAGAACATGTGTGAATGTGGATTTTTTAAACACAGCAATTAAATGTTTCACTGCCTGCTTTGAAAAAGCGCATAAGAAAAAATAACATTCACCCATTGGTGCGCTGGACAGTTCAGAGAAAACATACTTTTCTGATGAGTATTTCATGAATAATAATGCCTTGTCATCCCAGAGGCATGTCATTTTGAGGTTGTAAGTCATGCTGCTGTCACAAATTCCCTCAGGGACGCAGCACCACCTGCTGCAGCCCGTCACCTGGTCAGATGTAGGTCAGAGACACACACATCAAATCAGAGGGTTGGCCTACACAGGCTGTCTCACCATCACGCCTGGAGGGGGGACAGGCTCTTTAAAGGAGCGAGCGGAGGAGCCACAAAAGGTTGTGGGGAGGTGGGGAAAAGAAATAAAATCACGTGTGAAAGTGATAGGGAGGAGGTGAACACCTGGAAAGCACGGAGCACGTAGCTCACACACACTTTCACAATTAAACTAATACATCCAAACACAAATACAGACACGCACACATGCAGAATATGCAAGTCTATAATAAGACAGCAACCAATTGAAGACAGCTGTCTCCCTCTTCAAGGTGACCTAGCATTGAGGTGAGCCAAGATGTTCATTTTTAGGGAAAATTACAAGGCCTGAAACCATATTTTGACAAGATAAGAAATCATCCCAAAAAACTGCAGCATTATTTGAGAAACATATATGTAAAGATGTATAATTATCTTTTGAAACAGTGGTTAAAAAGTAACAGTGAACAAATACTTAGAATGTTTAAGCACAAAAAAGTGCCATACTAAATGTAACATTCTTTACTGCAACCCAGCTAAACTCACCAACAATGCTTCACAAACAAAGTCATGAAATCAGCTTATGTCCTAACCTCAATATAAGGAACTCAATGACATCTTTCACACTGTTGCAAGTTTTGTTTACCATTTCATTTGAGTCGATGCCTCTGAACTGGGAACAGTGACACAAGACACAAGGGACACACTGTACGTTTTATATGCAAACATCTTTAGGCCAAAAGTCATCCATGAGGAACAACCCTCGAGGAATACTCAGTGTTGGATAGATCTATTACAACTATGTCAGTTGTTCACAACAGATTCTTTCAGTATTAGCTTTCACAGCCAACTTGGACATCACAGTAAAATGCTGATGCCGAAATTCGGATCATGTTCAAATCACACTAGACCCACACATCAGTAGCATTTCTTTCCCTAATATGGAAAGAACAAACATTAGGCTCATCTCTTGCTCCATGCCCCTGCTTGTTTTGCAATCACTTGTGATATCATGCATAGACATGAGCAGACACACCTTATAGTGTTCCCAAACTGTTGAGCTCTGCACAAAGCATTTTATCACCAGCACCCACATCAACCCTCCTCTAAGTTAGTTGGAGCAGAATTCTGTTCATTTTCCACTTGGGCCTTATCTCTTTCAAGTTCCTGTCATAATGGCACTTTACTGTGCGAGACATTTCAGCACTTTCACACCAAAAACAGGATTAAAACACAATCTTTTCAGCACAGCACAAAGGCAACCCTCTGAAGTTATCTATGATCTCAGACATTTATTTGTTCTTGTAGTAGATGTTATTTTAACTTGCACCATCTGATAGGCTATCCACATAATCTGATACTGAATTTAAATGTCAAAATTGGGTAACATGGTTGAATAAGAACACTTTAAAAAATAAAACTCCCCAGACAGTAGAAAAGCTTTCTTAATTAGGAATCAAACACAGGTCAACAGAATTGTATATTAGTGCCATTTACTGGCCTGACCTGGATGCCCTTTCCACTGCATGTGTCAAACTACAGCCCTGTTGAATCATATTTCCATCAAGTAATCTTGAGGTATTGGGAAAAAAGTGTCTTTTTCCCCGAGTGTATGACATGTCTCCTCAGAATTTCAGACATCATCCTCATTTCACAATCCTCGAGAAGACAATGTTGCCTGGTGACATCATTTCAGGACCTGTTGACTCACAGAGTGGAGTGTTTTCCCAACTAGTGTGCATATTATTTGTCAATATCCAAATGACATTTTTAATGAACAAACAGCTAAAATGATTTTTTTTTTTCATACCTAAAAAAGCTTGTTGACTCTAAAATGTAAGGTTTAGTATCTTTAGCCTGGCAGTTGTCAGTGGCCCAACTTGTTCCAACCTGACTTTATGATACACTTCTTGTACCAAGGCTGATTACACATGTTTGGTCTAAAGCAACAGTTCTTGAAACACGTGACACATTCACTATATCTATAACAAAGTTTTTATTTTATTTTTCAAACACCTTCTTTTAATTAGAATTAAATTAAGTATTACCTCAGAGTGTTGTAAGTCAAGTGAAACATGTTGTAATATCTATAGCCTCAGTTACAGAGGCAGCGTTGTAACTGTCCTCCCTCATGTGTTTACAGGGGAGGACGCACAGTAGCTGTCTGTACTGTCTTTTCTCACGGAAACTGAATTAATTGTGTTGCCTCAGTGGGTGTGACATAAAGCACATGCATGACATTATTACTGCATTTTTGTGGCGGATTTTGTATCCCACTTGTCACAGCTTCAAAGCCGAGTCCCTAAAACAAATGTGTAGCTCAGACAGAAGCAGTATGACAAATGTGTTTATGTTGCGCAAAGTTACAAACTCGCCACATATTTCGATGTTTTTATGTTTCCTTTAATTGAAACTTTGTAACAGGAAAGCAAAGCAGTGAAATGATAACGGTAACACGAGCAGCAACTTTGCCCGTATTCCTATTTAAAAAGTTTTTTCGTCGGATGTAGCCTACTGTACAGTACTCACCTTGCCTTGTGAAGCCGGGTCTGGTGTTCAGAGAGAGAGAAGCGTGACTTTAGTCCGTCTGGTCTCAGTTTCGGAGAGTACTGGACTGAGCGGAACTGAAACTTCCGCATATAAGCCAGCCCCATCTGGCTGCCGGTAGGAGGGTTCACACTTCACTGTGTGTGTGTTGATGTGTGTTGGTTGTGTTGGTGGTGTGTGTTGTGTGTGTGTGTGTTGTGTGTGTGTTGTCGTGTGTGTGTGTGTGTGTGTGCTGGTGTGTGTGTGTGTGTGTGTGTTGTGTGGTGTTGTGTGTGTACGTACCAGCTGCAGGCCAGGGGTTTGCCGCCACGGTGAGACGGTGCGGTGAGTTTAGGTCGAGCAAACAGCCAAGAAAGAGGCCGTTTAGCTTCACTGTAGCAGTGTTAATGCTAACGTTAAGCACAGGCTGATTTAGTCGACCACATTTTAATCTGGCCACAATATGCAAAACGCTTCAAATCACTACCTTACAATGTATGGAAGTTGGTAAACCCTCCCTAGGTGTTCATACTATGATTTTGCTGGTGTTGTCTAGTCTAACAAGGCCTAGCTTGAATCCCACTGCCATTCATTTCTTTTACATTGGACATTGGAGTGAAAAAAAGTGACACAATTATCACTGTTTCTACGATATTTTATTAGAAGAACGATATGCAGCAGGAACACAATTCATTTCATAGTGCTGCGAATATACGATTTCTAACTGTTTCCAAAGGTTTTTATCAAAGATAGTAGCCGGAAGTAAGATCTTCTAGGTTTTTTTTATTTTTTTTTTGAGAAATATAAGCTTTCCCTACGATATGTGAACATACAAAACGAATGAACATTAATTCAGATACATTAAGTCCATTTTTTACACAATGGAATCAGTACTGATTGTCTAAACCCAGAGGTGTTCCTGCCATTTAAATTGTGTAACAGCTGAATATACTCACTATGTAGCTACAGTATGTAAGCTCTTGAATATGCCTTCACAAAATGAATTTTTTACTACTGATTACTACTATTACTACTGATTGAGGACCAGTTGATTCTCCATTGTGCGGCCTTGGGTTGAAAATCCAAATGTAGATCTGTGTTTCTAATACAGTTTTGGTACTTTCGATACTTTTGAATAGTAGTATATTGTTAAACATGAATAGTACTGAAGTATTGATACTTTTAACCAACCTTAGTTGGAATTATTCATTCTTTGACTAGAGGGTGTAATAAACTGTACAGATTATAAAGACCGTTGTGGCTTATTTGTGATTTTCGGTTGCATAAAATCAATTTAACATATTTTGATTTTAGACAGATTCCCTGTAAAACCTTTTGCTATGTTGTTAGGTTTTTAATCATTATTATTTATTTTCCATTATTCACTTACTGTGGTATGGCAGTGAAGCAGGTTTCAGTGTTTAACCAGATTTGAGTGGCATAGTGTTGTTATGCTCTCTAGTGGTCAGCTAAGAAAGTACATGCAGACTGCAGATTAATAGCCACTGTGCAATTTATGGCCCGGGGATAGGGAGTGTATTGGTCATCTTGCAAGTGGCCACGTTCTTACCTAAGGACATGTCACTCATCTTGTTGTCATGTTTCTTGTGTACCAATGGCATTTAGCCCACGCGAAGGGTTTTCATAAAGTCATCTTAAGGTAGTGAAGACAAAAAGCTATACGACTGAAAATGTAAGTTCTGACCTTGAAAAGTTTTAATAAAAGAAAAAAGAAACGTTGATAATAAGGTGAGGCATTCACCAGTGTTTCCTACATTCCTGGCTTCACTATGCTTTTTTTCTTAAGTTGTTGCTGTATCTTTACTGAGCTTTGGTCACCAACTCATGGTTCTCCACACAGCAACAATATATGGCTCAAAATATCCCAATATAATTAATTTATGAAAGTAAAATTAGATTACTTTTCCATACAATCTCCTATAGATATTTGTGTTCCCCTTGAGCCTGTCTAGGCCAATGTTTTCAGGTGTACAGAAAAAATATTAAACACTAACAGATGTTGAAATGATTGAACTGATAAGCCACTCAACAGAAAAAGCATTGGAAACTATTTTCCTAATCAAAGAATTGTTTGTCCTTTTTTAAGCAATTTGGTAAAAATCATTCCCTAGTTCCATCTATTTGAATGATCACCTTGGACTGTGGAAAATTGTAACATATATTTTCACAATTTTCGGGCATTTTATTAACAAGACGATTACAGATTAATCAAGAAAATAATCAGCAGATTAATCAATAATGAAGCAGTGAAGCAGTGCAGGTTAGGTAGGAAATCAATAGGTTTGGCAGTAGTAGGGGAACATCCTTATTAGTTTTGGTCTGTTTATTAGATGACATATATGGACATTTTTCATGTACACATTAACATTAAGGAGGATATATTTCCAGAAATGGAATATAATGTTCATAGGTTTGTTTTTATTAGTATATAATGATTTGAAAATAAGAATTGTGTTTTCATTACCTTAGAATGAGCCATGTTGAACGGCCATGTTTCCTTTGTAGCCCCAGGCAGGAAGGCTGAGCTGTATTCAAATGGTTGCAATCTGCAACTTCACCAGTAGATGCCACTGAATCCTACACACAATGTCTTGAGTGTCAGCAGTGTAAAATGTTTCTTTAGATATTATCATCACAGTGCTGTTTCACACTATTTTAGTGCACAAGACCTTCCAAGTTTTATTACTAATTTATTTATATGAATGGATATTACTTGTTGTCTTAAACTGACTTTTTTAAGGAAATCACAGTACTGTCTATTTCAGCTCTCTGATGGGTGGAGCGGCAACATTTAGTGGTATTATAAATTTATTTGTAAAATATAAATAATTTAAAAATATTTGGTGTGATTAATTGTTTTAAGTATCTTTTAAGAAATAAATTTGAAAATTCTTAATTTAAGTTATTAAATTAGAATATTATATTTATTTAGTTTCTAGGGCAATAAACTGAATATCTTAGGGTTGTGACATTTGAGGACATTATTTTGTGCTTTAGGAAACGGTGATCATACTAACCACTGGTTCTGTTCCATTCAGGTCACACAGAGTCAGGGTGCTGCTATTGTGCATGTAAGAAAGCCCTGCTGGAAAGGCTCTGCTACACTAAATAGAATGAAACCTTAATTAGTATCATTGTTAACACCAACTATTTCATGTCAAGAAGGCAGCTATGAAAAAAGTATATTGAATAACCATGCATCGATTTATTTTACATGCTAAAAGGCATGGCCTATTTTACAAATTACCGTTAACTGTTGTTTGCTTTCTGCTGCACGGGTCAAATGGGCTTTCTGTCAGCTTGTGTGCCATGTCAATATATGGTTATAAACTGATGGAAAACCCAGCAGCGAAATCCCCCTGTGCAATGCTATTGAGCCACTGAAGCGTAAAGTCTTTATGTAAGGCGGCAGTACATACCTTTAGATCATCTTTATGTAACTGGATAAGCAAACCACTCAGGGAATCCTGTATTTGAAGTTCAAAGAGGTTTTATGGTTGTTTGAATTTGAATTTAAGTGTGAGGCAACTATACCATGTGATTATATGAGCATATGAGTAAAAATGAAAAAAGATGCATAATAATGTAATGTAATGGAGCAACCCCCTGCTGACAGTCATTCAACAGTCAGTAATTTTAATAGACTTTATCCTGGTGGCTCAGATGGTCAGAGCACATGTATTGTGTGTCCTGGTTTTAAATCCAGCATGGGACAACTGTTAGACGTCATCCCCTTCTATCAGTCTTTAACACTTTTTTAACACATTTCACGCATGATAAATAAATTAAACACATTTTTTTTTTTAAGGATGTCACGTATGATAAATAAATTGTACTACTAATTCTAAAAGGCTTGTTGATAATACAGGTGCTATAATGTATGTATAAAACATTATGCATAGATATTCAATTGTTAATATTTATGTATAAAGCCTTTATATCAAAGTTGATTATGTGTAAGTCGTTGATCATAATACTTAATAATACCACAGGAAAATTATTTTCTTTTACACTTTTGATTAAAGTGAAAGAAATCACATAGGCTTTTGTGCTCCATGATGTGGTAAGCATAAAAAGAATGTTATTTGAAAGATCTTAAGAAGATCATGCAGAAAAATTAGTTGAAAACCAAATGAAAAGTTTATTTCCAACCACAAAGAAACACATGAAAAAATTGAACAGTAGCACCGAGGACAACAAATACTGCATATTCAAGAAGTAAATGGTTCAGTTATTACTGCTGTGCCAATAAAGTTCCTGAGAACATGCAGCATTACTCCTTTTTATAAAATTATAATTCATACAAATGATGACAATGATCAGGTGA
>NW_023339774.1:12079765-12097264 GCF_004916995.1 Morone saxatilis | reverse complement strand
AACATCACACTGATGATGATAATGAGTTCTGCTGTGATAATAAATTCATTATAGATGTAATGATCATGCTAATACTGCATCATATACATGGCTTTCACATGAAAGAGTAACCAAATCCTCTCATTGGGCTTTTAAATGACCAGATTGGTAGCAAGTCTTAGTTACAAAGTAAACAATTGTATGAATTCAGCTTCCTTACAGAATACACAAGAAACCTTCCAAAAAAGACTGTCTTTGGCCTTTAAACAACAAGCTTATAATACATCTTTAATTTTTATTAATATACAGTTAATTCTTGGCTTTTTTGACAAAAGCACATACTATTTTGAACTCCGTTTCTAAAGGTCCTTTACATTTTTGGTATGTGTGATTTCATTATCACAGTGTTACTACTGAGGACGCTCCCTCTGTAGATAAAAACGTTTCATTTTAAGGTAACAAAGACACAACAATTTTTATGATCAGGTGATTGTACACCAATGAAAACACACCTATAAATATTTTATACCATTTCTCCAAATAGATCCTCCTACGATCACACATTCAAGAATTAACAAAAACAAGGGTAGCATTATTTCGTACAGTTGCACATAAACCTATAAACAAATGTATTCGGTTACACTTCATGGCAAAACAGTTTAAATTAAAGTTTTAACAGCTTTTTGAGAAGATTATCTAACATACAAAAAAAAAAATCTGTTTACTCTGCCATGTCACAATAGCACATAGCCGTATAGATAAATAACATATTTAACATTTAGCTTCCTGGTGTTGGAGAGAGAAATCTTTGAGCAGAACAGTCCAGAGTCTGTAAATCAAGCAACAGCTCACTCTGTCTGCTCTGCGTTCTTTGTTGTTCCTCACAATAGCCGTGGTCCTGAAGGCCTTTTGTTGAACAAGGTCTGATGATTGCTTGGGAGTGCACACGTACAATATTATCCAGACAATTGGACTGGAAGAGGACATGTGAATCCTTCTCATCTCTCTTCTTCTCTGCTTGCTGTTCCTCCCTCTGTTCATGTTTGCCCTCTTTCTTTTGCTCATCATCCTGTTTTTTCTCTTCATTCCAGTTGTCAGGATTGTCCTTCATTCTCCTTCCCCAGGCTGAGAACATTACTGGCTCAGGTGGTAGGTTGTGGTCACATCTGTTCAGTGAGCCTGGCTCTGCGATGGGAGTCTGGAACAAAATTTAGATAAAATGCAAAAGTATGTTGTGACATTTTGTCTGATAACACGGTCATGGTGACATGTTAGGCCTTTAAAATTTCTTTTAATTGTTTTTTGATAAACAAATACATTGATGAGCACCTACCTTACCTGTTCCTGGCTTTGGCTTCCCTTTACCTTGGTCTGCTTAGCCACTGAGTTGTACTCTTTGTCCCTCAGAGTTCCAAGGGAATAGCTGGATCTCAGACAATGGCCTATAGGGTCCAGCTCCACATCACTCCACAACTGCTGCAAGGGATATGCACATTAATTATGTCAATCAAGGTAAGAATGTACTATTGTGACTCTCATGATTACTTATATTAACTTCATAATTGTGGGTCTACTAGAAAATAACAATACAATGAATAGCTCATTATTAGTTAGTGCATCTTCTGATTAAAAAACAATTGAGACGGCTCTTTATCTTAATTATTTATTGTTTCCAAGGTATAGACACACCTAGCAAACCCAGCAGTAAATATTCACTGAAGGTGAGAAGAATAATTTGTGGGAAAAAATATTTCACATTTGAGCCTCTGCCATTGCTGAACAGTTTTTATGGCTTCTTTTGGGTAGTAAATGTACATTTCCAAAAATCCTGGCACAAAAGTCAAACTCACTGTGTCTGTTGTAGACATGGAGGAAACTCTGTGAAACTTGGTTTTGGATATTGATGACTGTCTGCTCAGCACTGAGTCCCTGAAGGAGGACTGACTGTGTGACACTGATATGCAGTCCCTCTTGGGGGCCTGGGACAGGAAGTTTAGACATGGAACTTTTTCTGCCAGGGTGTCTCTGTTGAAAAATAATAATCAGTGAAACTTCTATACTATTTTCAAGCTTGGGTTACTGATTAATTGGGAGACTGCACTCACCTGTATTTCGAGTGAATGATGGCATAGATAAAAGGGTTGTAGATAGCCGATGCCTTGGCTATAACAGCAGGGACCGCTTTGGAATAGGGATTGAGGATGCTTGCATATCTGAAAAGTGTAAAGAATAGAACTGTACATCACCTGTGACAGCAATGCTTCTGTAGTTTGACTCGCATTTCATCATGCCAAAAAAAAAAATCATATTCTAGAAGAGGCTCATGATTAATGGCTGAAATGAATTACACAGTGCAAGGAAGCATCCTATATGTTTTACGTTTTATGCCAGGGTCTACCAAGCTGTAGTTAAACAAATGTAGGTATTAAAACAAATGAGTGGACCATAAAGAGCCCTTGTCATACTGTATATTTACCCAGCCCAGGCGATGAGAGTGACGCATGCATAGGGCGACCAGGAAAGAACAAACACTATGATGACCACAAAGGCAATCTTGGCCAGCTTCCATTCAGTCCTGATGGACTGCTGCTGGATCAGGGTCGACTTCCTCACCTGAGACCCCAACTTCTCCAAATCTCTGTTAGGACAGAGGGAAAGAATAAAGGACATTTGAAGCCAGTAGGTAAGTCAATTCAGACACTAAATTAATTCAATGTAGTGTTTGCAGACAGTGTACCCAGAGTTGCACGCCTGTCACTCATGGTAATTGTGTGTGTGCACGCTTCCCCTGTGTGTGGTAGGTAATTAATATGACCTGCACCCCTGCTTATTATCAGAGAAGGGGTGGGGAGCTCTTATATTCTTTTTACCACTATCTTTGGTCCAGTTTTGCTGCATTGCATCATACAGAGTATCCTATAAGGTAAAGGTGTTGTTGGGTTTTTTCTCTCTCTACAATAAACACCCAGAAGAGTTGTGCTCTTTATTTGGACGTAGCATGTCAAACAGACTTCCCTACATTAACCCTCTCAACGGCTAATTGTTATCTTGGACCCAAATGCAGGCAAAGTGATGCACATGCAGATGCAATATAGCAAGGCAAAGCAGATAACGTAGCAAACAGTGCAAGCAGGCAGTAAGGCAGATTACATATGATTTTTCGCTCCCTGCCACTCTGAGACAGGATTAAGAAGATAACAACATCCTGAGTCATGCCAAAAACCTTCAATTTGTCAATCCCAAGGATGGAAGGTAAAATATAAAATAAGAGAAATGTGCTGTACCGTAATCGGCCTAGCGGGCAAGAAGTGACAGGCTAGCATGCTATGGTTGCTTGAAGTGACTGCAACTTCTTTGAAGAGCCTACAGAGTTGTAGCCTTCAACAAACCACAACAACTGAGATAGCAATAGCCTTATGGACACACTGCATTCATATTTTAAGTCAACAGATAAAGTTGACCTTAAGGTAAGTATTAGGCAAAGGTTAATTTCATAGTTATTTGGTTGTGACCTCCAAGTTCACCCCTGAATTGAAATGTGCAACAGCTACAGACATAGTACATGGAGGGAACAAGGGCAATTCTGAAACCAAGTGTGACCCTATTATGACATCATCCATTGGTTTGTGGAGTACGGCTTCAAAGCCTTGAGTTCGACATTATGGCATGTTGTTTTTTGGAGCCAAAAAATCAAGTGGAAGTAGGGTCATTACTCCATAAGGCTCAGTTCTATTGGACTTTTCCGGCCATGGAGCTTCCTCCTGCTGGCCATTAGAAAGAATGCAGGTTTAAGACACTTTGTGTTGGGTTCACTTCACAGACCCGGAAGCTCTGTCTACTACTTATATACTGTCAATATCTGAAACACATTAAAGTAAATTGTTGATGTGAAGATGTGACAATACAGTCTTCCCTTTGATAGTATGATGCTTTTTTCATAAATGTATTAAATAATCCTGCCTTTAAATGCAGAATTTCAATTATTTCCAAAGTCTTTAGTGCATAAAAATGCTACATAATCACCTATGTTAATTTATTCACCTGCTTGCTTGGCGGATTGCCAGGAACATGCACAGATAACAGTAGGATATAATGCCCAGAGGGATGAAGAATACAAAGCAGCATAACATCAAAGTGTAACTTTTGTTGGCAGGAGTAGATGTCACGTAATCCCATGTGCATGAGGTCATCAGTCCCTCTGGTATATATGAACCTTTAGAAAAAAATACAAAGACAGATGAGCGGAAAGTGTTAAGGGTCTAAAAGTATAAAAAGGGGTAGTTGAATAAAAAGAGTAAAAAGGTGAGAGAATAAGTCACTTACTCCACCCCAAAAGTGGTGCAAGGCTCCAAGCTAGTGAGTACAGCCAGACCAGGGCGATAATGAGGCAAGTGCGTCGCTTGGAGGTCCACCGAATGGCCTGCAGAGGCTTGGTGATGACAATGTAGCGGTCTAAAGAGATGGCCAGAAGGTTTATCATGGAAGTGATTCCAAATAAAGCTCCACAAAAAGCGTACATTTTACAGCCTATGGAGAAAAAAGAAAGAAGAAAGGACTTCATTATTACTTTTCTTCTTCTGATTGGAAGACTATACAGGTGATAAGTAATACAATTGGTCAAATTGCAATTTTCACACTATTCATATTGCCAAGGTTTGGTGTCAGATCAATTAGGGTCAGGTGGGTGTTCCTAGGTAAAGAGAAAAAAAAGATCTGAACGCTATTATCCTATTCCCTACATTTTTACATACATTCATAATGGTTAAACATATTAACAGAAGATTCTAACGTAACACACATATGCAGCATCCTGAGACTGTAAAAAGCCTATCCCCGTATTGCATGGAAGAAACTGATAAATTAAATTTTAGTGCCATAAAAACACAGCCCAAAAAACAGAAATGATTACTATATTTCATACATAGTTCCATACATAAACATGGATAGATAAAGGATGTGTCTTTTTTTACATAACATGTGTGATGAATGAAAAAAGTACCTGTTTCACCAAAAATCCACCCTTTGTAAAGGGAGTTAACAAAGAAGATAGGTGACTGTGTAATTGCCATGAGGAAGTCACTGATTGCCAGGTTCATGATGAAATAGTTGGGGGGAGTCCGTAGCTTCTTGTTACTGAAACACATTAAGATTGAAAAGACTCAAATTCAGAGTTCTCAGTGTCCCACAAAGCAATATGTTGTTGTTGACACATAAGTAACAGAGGCAGTTGAAGATCTACAGCACAAACATGGCCTATTATATTTGTTGTATTCAGTTGACGGTTATATGTTCAGACAATTTGTTGTACACACTATCATAGGAAACTTATACGATGTTATTCTACTATGTAAGTAAACTACACACGTTAAGATACATTCTAAGATTGTATTTAAAATATATTTTACATTTTTGGCTGTGAATTGAAATCCAGAGGGGGGTTTCATTCCAGTAAGAGACTTATTGTTTTGAAAGGTTGTTTTTTAAATTACCCCAGAATTGGGTACAGGCATCTAGATGGAGGAGGATTCATACCCTGGCCAGTACAATATCCTTCCAATAACTCTCAAATCCACATCCTTCTGAACTTCAGTCCATCTCCTTTACCATAACAGGCAGGGGAATGGAAATCAATAACAATGGCACATCCAAACACTGACTTTAAATAATACTGTCATTCTAATGCTATTGTTCTCTCTTAAAGCAAGTTCAGATTGATGAAAGATGCAAGAGTGTATCTCTTAGTCTAACAGGATCATGAGTAAACACACTAATATTGTCCACTAAATACGAAATGGAGGAACACAAGCACGTATTCTACTACTATCGGACTATCTAATGCACTCCCTTATTGAGTTATTGTGTTATTGAAGACAATGACTCATTTTCTAGTTGTGTTAACAGTTGTAATGAAGAAGAATCAGTCAAAGCAGACACTGTATAACTAGAGGTGAGAAAGCCAATTATAAATTACCTTAAAATTGGGTTCCTTTGTTAGGAAGACAATTGGGAACCACGAAAGCCAAATGCCAAGAAGGTAAAGTGTCTCAAAAGTCCCAAACAGTATTGATATTATATTCACTTATTGACTCCAACACAAGATGCAGGCAGCAGGGGGATTTATATGGTCTTCCAAAACATCTTTGTGTCTCCCACAAATGAACAAGAAGAACAATACAGCACATGTTTTTTTTTAAATTGGTGTTAAGCCTGTGTACAAGTTCACAAACAGAGCTGAATTGCACTGCTACATTTGTGTGCCATTTAAAGCTTTATTCCTGAAAGCAACGTCTTGTAACTGAAGTCAGTTCTGTCCTGGTAACTTTGACCTTGCCCCTCTATTGTCCAGAAGAGAAACTGAACAACATGCTGCCGAAACACCCGCACATGTGAATCCATCCTTTCTCAGCTAACAAGGACTGTGTTAACAAAATATGTTGCTATTCACTGTCCCACTTCATGAAAACCTGCGATACACATTTACATGTGTAGTGTATGAACAGTAATGAGCTCAAAACTAGCTGTCCATGCGTGGCCCACAGCAGATGTTGACAGTGCTTTTTCTGAGGCTGCGACTGTGCACAGACGGTCATGTTGTAGTGCATGGTAATGGTGTGTCCTTAATAACCTTCGGTTAACATTCCATAGCTCACTGCACACACCTACACCTCAGATTAATTGGCAACCTAATGCCTTCATTATGCTCAAACAAGACCCTAGAAACAGCACGGGGGTATGTGGAGGGACAAAGGTGTGTGAAATCTGAAGATCACCTAAATCAAGTTCTAGCTTTATGGCAGGTATGTCTTTCATCTGCAAAATGTCAGTGTAATCTGTGTCAGTGAGCATTTTACACTCACATTATACTTACTGTCAGATAAAAGGTATCAGGAGTATGGATACAGATGAAGGCTGAATATTTGTTCCAACTAAATTGAGAACAATGATATTATAAGCTTCCTCATTCTGGATGACTAAATTGTACACCAGCGTTCATATAGTGCCTTAACTGTTTAGCTTCATGTATCAGGAGTGTATTCATGTGTCTTCATGCAGATGAGTGGGTTTGTACTGAACAAGTGTGACTGGAGTAGAAATCGAGTGATGCAACATTTGGAGATAGCTGTGTGTAGATGTGTATCACTGGAGATTGGACCTTAATGAAAAAAACATGTCTGACCCAGGATTTTATCTAACACTTGGCTCTTCACTGCATTCAGTGGAATACTATATACCCAGGAGTATAATACTCAGGTATACTATACACCCAGGAGTAGCCATAGTGTACATACTGTATGCAACATGCACACCAGTCTATATAGTATATTAACTTGGGAGTCTTTTGTTTTTATTGCAGGCTTACAGACACGCATCTACTAACTACTTTTAAATTAAATTTGTGTCCTGGATGCAACGTAATTCTGTTTTGTGGTGCACTTGTCCTCTGTATAGTCTGAATGAAATAGTAAAAGTTAATGTTGATTTGAATCTTCTTCAGGTTTTGAAGTGAAGGCTGTCTTGGGTTTCTTTTTGGCTGGGAAATACTGAGGGGAAGATACATTGTAGGCTACAGCCACATTTTTCCTCTACTCTAGTTGAGAATCTTGTTCCACTGTCTGACGTAAGTGTATAGTGGGACACATAGTAGTTCATTGGATTACCCTGAGCTTCAGTACTGTTATTTAAGCTTAATGCAGTTTAGGTGGTAGCACAGGGATGACTGTGCATAAATAAGGGAATAGCTGACTGAATTATTGAATTTATACATTGATTTATCCAGTACAGTTAGAAAATCACTGAGCTGCTTCCTGATGTTGAATGCCTGCAGGCTGCTGTGAAGACCTCTCTGCCTGTGCTTGTAACATCTGTGCTTCCCAACACCCGTTCAGTGCTCTAAATCTCTGCTGGTATATGACCTTTAGTTAGTCACCCTTTTTGATATTCCATAGATTAATATATTTAATTTCATATATTATAGAGATGATTTTATTTTAATCCAGTCAGATAACTCAAATGTGTTATTTGATATTATAATATGCAATGGAAAAGTAACTAAGTACATTTACTCAAGTACTGAACTTAAGTTACTTAAGGGCAGAAAAAATGGAACCGGTTGCTGAAGGTCGTGAGCCGGCTCCGCTGCGTGGCGCACTCTGTCTGAACAGCCCGACTGGGGGCCATATTGGCTATTGTTATCTCAAAAATGCTGATGAACAGTATGGATATAAATTGTTGGCCTACTTAGTAGTGAATTATGATTTTAAAAGTAGAAAAGAAGATGTCATAATGTAATGCATACTCATAAAAGTACATAAAAGTACCCCAATAAATGACTTAACTAAAGTGAGTAGTTTCACCCATGTTTATAGATTAATCTATGTAACAGTATAGCATATATAGTTCTTAAAACTAGCTGTAAGTAATGTTTTTTGATAATACTACTGTACTACTACTAATTTTGAATGCAGTACTGGTAACAGATTAGGTTTAAAGTGAGATACTACTACTTTTACTTAAGTAAAAGATCTGAAGACCTCACATAATATGCCTCCAAATGGGCCGTTTAATGTGGGATGATTAACAGAACAGTCCTCAGGCAAACAGCCTCTGTGAACTCACTTGTTCTTGAGTTCTACCAGAACTTGTACAGTAGAGCACAATGCTCCCACAGTCCATATATACCCTTCCCTCCTGATTTCCCATAATTTGTTCATAGAAATGTGATGGGCTAACCGAGGCTTGTTACAGTGTCAAATATAGGTGCATCATACTGAGGATGGGAATGTACACTCTAAATCTCTAAATCTTAGAGAATAACTCAAAGTCAGCAGGCTGTGTTGTGCAAGCAGTGGGTCAGCATCATGATTCTTCACTTCCTGTTCATGCAGTGTATGGTTTTCCCATGAAATTCATTAACATGTTTTCAGTGTATCAGCACACATCAACCTAGCTCAAAAGTTTGATTAATGTTGTGCGAGACATGGTCAAAATAAGGCTTTGTATTACATCTTAATTATAGAAAAACTGAAACACTACTGCTTAGTTTTATAAATTTTTTTGAAGGCTGTAATCAGGCCTTAAGGTGTGAAATGAAGAATAAGTAAGTAAGTAATTTTTTTAGGTTCAAAGTAAACATTTCCAGTTCATTTATTTGGCAATAGAAATTGCTAATAGCTTACAACTGGCTATATAATGCAGCTTTTAAACTGACGATGACAGACAAACTCATCTCACTGTTCACCATTTTTCTTCACTTACCAGAAAAAGGCATACATGACCAAGGCATTGCCAGTAACACCCACTGTTCCAATCACCAAGACAAAGAAGGCAACGATGTAGTGAGCATGGTCCTGGACATCTACCTGTCGATAAAATCCACGATCCACGTCCATTTCTGTGACAGCAACCACACACAGACACAGATATCAGCATCTACATTATCTGTCAGTATCTATCTTCATGACTTTCATACAAAGCTTCCCCTCTGTCACTCTGACCCACCAAACTCTCCAGCATTATGTAAGAGTACTTATCATGATTAGCAAGTAAAATGTCTGGGGACACAAATGTAAAAATAAGATGTGACAGCACAGCATGCAGCTTGTGTCTGCAAGACTGCATCTTTATTGAGTTACCATATCCTAATGTCAACATCCTAATCAGTTAAGACATTTGACTCAAGGTCATGTTAATTCGCTTGTCTTATGTGACACGAAATTATGTTTATATTTTTACATTGGTTTTTATATTTTCTATCCATCCTTTCATTATTGATCACATCCATTGTTGTTATTTTTTTTTGTTTTTTGTGCTTTAGACATGTACCAGGTAAGTGCTCACATTTTGAACCTACCCACTTTTTTTTTCCTTTACGAAATCTGAGGAAATCCCTACATTTCCTCCCAGATCACTGTTGATGTTTTGGTACTCAGCTGTGAACTTTGTGAACTTTCAAATAGGAAATTTTGGGTTTTGGTTTTCATTGTACTGTTTCTGTAGGTTCTGAGGAAGAGTCAGTACTGTTCTGTGCCTACTCTACAGTATGTTTGTTAGGTTGGTTGGACATTACAGACGATTTTGTCTGGCTTTCAAGCTTTTTAGAGAAAAGTACTGAAAAGCTTAGTTTCACCTTTACACAGCTCTCTTGGTCTATCATTATGGTTGGTTGGCTGGTCCACCACTACTGTCTTTGGTGATCCCCTGACTTTTCCTCTGGCACCACCATGACGTTGACATTTGTGGTTTGGACTGAAATGTCTCGACAGCTTTGGAGGGATTGCCATGATATTTGGTACACACATTGATGTTCCCCTCGGGATGAATTTATATAACTTTGGTGATACCTTAAGCTTTACTATACCGCCATTATCAAGTTAAAATTTCAGTTTGTCCAATACTTGGTTTATGACAAAACACCTCCAAAACTAAGGACATTCCCATCAACCTTAGCTGTCAACTAAACAAAGTTAGTGGTAATTAGCAAATGCTAACACTGGTGGTGACATGGTAAACTATTATACCTGTGAGGCTAAACTTCATTATGCTGGTATCGTCAATGTGAGCATATTGCCAACACATTTTCAGAACTACATTGTCTCACTTCACTGTTACACAGATTGCAGGCAACTGTGGATGATATTAAAGGATGGATCGCTAATTATCTTCTACAAATAAATGAAAACAAAACAGAGAACATACTGTTCTGCCCCCAAACTCCCTCAGCACCACCCAGTCTGCCAAGTATTTATCCAGGCACATCAAACCTTATGCAAAAGACCTTGGCATAATATTCAACCATAATCTTGAATAATATATTGAATGTAAAGGGAACATAGTACACCTGTTTTTAGCATCTTTGCACTGGGTCATCGTCCGGTATCGAATTCCTTTCTTTGGTTTGTATTTAAAGCCCTGGATGGACTTGAGCTACTCTATATTGCAGAACTTATATCCCATACAGTACAGCTAGGCCCCTCAGATCTACAGATCAAGGGATGTTAATCATCCCACGATCTTGTTGGAAACTTTTTGGAGACAGGGCCTTCTCAGTCACTCTACCAAGACTCTGGAATAATCTGCCTGAAAATATAGGAACAGCAGAATCTCTTGATTTGTTTAAAAGGTGCCTTAAGACACACACACACATTTCTGTCAAAAAGAATGCATATGCATATTTTTGTCTTTGTGTGTACACAGTGTGGTGAGTTTTATGCACCTGCCCTCATATCTTTTTTTTTCTCTTAATGTCAGCACTTTAGCCTTTTTGAGCCTTTCACTTCTTCAAGTGTCACACCTATTCTCCAATGAGAAGAGCAATCATGCCATTAGCTCAGTATCTCCTTTGCAAGGTGTTTTGGTAGGAATGGTATAGGACTGGTACAAATATTCTCTTCCCTAATGCCCGACACATGACCTCAGTAATTTTCCAAGAACTTTAAACATTCTCTACACTGCACCATTCAGGCCTGAAAAGACCTAAAAAGGTCTTCCAGTTTAACACTGACTTGGCATGACAGATTAGGACTGAGTGTGCTTTTTGTTTTGTAATGAATTTATGTCGTATAGCTTATGGAATCAGAAGGATTATGACAGTCAGTGCCTTTTAATATCAATTATTAACGCTTGGAAACTGTAAAATCGGTTGACCGATTATTAATCACATTAAGAGTTGAAGAGCAGTGAAGCTGCCATGGCAAAAAAGGACAGAGGAGAATTTTTATAAACAACACAGCAAAAAAAGACATTTAAAAATGGATGGCAGAGTGACAGGAAGGATGTATAGAAGTGTGACACAGCAATTATTGGGCATTTTCAACAAAGAGGTGATTAAGTCGAGGCATTTTTATAATGAAAATGGCTGTATGGACTTGTTGTTCCATGTGTCCATTGCCTCACTGCAGCAGTGATTATAAGAGGATTTATATATTTTGTTAATGTGATGGAATCAAGAGTGCACATTGAGTCACACAATATTAACAGTACTTATCATCATATGTAAACCCACTTCCTGTCGTCCTCTGATCTGCATTACAGAACGGAGTTAGGTGCCAGTGCAGCACAATGCTCTCTGCCTCATCCATTTCAGAGAATAGTGTAAAACATCTGTCATGTCACATTAATAATTTGTTTGAGAACAAGAACATGTTATAAATTCCGTCCTCTGTTGACTTGCAGTGCACAATTCAAAATTAAGCTGCTTGATGGTATTGTATTTAATCCACCAGAGCAGTAGTGAATCTGACACATAATACATGAGCATGGGCATCTATGTTAAAGCATAATGGGTGAAGCATAGATGGACATGTTGTGTGTCAGGTCCAGACGGCTCTTGCTGTGCTCAGTGAAGCCTTGTGCGTCAGAGGATCCCTCAATCACCTCTTCCTTCCCCTAGGCATCAAAGCATTGTCTCATGTGAAAGTACCATAAATCAACATCTGATTTAGTGTAACTGTGTTCACACTAAAGGTGAAATGCACCTTTGCTCTCTTTCATAAACATTTATAACTGGAATGGTAACACCAAATGTGCTCTTGTTCATTCAGAAATCGCTAATACGAGGTTCATGTTCATGGAAAGCAAATGGATCGATGATGAATAAGCTTTGGAGAGAGAACATGCTTCATGTATTGTTTTAAGTAAATGATTTTAATTTTCTACTTGTTTAGTAGATATTAAAAGACATTAAACACATTTTAAAACCGTATTATGAAACTTAAAATCTTTTGGAAAATGACTTAAAGAACTACTCTTGACAAATGAATTGGTAAACATTACAGAGCATTGTTTGAATCAACAAGTGTGTTTGTTAGATATTTTCCTTTTATACAAATTGTTTTTAATAGAAGTTATCTTCCATAGTTTACAAGAATTAAATACAAATCATGTTATAAAACAGCATGTTGTATTGGTGAGACGGTCAAACCCCCTTCTGACAACACCAGATGCCCAGCTTGGGGTAAATTTAAGTATTGATCTGCTAACATCAACATTACTGTATAATTATATGATCAGGAAAGAATCTGTTGGGGTTAATCAAGAGCTGATGAGAATAAATAAGATCTTAAATCTAAATCTAAAATCTAAAATGTGTGACTACATTTAGGAAGAAATTTTAGTAACACTGGTACAACAACCAAGCTTGAACGAAAAATGTATTTTTTAGCAAGAGAATGGAAAACAAATTCATCCTTTTTATTAGATTAATAGATCAAACACATTCTTGAAAACTGGTTTTGCGCTCTTAGAAAGTTTGCTTCATATTGTTGATTTCCAATAGATTTACATATCATGGTTAAAATACTAGTTTATAAATGTATACAAAATAAAGAGAGAGCTTCAAATAAAGTCCATGGTAAAACTTAACCTAGTCACTATGTGAACAAAGTGTTACTTTACCTTATCCAGAGAGCGAAGCCCCTTCTCTCCAGGACACCTCTTTCTTTGTAGTTGACTGGTAAAGAGGATCAGAGACGCTGAGGCTGTACGGCATGTAAAACTGCTGGTGGAAAAAATCCACCACGCTTAAGGTTTAAATAGATAAGGTTGATGACTGCTTCTCAAATCCCCAAGTTGGATGGAGATTCTGCCTTACTGTGCAGCAACAGTGAGTTACTGCTCTCAGCGCTGGACAGAGTATGAGAATACGCAGAAAGACAGAAAGCGAGCAGCAGCACATTGACCCACCCCCCTGCTGGCTACCCATCACACACAGCTCTCATATAGCACAATGCATCGATCAAGCCAGTGTGTAGCGTGGTGTGCGTGCATGAGGATGTGTGTGTGTTACTGTTTGTTTGTTTGCGTGGGAAGGTGATAAAAGGCTGGTCTGATCAAATTAAGGTATTTCACATAAAAACTGCAAACACTACCAAACATAATGTGCTTCATTAGATAACATTTTTGGAACACCAATTACATGTTGCACCATTGCAGTTTCCCCTTATGAATCATCAAGCTGTGTGTTCTGCAAAGTGGTCTTCATAAGCACTGATTTCTGTGTATCTAGTACCCATCGCCAGTGGCAGAACTGTATGTGCACCAGATGTCGTAGCTGATGACATGGGAGGTGAGAAAGTGACACATCCCAGTTGCCACGGCTTCCCCATTTGGTGCTTTGAGAATTGCAAAGAGAAGTCTTGTGGTTTTCAAAAGCACCAAGCCTTTTACATAGCATGTGCCTTGTTCACTGCTCATCCTTGTGTGAGGAGAATCTTGAGAAAAGCACTCAGATAAAAGCCTACCGATGTTTATCATCTCATGCACAACTGAGCAGACAGCTGGAGTACCTTAATATTTCCATTTTCTACATGGAAATCTGACCTCTGTGTTTAACTGACATAGCACCTGGTTGTGGGGGGTCAAAACAGGGCAGAAGATGCAGCGACTTATAAAATGGGCTTTCTCTGTGAAGTTTGGATACCATCAAGCGAGAGGAGGATAAGCCTTTACACTTCTGGGTCACCGTACTTGTACGGGAGACAGACCTATCACCATAACTAATTTCCAACCAGTTAGCTTCCCTGCAATGTATTCTGACATAGTAACACAGGGGCAGATACTAGTTGTGTGTTTTTTGTTTGTTTGTTTGTGGGGGTTATTGTTTTGTTTTTTTGCACTTGTATTGATTTGTTTTCTATATCGTGTGAAATTCTTTTGGAATCTTTTCTGGGTCAAACTACATGGTCGTGATGACCAGCTGATTCACTGCGAGGGCATTTAGTGTCAGCGTTACTGTTTTTTGTATGTAGCTAAGACAAAGAGAGCTTTCATAAATTCTGTATACTTCACAAGAAAAGGAAAACTGAAATGTTTCCAACTGAAGCATATACAGTAGGTTAATTCAGTGTTTTAAACATGCAGTTGAATGCAATCCAGTGCAATAGTCCAGCAAAACAAACCTCAATGTAGCTTATAACATTAAATTGACATGCAGAGAGGTGTTTTTGTGTTTTCGTCATTTCAGGTGTTGCATTCCATTTTTCATGAAGAAAGCATATTATTACAGCTACTTTGAGGGATTATACATCTTATTAATATAGTTAATAGTGAGATAATGTGGTCACAAGGTAGAACTGTGTATTGCCACTTTGTCTGATTAGTGCATAGCCTGGAGGAAGACAATTAAAGTGGAGGATGTGAGAATCACTGGTAACAGAACTGCCCCCATGTGAAACAGTAAGAGGTTATTTATGCAAAATGGTGCTTCACGGCATGTAGTGTGGCTCCTCAAGAGCCACCAGGAAATGGCCATACAGCGAGGCATATTAATGTCAGTTGTTTTAGTCAGGCTATAAGACTGGGTGAGAGTGCTGTTTGTTTGCTTCTTTTGCCTGAGGTAACCCCCTCTCTACTACAATCAACCGTCCAATTACTGTCAAAATGGTCTGTCACCTCTGTCACTCCCTCTGAGGTGTGAAAAGGACAAATGTATCCTACAAAATATATTTCAACAAAACAGCTTGTACTTTAGATTTACTCTACCCTTAATGGGTTTTAAGGGCAAGCAGTTGTGAACAGAATATAATTCTGCGTGGGGCGCCAGTTCGTATACAATCTCATTCTGTAAATATGCATCTGAAGAGATTCTCGACACAGTGATCAGCAAGGTTTGTTAGAGGTGTTTTTTACAGAGTTCTGTCCACTTTACCCAGTTAGGCAAAAATAGACCTGGGGCATAAAGCTATGAAAGCAGAGGAAAGAGTCATATGACACAATGCCACATGTCTGGGGGATATCAGCACACTGGCTAGACTCGACTAAGCTGTGTCCGGTGGACGTTGTGGATTAAAGGGTTACAGTCATTTATCTGTTGATCGCTGATCGGTCATTCTCTGCTATTGCAACAGTACCCTTTGCATGGTGCTCTCGTTGTTTGGCCCCTAGTACAGTGTGGGAGTGGGATAGATAAAGCACTTTTGACATTATTGTTTGGAACTGGCAAGTTTTAATTCTTTTGGATTGCTTTGGTTAGTGTATATAGTAGTTTATTTTTGACCACAACGCTTACCAATTTTCCAATATTTGTCTTTACTTTCTATTCTCTGTCCAACACTTATGAGTCTGGGGCCTGTTTTACCAAGTTTAAAAGATGCACTTTACAAATTAGATCATTTCCTTTCATATTAATTTTGGCACTTTTATTGGGATCCTCATTAGTTATAGTTATAGAATCCATATTTAAATAAAATACATATAGTCAGTAATGCACAGTACATACACAGCATAGTAAGTTACAATATTGCCATTCTACCAGACAATAAGATTATATCAAAACCATACATATACAAAACATTAAAACAATTAGAACAATTAAATGAAATATGACCAGAGGAACATTTTGAAAGTTTCTCATACAAGTTATCTAGTCCCTCACTATTTAAGCCAGAAGTTAATTTACTGACCTAAAGTCAAATTTGCAGTAAGATTTATACCATTTTTCATATAACAATGTTTAATTAATTGTGCTATGTGATACTGTCATTGTATTCCTTATGTTTAGCTTTTAGTTTTTTACTAGTTTTCAACAAAACAATTACCAAATAAAGTAAGCAGCAAAATGTAAATTACCCTCAGAAAATGAGTCTTTCTTAATTTAATGCATGTTATTTTGATACCTTGTTTTATTTTCTTCAATTCATTTTAGCTGCATCACCAGACTTTAGTGGCCACCTTTTTCTTTTACTTTTCACTATATTAAAACAAATGCCATACTTGTGACCCATGCATGAGCATGCAAGAGCTCTGTAGTGAATAGGCCCTCAACAGTTCGAGGGTGACCTTGCCTGGCTCCATTTTCTTTAGTATCCCTCCTCACCTCACCTTCCCTTATTCAACTCCATGCAAGCATGATAGAGATAGATTAATTCCCATACCATGCTCCACCAGGTGACAAATGTTAAATGAATGACTAGTCACCTTCACACTATGCTCTTTTTCATTTTTATTGTCCTTTATGCTGATTATTTTTCTACATTACGTAAGTGTCTCAGCATCAGCAACATTGAGGAACACAGAGGATCAACTACTCATTTGAATTAAGGGCTACTGCAGACCTGTCTATATGGATTACTACAGACTTAGTTATAGCTAGTGGCACAGCAACTCAAAGGAATGAGAGATTATCAATAAAGCTAACCTCAGGGACACAGTGAACTTTGTGAAGGGCCGTGACAGAGCTTTACTTAATGAATTGTGGCTATTGGTTCTTAACTCTAAGGTATTTACATTATATGGCTCACAAGAATACCATAATGCCTTCATCAGTAATTTACAATACATCCATATGCTGATGACTGACCAATATCTGAGCAACTCCGCTGCTTTGTAAAAGGCACAAGACACATTGTTATTGTAGATGATTGTAGTAATCAGACATCAACCTATGTCACAGTAGGATACTGCATGGTCTAGCACAATAACACAATGTTAGTGCTTAACTGTGAAAAGCTAGTTCAGTCAGGACCACTTTTGTCAAAAGCACTTTTATTTCCAAAGCAGAATGTTACATTTGGCAGTATGGCTCTG
>NW_023339774.1:12056963-12079665 GCF_004916995.1 Morone saxatilis | reverse complement strand
CTGTATATCTATCTATCTATCTATACAGCTATACTGTATATCTATCTATCTATCTGTCACATCCATTTGTGAGGCTATCGTTCACCCATAGTGTTCTCAGCTGTTTTGGTGTGTCAATGGTTTTGCTGGTGATTCCACGATACAAACTCGCACATGCCAATTGTTAGTAACATGAACCGACTCAGCATCCTAACCTGCAGTGAGCTCGCCTGTCACAGGTCAAAAAGACAGCTGTAGTGTTTTCAGACTCTGGCTTAAACTGATAAAGTGTCTTGGAATGGGAGCAATGTGTGATATGAGGGCAGATTATCCTGTTACAGTGATGATAAAGTTCATATGTTGTCATATGTCTCGCCAACCTCCAAGAGGACTGATCTGTCATCAGCGCCCTTAGATTAAATTTCATGAATAAAATTGCAAGGATTAGGCCAAAATAAGTAAAAGTAGCATTTTAACAGACTTTTCACACTTTATTAAAATTAGTCAGTTTATATTTAAATGTGTTTTTTATGAACTTGACATATTTCTTTTCAAAGATCACAGACTCTTTTCCTCTAAAAGGCTAGACAAAAGTATGCCCAGAGCAATTCAACGTCTGACACCTGAACCTTGACCTATGAACCTAAGCGTATGTGTCTGGATACTTCAGCTATCATGTAGACTCAAAACAACTAATGAAAAGAGTTTTGAAATGTTCCCTCCGCCCTGAATGAGTCACTGCCTTGTTGTGTACAAATCACTCCTGTCCTTGGAGCTGAACACCTTAGTCATTACCAATTAAACTCGGCCTACACATTCTGATAATGATGATACCATGAATGATTACCCCAACATCCATTTTTGCCTAATTGTCTGCTCTTTATCAGCAGTTCACACTTTAAAGTGTTGTCAATAATCCCTCTAAGATCTGACACCTACGCAGGTCCACCACTGTGTCTAAAAATGTATTTGAAGTTCTAAAATGAGTGAAATATTTCTCTACCTATGTATTAAAAGGGTTTAACTTGGAGGTAAATAGCATGTTCTCATGCTTTGTTTTTAATAAGATACAATATCCACCAAGGTCACAATAACCTGTTTAATTAGTTCATATCTGATATCACATGGCAGCCGATTTAATCTGGGATCCAAGGATCCAACTACACAACTATCACTAATTTATTTGACCTTGGAAATAAATTAACATTGCAAGTCAACTTTCCCATAACCTCTACTCCCAAGTGAACTGATTAGATTAGCATGGTGTTATATCTAATTGTCTCTTTATAAGATCCATTCTGTGTGTTATTGTAAGCCACTTGTCAGGTGCTATTCATGAAACAAAGTTCAAGGTTGCCACCACATTTGACTCACCTTTCAATACAAGAACAACTGAGCAGTGTTTGTCTAGTGGTGTGGCTGAATAACAATATGTGTTAATACTCCTTATATTCCAGTATGTAAAGTGTTGTAGTGGTCATGTAACTTAATATCAGTGAAATATGAAACGCAGGGAAAACGCCACATCCTGTTTAGCATAATCATGAGTCATATTTTTCAGGGCTGGAAAAGTTCACCTCCCCTTCGTCCACATCTGTCCTTAATGGATTTAGACTGCCTGGCACGAACAGGAGTTTATGCACTTTAACATGGGTGGCCTCAGTTAAAATCTGAACTTCTAACCCTAGCAGTATGAGAGCCATGTTCTACACGTGGAGGTGTGTATTCGTGTGTAGTCAGCTTGCAGTACTGGAGTGTGTGTGTGACTTTGTGTGTGTTAGTAAGCCTTATTGTATGATGCGGGATTAGAATAACCTGGAGTGAAATTGTCAATCCATTTATTGGAAAGAGTTCACATTGAAGGAGCACCTGGCTATCTATAATCCAGATTGCAATGCGTTTTAGAAGTATTCCAAAGACTCCCCAACTCACTTGTGCAGAAGTGATAAATCAAGGTTAGTGCTTGGTGTGTATTGTGTAATTGTATAAATACATACAATAATATATGTACAATATAATGTACAATATGATATATATATATGCATTTGTCATATGTTAGAGTATTTCCCTTTTCCAAGCACCTTGAAGAGACACTGGCATTTCGTGAAAAACACTTTAAATTGTTAAATCCACAGCTTTGAAGTGGTTAAAAGATCCAAGAGCAATCTCCGTACCCACTGAACACAGAGATGAATTGATCTTATCTAGCGCATTTTCTTTAATGAGCCAAATTTAGACCTGTTAGAGTGATATAATCTTATAAATGCTGCTTGTACCAATCTGCAGAAACACACAAAAAAAAACGCTCCTCTCTCCTGTGCATAATTCCATCAGGTGAGAGTCAGTTATCAACTCATTAATCTGAGATCAAGATTCCTCGCTCATATTTACAAATTAAGCAATTTTCAAGGTGACTGCACTACGTGATTTACATCAAAGTGGCCATGTGGTCATGCTACTCCGATCAACTGTCCAGTCTGCTGAGAGAGACATAATATCCTCTGGGTATTACTGACAGGGAGCATGATATTTGTGTGTCTATGCCTCCCCTGTGTGTGTGTGTGTGTCGCTGTGTGTCACTGTGCTGTGTGAGCGTGCACATTTACACACAGGCCCACGTGTATGAGTGTGAATGTGTATGTGTGTCACAGTGTATTTATGTAAGCGGCTGACATAAATACATCAAGGGGAACACACAGCTGTCTAGTGCCATGTTTCTTAGGGGTTAGGAACCTGAAATGGACTGTGGGACTGTTTCTGTTGGGTCATTTCATTTCAAGTTCCTCTCAGTGAACTCGGTTGCCGGGGCGAGTCTGCGGCAAAATAGGCGTCTAGCACTTTCTACAACAAATTTTCAGCAGCAGAGGAAATACGGACTTAGCGAGTCCCACTGCACAGACACCGGATGGTTGTGAGTGAAAGGGACCTGCTCTGATCTCAACACATACCAGGCTGGATTAGAACAGGGAACCAGAGCAGAAACAGGATCTGACCCTCTCTGCTATCACTCTCTAACCACTGCCGCTCCTTCTCAAAGACATCCTCAACACTTCCTTCTCCAATTAGTGTGACCTTGTTACGTTGGGGACAGGGAAGCTTTGTGAAAGTCAAGGCCCAGCTTCGTGCACCACACTTTTAGCAGAGATACCCAGTGAGCGGGCTTGAAGGCTAGAGGTTATAATCAAAATAGCTCTGTTCAAATCTGTAAACTGATCCAGATACATAAAACAAATGGACAACAAGCAACGTAATCGTGTCCCTTCCCCAAGGGAGCTTTTCATCTTCGCCTAGTGGTTGTGATCAGCACTTAGCCAGCCCTGTTTGTTTAGTAACACAGTAGGAGGAGGCCCTGGCGGATGCTCTTTGAATGCTAAAAACCGTAAAGCCAGCATAGAGTCCGACACTGTGCCACCTTGGGGAGGAGTGCCAGTATCCCACATGTCCCCTCTTGGATGAGGGGCGCCACTGACAGCTGCCGAAAGTCAGAGGTCAAAGTCATGGCAGGTAGATATCGGCACTCTGGATTACAGTCTGCCGAGGGCAGGCAGTGAAGGAGGATGGAGGGCTAGAGTTGAGCAACACACGAGTGTGTGCATGTTTTGGCCATATGGCCCACCATACAATATGTACTGCACACATGCATTTCCTATGAAATTCCTTTTTTTTAATCCATCTTTTGTCACGCAGACAGCTGAATAGAGACTGTACTGGATTTTTCAGGGTTTGGGCAGTAGCCAAGATGTCCCACGTGCAGCTCAGAGAGTCCATCTATGAATCCCACCTGTCCAGCCCTGTGCACTCAGGGAAATATATTCCCTAAATCCTTCATCAGCATTTGTGAATAGTGGAAAGTGTTGGAAATGCTTACACAGCAGTAAGTTTTACACAACCATAACAAAGGACCTTGAATTCATCATTTCCATCATCGCCCAATGAAGTCACTGGTCCATGGGAGAGAGCTTACTGGATTCCCATTTCCTCATGAGGTGATAATTCACCCTTGACCAATAATAAGCTGTTCACACAGCATGGAGCTATAGAAGGCTGTTGTCACTAAACCTTCATGTAGCCTTGACCCTGAGAGTTGTTTTTTGTTTGTTTTTTTTATATCAGACCATACAGTTTACTCTGACCACTGCAGTCCACTATTTACGCTGTACAGCAACAGAACACCACAGAATGTACATATTGTAAATATAAATAGTGAAATGGGTCTAAAAGGACATGTGGGTTTTTAAATGGCTCCCCCCTACACATTTAGTATCTGTGTCTGAGAGATTTAACCTTCCTTACTTCCTCCCTTCTATTTATAACAGTGTCATAGTCCTGCCTGCACTTTGATAGTACCAAGTGATCTCATTTACACACACTCGCTCACACGCACACACACTTTCATACTAGTGCATATTTTCACACGCATACAATCTATGTGCAAATGATGCCAACAAATACTCATAAAATGTTTGAGCAATGAGTGAAACAGATGGAAATACTGCACTGGATGCCACAATGGCTGGGCATCTGGCAGCACCCCATATCTGAATTGTAGCATGTCCTAATGGATCAGCTGAAAGCTATGTGAATCCTTCAGTATCTGCCCTGACTACCTGCTCTCTGTCTCCCCGTCTGTGTGCCAAGGGTGATCCGGGGGCTCTGTGCCCGGTGACAGCTCAGCTCACTCTGGCAATCAACCAGCACTTATGCACACAACTAAATGCAGAATGAGAGGCCTCTGTCCTGGTCAGCATTAAAGCCAAAAACACTGATATGAGTTTTGCATCACTGTGCACAAAGAAAAGAAAGCCCTGCATTAAATTAAGAAGTGGTTTAAGATATTCAAGTTTCTCTACCCTTGAATATTATCGAAGGTTCTCCTTGGAATACAAAGAAATTGTATGCATGTGTACATGGCAATATAGAGACTATACTGTACAGCATGATTCGATTTATATTTAACAATAATGATATCGACTGTGTATTTAAACTAAAAAATATTTAATTTTTAGTTTGTAGGAAAGTGGATTTAGTGTGTTAGTGGGATTAATGTACAGAGATTGCATTGCTTTCTGACACTATGTGACTGAGGCTAACTGTGAATGAATGGATTAATTCTGTGTAATGTTAGCACAGATTGAAATCTGCAAACTGTTCAGGAGCTGCGGCCCTTTGCTGCGTGTCATCCCCTCTCTCTCTCTGCCCCCCTTTCCTGTCTGTCTTTGGCTGTCCTATCAAATAAAGGCAATAAAAGCTAAAAAAATAAAATGATGATGCTCACTTGGTGACAACGTGCCACACCAGCACCACCAACCTGCACTGTGCATGTTGACCCACTCGTCAAGTTTAGAGGAGAAACCTCAGCATGGTCCCCTGCTATTGTCCATTAATCATTTTGTTTTCTTTTTAAAATAATAATTAGTTGTTTTTATAAACAAAAATGGAAAAAAGGCAAAAAGGAGATTTAAAAGATTACTATTATTCAGTTTTTTACATTTTCTATAACACTTTTGTGTGGGTGCCATTGGTGCATTGACAGAATACTGATGAAGTTGTATTCATCTTGCCCCTTAGAATCTCTTAGGAATTCAAAATGTTAATCATCCAAACCGCAACAATGCTTTAAATGAATATGTCAGTTGTTGTTTGTCTTTTTTTTTCATCAAGATATTTATTGCCTAGTCTTCCTGAGGGAGTTGTGCATAGTGTGTTGAAATCTTTTATTCATCAAAGGCGACATTGTGGAGTTTGAGGAAACATGTTGAACAAGCGTACAGATGCCCCACTTTTATTGCATATTACATGCAACTCATAGAATCGAGTGGCAGAAAACACATAAACATAACCACGAACAGGTTGCCAGTTGTTTGTCATATCGTTTTGACCTGAAACGCAATGATTTGAACCAAACAAGACATTATGAAGAGATACTAGACGCACAAGAAGATACTTGAAGAACAAGAAAAACGGGACATTTGTTTCATATTATTTTTTACAATCCTACATTAAACTGAACCAGCTGCAACGATCTGGATTGTTGTCTGAGCATTATTATATGCTCATATAATCTCTGTAGGGAGTCATTGTTATTTCCATCTGAGGGCCTGTCTGTGCTCTATGGAGGCTTAACATCAAAAATTGAGGTGGCACAAATAATGAAAGAGGGCTCTTCTGTGTGAGTGACGAGTCTCTTCCTCACACCCCATGTGGTGGTGATTCGTTCAGCTTACTCATGTTTCTCCTCCAAACAAATTAATATTTATTATAGTCACTCAAGTATTCAGCTCAGGGGGCTTATGACACCCTCCAGACTGTGCAGCGCTCCCACATAAAGGAACTCTGTAAGATGGGTCTATTTTTGGTGACCATTATCTTCACAACTCTGCCTGTATGAGACAGAGGAGGGTCACAGAGGAATCCTTTGGTGACACTGCTGCAGATATCAATAAACAATACAGCCCTCTGTCGTATCTCTGAGCGAGGCTGTGTCCTAGCCTGAGATGTCATATACAGTGACATGTAAAAAAAATATCTCCTGTGTGAAATCCGCTGCAGTTGTCTGGTCATTAATCATTATAATGAGGAATGAGGAGAGTCACAGGATCAATGCATTGATTCAGCTGATCCATCACTTGTTTTTTTGGAATTTTTTAGGAGTGTTTCCAATGCAATAATTTCTCTACAATATTTAAGCTAAATCTACTGTCACAGAAATGTCGTTTAAATGTAACTGGTTTAATAATTAGGGCTGAATCTAACAATTATTTTCACTATCGGTTGTTGTGCCAGTTACGTTCCCAATAATAGTTTGATCGGATAGTGTTAAATTAAATCAAAAATATAAAATCACAGAAAAATAAGAACCAGATTAGGCCTTTCTGCCAATTAATTGACAAATTATAAAAATTCTAGCTCTAATAATACTAATTTTGCCATACTCCTCTACAAATACAAGTGAAATTAAGGGCTTTTCCATCCATAAGATCTAAAATAATATTAACGTAGATTGAAAAATACAATCATAAGGTATGCAGTATAATGTATTTCAAATGTACTGTATGTATGTGTGTGTGCATATCTAATCAGGCTTCCCATATAGTACCATTTATTGCAGTTTCCATATATCTAAATGTAACAATGGGTGTCATATTGTCATTATCTTGTACAGAAATATTACATCTTTCCATATTTATATAGGAGCCTTTCTAGAAGGGCATGATTTATAAAACACATAAATAAGAAAAGACAGAACATGTAATAAATCTGATAATAAATAAACATATTTCTAACTAGTATGTTAATGTGAATGTAAGTCAATTTGACAGCAGAAATAGTAGCAACAGATTTAGATTCCTTACCTCTGACTTCCCTAAAATAACCTTGAAGAACCGCAGAGTTCTGACAACACACGCTCTGCTTTCAAATGACTCAGTCTTTCATTAAAATGTACTGCATGCCAGTTCACAGTACATTCATGCATTTGAACTTGTTTATATAAGTGTCATTTCTTTTCATTCAATCTCTTTACCTGTTTATTCCTGTTCAGAGTAAAAGTGAGCCTGCAGGCTACCCCAGTATGCACTGACAGGGGAACATTGCCATTTTCAGAGGATTTCCATTGAACCACATTAAAACAACTTTTTTTTTTTCAATTGGAGAAATATGTTGAGTGATTATAGTGTAACTGAGTTGGACTTTGTCCACTTTGTTGTTACTTACCCTTAACTAATGTGATGCCTCAGTGATCAAGAGGGCAGAGAGACTTATGAGCGCTGATGTGAAGGATCGCTGCAACACCTAAATCACAGGAACTGGGCTCACTTTCAGTTATGACAGGTCATATCTTATTATGAGGAGTAAAAGGATACTTCAGTCAATGTGGAAAACTTAAACATGTCAACTTATGTCTGGAACTTGTAGACAAACAAATGATATGAATTCAGAGGGTTGTATCATGACAAATAAAACAGTACAAAGCTGTAAGTTAATACAATGAAACCATGTGAGAACATGACAGAAAGGAATCCATACAATGAGTACTTGGCTCAGCACCACGCAGATACATACTACTAAGAATGGGCCGGGCGCACATAAATGCTTGAAAGAAAAGCATGTATTGACAAGAAGTTCCAGCCCATGAGCAAACAAATATGAGCCTTAATACCACTGAATAACAGATAAGTCAGCAAGGATTTAAAGTGTCAGCGCTGGGATTTCTGTCCTTTTATTGAACAGCCATCTTTAGCAGCATTTTACATGTTAAATTAAAACCAGAAAGCTTCTTGGAAAAACACGGACTCCTCTGGCACATGAACACAAAATGACTTTTAATTCCTAAAGCGCTGGGTAACTTGTGGAATTCAAGTTTGTGCAGAAGATGAAAGGCACTGGTGTAGCTTGTAAATCATGAAGGGTGATGGAAAGGCTTTCTCAGGTGCCACATCTTAGCTGGTTCAGAGTCCCCCTTTGTGGTTTGTCGCAGTGTTGCCCCGGGCTCACCTTGACAAGAAAAAAACCGCTTATTGAATGACCAGATGCTCCAAGGTGTGTATGAGTTACATTTGTGTGTAATAAATTTGGAGTGGATTACATTACATGTGACTACATATGACTACATATATGCTAACAAAGTGCCCACTGGGGCCCTAAACGCTCGCCTCACGTATTTACAAATACGTTCTAGTAAATAGCAAGAGAAGTGGGACTCTTAAATTTGAGATGTGTGTAGCCATCAGACGGAACTTGACACCGTTGCACAGAGCAGCGGAGATCAGGTTAGAAACATGCATCGCAACAGAACATCTCCAAATCGCATTCCGCATACTGAAATCTAATCCGAGGACATCAGGATGTGTGACATAATCCCCAAGACATCTGAAAACTGCGCTCCTCCGAACCAGGCTCCAGGGGTGGTTTGGAGAGATATGTGGACCACAGTGTTACTCACTGTTTGCTCTTGCAGGGGTATATAAAAGAGGGGGCGGACACCAACTGCCCCAAACGTCAGAGCGCACTTAACTATAAATCTCTCCAAACTGCCCCTCTGCGCCCGGTGCGGTGTTATGCGCAGACATCTGTCCTGCTTTCAGTCCAGTATGAGGACAACGCGTGTGGAAACTCTTCGAGCTACATAGACACTATCCGACCTGGAGAAAAAATGGAGAATAAATACCCCCATGTGTGTTGTTTACCATGTCCAGATAGTGTCAGATGTTGGCGAGTATGAACATTTAACGCAGTTGTGGATATAACGGCGCCTTCACTGTTTTTTTTTTACCAAGAGGCAGACGAGAGCTTCTCGCACTCTGGGAAACTGATATTGTGCACCTTTTGCGCCTCGCTTATGCGCGGGAGACGCTGATGTCTTCATTGGACTCCTTTCAGTCGGAGATGGTGGAACTCTCTCGGATTTCCAACGTGGAAACGTAGCATCTAATTAATCAGCGACTGCAACTGTACCCCGTGAGGCGCAGTGGCACTCGGTCCGCTCTCTTCAACACCTACCTTTGGACTCTAAAGTGTGGAAAGACGCATGGTTTAGTTGGTGCGCTGGGTCGGAGTATGAAAAACACACCTGGTGCGGTATATCAGATTTTTTTATTTTCCTACCAGGACACAAAACCCAATTTGAACTCGATTTAAGGACATTTTTTCGGATCGTTGGCTGTTTCCAAACGATTCATGCAGCTGATTTAGCTTTGGGACACTAAATGAGTCGCGTTTTTTGTTTGGATTTTAACACCAACAGCCAAACGAGTTTCAGGTCTGCATGGGCCATATTTAAGGTAAGTGATGCGTTTTAATTTCTTATCATTTGAGAGTGTAAATCAAATGTTTTTACATAATCCGATTATTTGTGCGCAAATGGCAAAACAAGCACCGCTTTCGTAATTTTTTTCGGTGAAATAAAAAAATCAAAACAAAAAATGAAACTTGTGCATTTAAAAAAAAAAATAGTTGTTAGGACTTTTGCATAGCATGTGTAAGCGCAGTATTTATTCATGCATGGCTGTTTAGGTTCACCAACATGCCATTAGACAGAGTCACGAAAGCTTTGGGGATCGCCATCTGGCCAACTCACACCATTATTTAGGCTATCGTTGCCAACACGCATTGGTGCGTGCTTTAACCAGTGCATTTTTGTGCAAGGCGCACCCTCCGAGCCGCATTGCAAGTAGCAAGAGCTCGCCTGATATCACAACAACATTAAAATATATCATTTTATAGTCCTGATAGGTCTGAAGGAGAATAATTAAGCAGCAGGTTAATGCTCTGGTCTGGTTAATCACAGACATATGTAAATAAAACAACACAGTACTTTTACGCACAAATTTACGCATTATTCTGTCATTCTCTCTGTATTTTAGTTCATTATTCTATGAATATCCTGACATTATTAAGTACATTAAAGCCTATCTTTCATTGTGGTTCATTTATTTAGAATTTTCTGGTAGTTTTGCTCTAATATTCATAATTACAGCAAACACAAAGTGAAGATCAAAGTCTCTTGACATCATGACAGGTATTAATACAGAATGAGTCACACTGTTTCCAACACTTTGCTGACTTCATTATAAACAAGAGTTGGCCTACATTCTGATTGGACCGTGAGTGTGTATAGGTCATTATTATTATTATTATTATTATTATTATGTAAGTTTCTAATCAGTTCTGTTTTGTCCCCATATTTCAAATAAAATGTCGTCTTATTTTTGCAGCTTTCTTCATCGGAACTGAGTCTAAGATGAAGTTATGGGATGTTTTGGCCACGTGTTTGTTGCTCCTGAGCTCTGTCGCTACACGGCCTCTCTACCAAAACACTCAGCCAGCCAAGAGGACTTATTTCCCCAGCAGCTACAGTGATTCTGCGTCCCTGTCCGAGGAGGACGAAGAGCCAACGTTCCAGCGCGAAGACCACAACCTGCAGGAGATCTCTATGGAAGATCAATGTAAGGCACAGGGCATGTTTTGACAAAATCTTCTGTGATGTGCAGTCACTGTGGATGGCCTCTTGAATGGTGGATAATTGGTTCACATGGGAGGTTACGTTATAGTTCTGTGCTGTTTGTGCAAACCTCCATTAAATACAATCTAACTAACCATTTAATCATAAAGGAAAAAGTGAGACCTAACATCTTTTCATCTCATTGTCACGCACTGCCATGTGTTGACCTTTGAGAGGAATAGCAGGCAGCACTTATAGCCAATGCTGTTGGTTGCATTTTGTACAGGGCAATTCAGATGTGAATGTTACACAGTTGGTTTGCAGGCCAAGTAATTTAGCCTTCCTAGACTAATTACACTTGAGAAACAGCGTGTAAAGTGATAGCCAGTGGGTTGAGCCAAAAGTGGAGAGTCCTACATTGATAAGGCTCTCAGACAGGCAGGTTATCAGATGGAAGATCTTAATTTGTGTTTTATTGCTGCTGTGGGTTACATCATACTGATGTCAAAACAAGCCAGCAGCATGGATAAGAGCATGAACAGCATCGATCCCAGAGGTCACTCTCCACATTTCCCCTTCGGCCTTTGTTTATGTTCACCTCTGCCTCTCCGTGACTTATTAGACCCATGACCTTCATCTGCCAGAAGTCAGAAATCATGGTGTGTTTTAGAGAAGGCAGCGTGAACCAGGTCGCAGGAATTTTCAGGGTAGAGGCTGGACAACACCGGAAAGTCTGAAGCATCTAGTGAGAGTTCTGTGTTTATGTTCATTTTAACAGCGACCGTGGGCAGGAATTTATTTTGTTTGGATCAATGTGACACTGTATCATCTTTACACATAAGTAGACGTGGCCAAGAACTAGACTAGATAAGGAATGGAACATTTGGACAAATGTTTGTCCTGCCACCTCATATTCTGTTTGGACCATGGTGACATCATTGATCTGCTTTGTAACCCAAGCCCATTAACTATGCACTAATAGTGTAAACAACACTGTAGTTCCAAGAGGGGACGGGTTTTTTATTTTATTTAGTTTTTCCTTTTAAGACTAAAATCTGCAGGCAACAACTGTATGAAAAGACTGATATTGTAGTGTTCAACCAATGTTGTATGTTACATTTAATGACTATCAGATCACATTGCTGTGTTGGGGATTTTTCTATACAAAACATGACTCTCTAGTACTGATGGCGCAGTTTGCACCATGAATCACTCAAATTGCTGCCACCGGTCCAGTCTGTCAGCAGGTGTACACCGTAGCCACCCTGCCTGTCAGCTGACACACAATAGGAGGTGTCTAAATCAAAGGGCAGGTGTGTCTAAACAGATTGGCTTGGGCTCACCTGATATATGAGCCGCGGCCCAATCAGCTGTGGAGTACCAGGTGTATCAGGTGGCCTGTGCACTGCCAGAGGAACAGGTAAGAGAGAAGAGATAGGTGACACTGCAATAGAGAGGCAGTGTCAACCACAACACCGCCTGCCAGACATCGCACTCCACCACTGTGACTTCTTGACACACATACAACATCACGACACACATCACTCACACTCACACACACACACACAGGTAATGTAATTAGAGCTGGATCAATTGATTCATCTAGGAACAATATGTGTTCATGATCTTCATACATAGTTCATTGTTGCCAGACCTGCAGGCGTTGGAGTAGGAGAGACGTTACTGCATAATAGAATCAGCATGTAACACAGGAGGGTCCAAGACCTTCAGTGAGTCCTCATCACTCCTCGCAGCAGATGGTGGAGAGCTGTGGTGCATGTTTCGAGTTCCGAGCAGACTACAATCTGCTTCATCTAAATGACTCAGAGCATATGATTTCCTTTTATTTGGCCTTTGAAGTCTTGGCATTCTGAAATTACATGAAAGATTTAATTTGACTGAAAAACAACATCTCTCTTGGTGGTGTAATTGGTCTGTGCCCACTGTATCGATACAGGTAATTGGTGTGTGAGAGCGGCAGGTCAACTTAGGCTATATAGTTTAACAACCTTTAACGACTCAGGTTCTCAGGAGATTGAAACTTAATGTAGGCAGCATGCCGGCCATGTTATTCATACAGAATCAAATCTGCCCACATCCCATCATTATAGGTGCTCTTTGAATTGTTCTGACAACAACAATTCACAAAATAGAACTGACAACACCCTCTGACCTTCAGCCTCCAACTCATCCCCCAACAGCCATCTTGGAAAGAGTCCATATGAACAACTCTAGACTATTTTCTGCATTCCTCCGCCTGCGAATAATCTATAAATCAGCATGCACTGTTTCTGATCTACACATATCGCAGTATTTATGGACATGGTTTGCATTTGTGTCAGCACATATTTTTGGACACAGCCTGGATGGTTTGTTGAACTGATTTGGTAGTGGTGCATTTATTCAATTCTTCATCTTACATACGTAATTGCATTTGAGCATTTAAAGGAATTTTGGGAAATATGCTTATTCACTTTCTAGTTTAGAATTAAGCTGAGTTAGATGAGAAGATCAATACCACTCTCATATCTGTCATTTAAATATGAGGCTACAGCTAGACGCTTGTTAACAGTGATCTTTAGAGGTGGTAGAATGCAGATTTTGTTACAGTTAAACAGAGGCAGATTAGTTGTTTCCCCCAGTTTCCAGTCTTTGTGCTAAGCTAAGCTAACTGGCTATTGACTCTAGCTCAATTTTTTTACATTTCTCATCTAACTCGTCAAAATATGTCAAATTCTTTGTATTTGTGTCATTTTTCCATTCATTTATTATTTGTGTATAATATATTTGTATCTAAAAATGATGTGATTTTATACATGCCTACATTTCATTCAATATTTGAAAGCAGTAAATTATTGATTACAATGTTGTAGTTTCACTGAGGTGACATTTCAGCTATTTTTTTATTACCTTGACAGCGATGAAATTATTATTTTAAAACCGGCTTTATAAGTTCTTTATGTTTCTTTCAGATGACATCACCGGTCCATATCCAGAGCAGTTTGATGATGTAATGGATTTTATCGAGGCTACCATTGGCCGACTCCGGAGATCGTCTGAGCCCAGAGGGAGCTTCAGGGGGCGGAGGGAGCAGAGACAGAGGGGAGCAGCAAACACAGGAGGCACAAGAGGCGAGGGGAGAGGACATAACGAAAGGAGGCGGGGTCGGGCGCGAGTGGGAAGTCGAGGCGGTAAAGGAGGCCGAGGCGAGAAGGGGAGGGAGAGGATATCGATGCAGACTCGTGGTTGCTTACTAAAGGAAGTCCACCTCAATGTGACGGACTTGGGGCTGGGCTACCAGACTAAAGAGGAGCTGATCTTCCGGTACTGCAGCGGTCCCTGTGCGGAGGCAGAGACCAACTATGACAAGATTCTCAACAACCTCACACACAACAAGAAGCTGGACAAGGACACACCCTCTGTCACCTGCTGTCGACCAATTGCTTTCGATGATGACTTATCTTTCTTGGACGACAATGTGGTGTATCACACGCTGAAGAAGCATTCTGCCAGGAAATGTGGCTGTGTCTGAGAAAGTCACATAGATGTGACAAAATGACAGACATGACCATCAGTGAAGGATCACCTTTACACGCCTGTGCTGCAAAGGGAGGGCTCACTATTGGAAATGGGCAATTCGAGGTTGAAGAGGGAGTGTATTGTCTAAAATTTTTGTCAGTAGTCATCAAATGAGACACAGGTGAGTATATAAAGCCCACCTCTGTGACCTGAAATATGACGGAACAGCTGCAGAATGTACATTTAACTTTGACGGTCCATGCTCAGCCCTTCAGAACCCATGACCAGTAGTTGACGGTTCAATCAGACACATGCAGAAGTGTATGAGGTGTGTATCAATATGCAGAAGAAACAATATTGTCACACTGTGGAGTGCTAACTGTGCTGTCTAAAAAGGTGAATAATTAATTTTCCTAGGACTATCAGTTTTTCCATAGCTGGCTCCTAAGACTCCAGAAGAACACTGAGATTTGAGGAGTATATTCAGCTGCAGTCTAAATCACCTCCACTGCATAGTCTGGATGTTGACATTTACATTCAGAGCCAAGGGATGACAAATCAACCCCACCGGTGTTCCTCAAAGACTGTTCGGTGCAACGCATCTACATAAAATCCAATTTTATATATATATATATATATATATATATACACATACATATATATATATACACGTGTGTGTGAAAGGTATATTTATTAAGATGGAATTAACTTATTGCTATTTATTTCAATCCATTTTATGAAAGAAATTGTTGTTTTTTTCTTATTTATTTAAAAAGCTTTGTTTGTCCTGGATGGTGCCAAAGTGGAGCATTTTCTCAAGCGAAGTCTAAAAAGGTGATCCAGAACTGCTAAACACTCACCCACACATCCTAATAATGCTTATTCGCTTCACTTAGATTCCAGGGTTTTTCAATTTATGAGTCCAAAAGATCATCATTAGCTATAAAGTTAAGGGAGGGTAGGTAGAGACACAGACGAGGGGACCAATAGAAGATTTTCGATTGAAATTGATCTGTTTTTTTTTTATATAGCATTTTCAGAGACGGCAGAGTAGATTATTATTATTATTTTTTTTTATTTCATTTGTTTTTATATTTCACCTCATTTTCCCCAGTGTGACTATGCTAAGACAGGGGGGACTGTGCTCTCCTCACAGCACCTGGGTGCAGACTCCTAATCGATCTATCACATCATTATACTGTATGTTTACAAAGAGGCAAATGACTCTTTGCTGCTGTTTGTTTTCAAGGCAATTTTTTTTTAAATGAATGATGCAGAATATATTTACTCCAAACAGGAGCCATCACATCGTTTAATTGAGGTCTCAACTCAACATGAGAGTAGTGGTCTCTCTGAGGATCTGTAGGCGCCTTTGAGGATCAATCCTTTGAGTCACAGAATACAGAAGCTGCTAGAATGCCTGCCTATCAGCGTGCGCTACCCGAAACCTTACCCTGGCCTTGTACCAAGCCTGAGCAAAGGCTTTGCAGCAGTTACTGTCCCAATAGGCTTTAAAGTTCAGAGGACTGCCCTTGTTTCTGCCTTGACTCTGACAGACAGGTCTTACTCCGTGAAAGGGGATTTGAAAGTGATCCTCTAACATGAGTCTTAACCAAATATCCCCGTTGGCAAAGGCACTTTGGTGAAGGCAGTTTAAGGAAGATCTTGCTACTGTAGCGGCTGTCATCGCCAACCGATGTAAATATCTCAAGACTAGACGTTAGGACAAAAGAACGTGTTTTGGAATTACAGAGGGAAGACAATGGGTAGGCACAGCAGGCTTTCTTTATGTAATAACTTGTTTATTCCCCAACTATACAAAAAATATACATCCAGGAAAATAGGAGGCTCTTTAAAAGCATGTTGCTTTGCCCACCTAGACCCTGCGAGGGGATTTGTTTTAAGTGGAACAAAGAGAGCCCTAGGGTAGGTCTTGATGTTAGCGCGGATTAGGGACCAAGGTATCTGTGCCCACCCAGCAGCGAGCAAGCCAGCTTTACTGTGTAATCCCCCTGCACACACACAACAAATCCACTGCATCAAGCTGAATTTAGGCCAAACACTACACAGAGGGAAAAAAAAAAACTTGAGCTTTTATCACAGCATACCTCATCAATTGGATCATCTTCCCCTTTAACAACTGATTCGTGCGTAAGCCTTTCCAGATGAGAATGTGGAGTAAGAAGACTTCCCAGAAGCCTCAGAGCGCCTCGCTACTCTTCGATACCATACATTAATGTGTGTAAACTGTGACCACTAGGCCTCTCATCTTCATGACTGTTTGCTCAACTGTTCCTTGGCAATTAGTTCTCTGGTTTTGATGCAAAGGTAAACAAGCAGAAAAAGGTAAAGATGCGAAGGAATCCTCAGTGTTAATAATTGAAGAAAGGATTGGATTTGTTTTCACTCCTTATTGTGTTAACACCTCTGTGAAAAAAACCTGTCATGTCGTCTCACTTGTTTCGTGTTACAGAACCAAAGCTCTCGGCAAACTTTATTTTTGTACAATATTCATTTTATAACTTTTTACAGAATTAAACTTGTTTCTATCAAATGAGCACGTCTCCTGGTATTTTGCCATGTACAACAACGCACCGGTACCAGATGGTGCTAATTTGCCTGGGATATGTTTACACAAGCATCATGTAAAATTGAGGATGAAAATTTGGGTTAAATTGTGGGGATGGTTTGAGAGATGGCCTTCTCTACAGTGTGGCGTCCCCTCCTGTTCTGCATTCCTGAACACTAGCCCAGGGTCGTACAGTAAACAAAAGCTTGCTGTAAAGCGCCACTGAGCTGTAAATCAAGGCACTCAAGAATGTTTCCACTGTGCAAAGAAGATATGTAAATGCTGATGAGAAAATGGCAGCAGCACAGACAGTCATTAAGCAGCGGTTCAAGGTGTGTATACTAAGTATAACTGAATACTACAAGAGCTGCTTTCAAGTCTGTTTTTGGGGCCTAGTCCTAGACCTAGTCAGTCTCAGTCTTCTATTGAGCATCAAAATTACAGCTTTTAAGCTTTTTTTTCTCCAAAGCTTGTTAAATGTGTTTTTCACCACAGAACAATGCATCAAATGACCATGTGTACGTAAAAAGGGCCCCTTGTAGTAATGACAAACCAAATCTACAGCTCTCCTCAGCTCTACGGAGCGTTTCGGTATCTTTCAGTTCATTGTTTTGGTTCCACGGACCACGACTTTGATGTTTTGGTTCAGTTTCTCTACTCTCCTCAGCATCATTTCCAGACGTAGGCAGCTGTTTTCACCCTTAAAAAACACACTGCACGCTACCTGCCCAGTACCAACAGGCAGTCAGACAGAGTTAGTGAGCTGGTGAATATAGTGGAGCATTTAGCAGCCTAAGAGAGGGATAGTTTCCTCAGGGGTTGGTGACTAAAAGCAGGGCTAAAAGTGAATATTGGGTTTAAATTTACCAGGTGGCCAGAAATAGGAATCCAAATGAATGATAATGTTGCTCCATAACAGCTGTATGTGTAAATATGCAACAGTTTACTGACAAGATGTGTTACACCCAACGGCCATAACATGCAGCCCCATACCAATAAATTGTGATGCACTGTGTGTTCTGACACCTTCCTATCAGAACCAGCATTAAGTTTTTCAGCAGTTTGAGCTACAGTAGCTTGTCTGTTAAATCGGACCACACGGGCCAGCCTTCACTCCCCACGTGCATCACTAAGCCTTGGCCACTCATGACCCTTTCACTGGTACACTGTTTTTCCTTCCTGCGACCACTTTTGATAGTTACTGTCCTCTGCAGACAGGGAACACCCCACAAGTTTTGGAGATGCTCTGACCCAGTCATTGAGCTATCACAATTTGGCTCTTGTCAAAGACGCTCAGATCCTCACGCTGCCAATTTTTCCTGCTTCTAACACATCAACTTAAAGACAAAATGTTCACTTACTGCCTAATATCTCACCCAGTCAGTGGTTATAATGTTAGGGCTGATCAGTGTATGTAACAGCTGATCACAGCCACAGATGGAAAAAGGAAGTTAGAAAGTGTTGAAAGACAAATTAACTAATTGGTTTTGGTATTTTCATGGGATTTGTTGAAAACATTGTAGAATATCACCAGCCATATCCTTTAAGTCTGACTGAGTTCACGTCTCAAGTGCACAAATCTGGGTCCCACCCATTTAATCGAGTTTAATGTGCTTTTATCCTTCATGATGTCTGGGGTTGACAGTAAATGATGGTTGCTTGTTAACAAACTTAAAGGTCGGGTCCCCCAAATCACATTCATTGTGACCAGTTTTTTAAACGTTTTAATGCTTTCAGCAACACGAAAACTAGCATAATGAGATATATAACACTATTAGTACTGTAAGTTACAGTACCAGTACTTTACCATTTGTTTCTTAAAATGCCTGTATCTGAAGGCTATAGTTTTAGCTCTACGCACAGCTTCTCCTTTTCACGTGCAAACTGGTTCATCACATGGCGGTGGATTGATCGTCCCGCTCGACTCAAACAGCAGTCACCCCTCACCTCCCGCTGCTGGCTAAGAACTCTTCACAAGAAGAGCTTGACGTCAGCCTCTCCCCCTCAAAGCCAATCTCCGCTCAGCTCTCCACTTTATTTGCTCTTAAAAACATCATTCATTGTTTTAGTCCTTCCATATTTCTTGTGTTGGTATTTCTTTGTCTCTTATTCAATTTTATGGCCACAGGATGCTTGCCAGGACAATGATACATTCAATTTTCTGCTTGTAACTTTGGTTGGCTAGAAATTGTAAGTCGCTGAGTAGAAACACCAGCTAAATGTCTTTACGATATAAAGAAGCTGGGAATAAAAAAACAGAACATTTATTAGCAAAACCTGTGTGTCACTGTGCTAGTAACAGTTTAAATTTAGACAGCAGAATGAACCAGGTGACTCAATTTCTCATTACACACTAGCTGTACAAGATTAGAGACATTAGTTTGCTGCTATAGCAGAGATTTCCAGAGATGGATAAAGAACACAAACATGGGTTTCATTAAAACTGTATGTTGTGGTTTTTCTGTCAGCTGAAATATTTTTAGACACTGTACAGGTCATTCAAGGCATTCAAAGACAGACACTGTTATAGGGTGGCTATGCAGTACAGTTATTTCCAGATTACTGTTTATTTTTGCAAAGACAGTGCAACAAACCAAACCTTTGAAGCCAGATTATTTTGAATTAGAATTATATTTTTATCATATAATTTTTTTCTTTATTAACATTAGAAAAGAAGCTTGTAAAAACTTATATTTGGCTTAAGAATTCCTTTGATCAGCTGGTCACTTCATTTGAATAAGATCGCTATTTGATAAGAGAATACAAATTACTTTATTTAGGATTTGAGGTGAAATACAGTGTGTTGAAAAATATCTAAATTAGCAGATGGTCACATCATCACATCCAACTGAACCCTTAAAAAAAAAAAGAATAGGAATAGAACTGGTTGCAATTTTTTGTACTTACTTACTTTTGTACACCATTTTCTTCTTATAAACTAGCAAACTGTTCTTCATAGCTGATGAACAGAACCAGACCACAAAATCTGGAGCCGATTTATGAGGCATTAGCAGATTCTGGCGATGTGGGTGGAGAGGACAATAGAAATGATGAAAATAAGGTCTATATAATCAAAACAGACATAAAAAGCCAAGTTCTTCCTGTGGTCTATGAATTGCAATGAGAGGAACATAAACCTGTATAAAATTATATTATGCTTGCGCAGTGAAAATGTCTTCACATTTACAACACAGAAGCATGCACATAAATACATATGCGCTTAAAAAAACATTACAGGAGGGAGGACAGCGGCTGTTCAATTTAATTGATGCCCCTTCGCACAGTTTCTGACAGTAAGTCAGTGTTCTGGGATTGATCCTGAGACCTTGTGGTGCTGTATATCCAACCCACAAGCCCACCCTGTCAGCCATCCTATATAAAATGAGCTGCTGTTGAAGCCCCTCAGATCTTGCGTTTCTTCCACTCTGGTTCCTTGTCAGCCTCCTCATCCTCATCTGATTCCTCTGCAAACACCGGGTCTGGCTGGGTCCTAAAGAGGTAATGATTTAACAGGGTTTTTTATTTAAAGATAACTTCAGAGCAAAGTAATGAACAGCAAAATAAAGATAATAACCAGATGACGGAGCTGTGAAGACATGAAGGCTTTAAGAAGTGTAATATTAGGATTTTAGTGCCTGGGACATTTTTTTTCTTCTTTACAGGGCAGCTGAGGCTTAAAGAAGTTCAGGCTGTAGATGTTATTGTTACATGATGCAAAAGATCAGACCAAACCTAACCCTGGCTTTACAGGACTGCTCCTCAGCAGAATTAACGCAATGTTTAATGTAACTCCCAGAGGAACAAAGAGTCTGCTGCTTGACACCAGAATGAAATAGTGTACTTCATTAGATTTGTAATATATATATCCCTAGTATATTATCTTTAACTATAGATAGTATGTGAAACAGACTGTTTGACTTGGCTTACAGCTTTGGGTCACGATTACATAGCTGTCTGAGTCTGATAGTGATCTAAAGCTGTCCATTATGCTCCTTCCTGCAGTGTGAAGTGAGTACCTGTAAAACTGTACAACTCTTTAAACATTTATGTGTCACACCAGTAGGAAGTAACCCAAGTACCATCACAATAGCATACATAGCACTCCCAGTACTCGTCTTACACTGTCTGCTAACGAGAGAAGATGAAGGGACGAACAGTAAGATACAGGATGTGTAAATGATTCATATTTTTACACAAGATATGAGGTTTTCTTACACTGTGTATGCCGGGGCAACCCAATAGGGGTTATCTGAAGCCTCCTTGGCGTGACGTAGGATGGCCTCTCGTGGGTTACTGTCATCTGTTTTATCTAAAGCGATGTTCTTCACAATGAATGAAGACAGAGTGCCACCATGAGCCGCCACTCTCCCTCCACGACCTGTCAACACACAATGACTGGATTATGTACAGAAAATGATCAAACCACTTTAATGTTGGATGACAGTTAGATTTTTAATTAGATTAGATTTCTTTATTTAAAAACTGTGTAACCTGTAGAAGGAACTTCAATTATAGCCACTATTTGCAGAACTTGAAATTTTGTTAGTAGTATCACAATGGCAGATATCCAAATACAGGATCCAAGATGAACTCCCAGCATAATTTTGTAAAAAGGAGCAGCTTACTACTATTTGGTGCTTTCTTACACAATGTCTGTGTATGTTTTTGTCGTTAGAGATGTGGAGAAACATTGCTGCTGTCTGTGTTTTTGCGAGAGGTGGCGACTGAAAAAAAAACAACCTAGGAGCCCCAAGATCCTGTTCAGATTCAGTTTACCTTCCATTGACAGGTGAGCCAAAAAAGTACATTTTGGACCCTGGATAAATACAGGAAAGTTCAAATATCCAAATCTGGCTCCTACCAAACTGACCTGGCAGTCTATTACTGGCTAGTCTTTGGGGTCATCCTCTGTTACCCACTATAATCTACTACAGACAGCGACATCACAGACAGCAGATGTACATTTACAGTATGTATGGTGGTTTAACCAATGAACTAGCTAACCTAGTGGCTAAAGTATGGATGTTATGTTTGAAAAATCCCACTCAGCTAGAAAGCAAATAAGCATAGTTCTCAAAATTGTTGAACTATGTATGTATATAACTATTAAGTACACAGCTGAAATCCACAAAAATGTTTTTGTTTATCACATTACATCATACTGTATTATATATTTTATAAAAATGTCACCAATAGGTAGTGTGACCATTGACGAGTTGGAAATATCTTAACTTTTATGCGTGTCTAAAAAAAGACATAGAAAACCACGCAGCGCAAGACAGACACAGGAAAACAATGATTATGCGTTTCCAGCAATGTGTCTCCGTGTGACCGGCCCCTTACTCTTGATCATAGTTGGATGGGCAAAAAGTTAATGCTACACTTTCTACACTATTTAATTTTAATTAGTGGTCTATTATCACATTATGAGTTATTTTATTACTTACTATTGCATTCTTGTTCTATAAAGTATAAAAAGCTATGCCTGCTTCTTTGCTGTCAGTTACCATACCATCTGCGGCCGGTTGGCTGTTTTCGATGCAGTTTATTGTACGGTTTTGGGGGGGGGGAGAGAGAGAGAGAACGACGAGAGAGGCACGAGAGAGAGAGGAGAGAAGAGACGAGAGATGAGATCGACGACGCGAGACCGACCGAGAGAGAGAGAGAGGACGATGAGAGAGTAGTCCTCCTTTTCC
>NW_023339774.1:12045012-12056863 GCF_004916995.1 Morone saxatilis | reverse complement strand
ACACATGCATGTGCACACACACAAACACACACAGCTTCCCATACTTAAAACACACACACACGGATTTCCTGCTGCAGTTGGGCGGTGAGGTTGTTTGGGGGATTGAGAGGCACCTCTTTCCATTGCTTGTAAGCAGCGAGCCAACCACCAAACATTACCTTGCACTTATGCAAAGTCATTCTACGCAGAGGATAAACAATATAAAGACAGCCTGTCGTCTAAAAACCACTGGCCTGCTATCAAGAAGTCAGACTTATTTTTATAAAATTGACCAACATTTTCATTTGCAGACTATTTTCTGTCTTTCTCTCAACCTCTGTGGCTACATTTTACATTACTTATATACAATACCATGTAAGTGTCAACAAATCCTAATTTATATCATTTAACTGAGCAGTGTTTTGACCTATAAAGTCTTTATTAGTAGTACTACTTTTTCTGCACTTTTTATACTTACACAATGACCCCCATTCTTAAATTTGGTTACTTTTTGTATAGTCCATATGTAAACCTGTTGACATGTTTTTTTTCAATCTGAGAAAAAAACTGCACTGGGGGATCCATTAGATTGTTCTAAGTACATAGTATTGAAGGAATAAGTGAGTGAAAGTGGGGAAAAAAACAACAAAACACAACAGCAATGAGCCAGCTGGAATACAGTGAAGCAGGAAATGTTGTCTGGCACCTCAGCTTATTGGAACCAAGCTCAAACTGTATTCATGACCAAGCATAGGTGTGGCATTTGTAAAAGTGTGCATTACAGTAAAAAATATAAACAGATGGACCATGGGGCCCAGAGAAAATTCAAAATGCATCATTATGTCCCAGCAGTTAAAAATATGAGGCAACAGCAGGCCACAATGAATCTTTAAGAAGCCAAGTGGGAGGAGCCCTGTAATAGCTCTAGACTTCAGCTGGATTGCGTAATAGCGAACACATCAACAACTGTGGATTTGTACATCTGCCTCAGACAGAATCATGCATTCATCCAGTTGAGAACATGACTAATAAAACGTTTAAACAACAACTGCAGAACTGTAGCTGTACCTCGTTACTATACTAATAACCGTATTTGTTGTGCATTTTTTATTTTTGCTCATTAGTTGTTTCTCATCTCATCTCACTGGGACAATGATTATTCAAGTTTTACTCTTATGTCTATTTACTTTTTTGTTTATTCTGTGAAGTTGATGTTTTACGCTAATGAAAGCAAGAAGGGGAAAAAAAAGGCACTTTACCTGGTCCGGACACAGGAGGCTCGGGCTTGTGGGATTTCTTTGGGTCAAGTCTGTCCTTCTCCAGCTGTTTTCGTGTACTCCGTTGCCGGGCCTCTCTGAACATGGGTAAGGCATGAGCTGGAGACACACAGGGTAAACAAGGATAATCAAGTTGCTTAGGTAACTCAAACTGCAAGATCACAAAACACAGCCGCACAAAAATAAGCAGGCAGGGCACCCGGCAATAAGTTCAGAGTTTGTGGCCCACGTATAGTAGTGCTTCACTAAATGAAGGCAGAAAAGAAAGCTGAAATTTAGCAGTGTTTTCTTATACAAAGTGCAGAAGCAAAGTCTCACTTCCTACTACACCTTGCAGTAGATACGCAGCATTTACGCAATAACACATGCACCTGTTGACCTCTGGCATCCCTACTGTTGTGTCTTTCTGCCATAGTGCGCACCAACATATTCATTACATCCCCCCCATGTTTAGATTCACACAATCACCCTGCAACTCTTCACACTTTTGTGAATACTATCATAATAAAGGACCCCAGCACTTAAATCCATGCGTGTGCATGAGTAAGTGTGAATGAGTGCCCTCAAAAGGTGTGTGAGAAGGAGTTTGTGTGTGTGTGTGAGAGGAGATGTGTGTTTGTGTAATCGAGTGTATTGCTCTGCTCTCATCTCACGGGTTACAAACAGACACTTTGTAAGGGCTAGATAAAGTGATTTTCCATTCAGGAGCCCTGTCGCTGTTCAGTGTTAATTCTTCTCCTCCACGCTACATTAAGCAAAAAGGTTACTGTTAACAGATTCCCTCGCTTTTCTCAATGGGCCATCACTTGCTTCCTGTCCCCTCTAATTTTCCAGTGCCAGGGCATCAAGTGCGTCACTCGCCGCTCATGGCAGTCAAATGCCGGCTTACTTCACACCCTGTTGGCATGGCAATGAAATCACATGATGCATCTGAAAAGGCTGCAGTAGCCCAAACAATAAATGGCGTCTGAATTGGGTCTTAGCAGCCAATCAAGGACGTGGTGTCGGCAGCTGTTCTGTCCCTGTAGGTTCATGACTTCACTCTGGGGGCAAAGGAGCATGAGGCACGCACAAAAGAGATGACAGCCTCGTGTGTTGGTGATATGACAGGATGACATTGGGGGGTGGGGGGTAGTTTGTGTGTGTGTGTGTGCGTACAGTGTGGACCAGCAGGAGATCACGCCAGCAGAGGTGGGAGAGGCGGCTGTCCCTAGCGTGATCCGACTGCAGACCACATGGCTGCCGCGTGGCACAGTGCCCTGCGGCTGTCCGTCCACTCATCCACACCCTACTCCATCAGCTAATGGGCCTGTGAAAGCCCTGAACACTCTCATTCCTCGCAAAGCGCCCGGTATGAGATGGAGTGCGTTTGAATGTTTCTGAGGTCGCATGTAAACAGTGGTTGGTAGTTTTGTTCTTTGTGTCTGAGAAGGAGGATGCTTGGTGCTGTCTCTTGCTGTTAAACCACACAGTGCCTTATCATGTGAAGAGCACTGAGCACAGATGGGTTAGTGGGCTCAAGGTGGATTAAACTGCTGGAGGGCTTCGAGAAAGGCACTTCACTTTAATCTCTTCAGTAATTGTTTACTGATTAGAAGGCGATGTGCGAAACTGCATGCAGTCAAGAGAGCAGGGAATTAAGTTTGTGTTTTCGGATACAGACATGGAAAAACTTACGTGTGATGATGTAATCTTGTGTTAGCGTCTCGGCTTGTTTCTCTTTCCGCTGGCTCTTCACTACACACAACTTAGCTCCTCTGGAAAAGAGTCAGTTTGTTAAAATGATGCTATTTAAATATATCATATAGGAAACACAATATCAAGGATAAGGCCTTGCTTGCTTTACATTCACCTGAAAAGACTTAAACCAGCAATGAATTTGTCGCAACAATTCTTTGCAGCCATTGTATAATATTGCCTCTGTGCTCAATCGGTGTACAGAAAACATAAAAAATATTTTAAAAGAACCATGGATGCAGTGGGTGACAAACAATAAATGATTCAGCTATGGTATTTGGTTTGACTAACACAGACTAGCCTACTAGTTTTCTCACCACTTATCCATTGACTGACATTTTGATTGATACATATGCCTTTCATTGATGTATATGTATTATCTCTATGAAGTACCTGCACATGAGGAGTGCGTATTTTTATTGTTAGTATGTAAGTTAATTGCCCACTTATTAGGTTACTGCCTACAGGAATAGAATATATGTTTCTATGTATTACTATTTTTTACTTTTTACTACTACTATTTATCTTGCTAGTATTTGTTCTTTGGATAATGATGTCTTGATGATCAGTCTCAGCTCGGTGTTATTTGCCGGCAGGTCCCTGGCTTCTATTTAACAGGGTCACACCCACAAATGTCTTACTGTAATGCTTTTCTGCTGCTGCTGTGCAATTCAAATTATTTAAATGATATACTCATTTGTGAGTGCTGACGATTTTATTTACAGTTTCATGATTTTTTGGATACATTATATACACATTAGAGTTTAGCACACCAGGTCTTTCTTTTGCATAACACAGAAATAGATGATGAAATTAAGAAGCAGGAGACATTTGTGCTGGTTAATCGTAATTTCAGGCAACTTGCAACTGCATTTTCAATCTCCAATAGTTAGTTAGTAGTGGACAGACTGGGAAGATGTCTAGTAATGTTAACACTGCTTCGACAAGCTGAGAAGAAAAAACTACACTTACTGTGTTGATTGCAATGACTGAATATGTTATCCATTACAACAGCATGGCCCTTTCGTGCGTTTTTAATTGTTTTTGGTCGACAACAACAACAGTTCTAGGGCATGCCAGAATAAGTTATTTCAGGCTGTAACTGTTAGGATAAATAAATAGTTGGTTTTTGTCTCTTCAGGGGAATTGTCAATAAAAAAAATATATAAAAAAGTGAAATAACGGCAAAAAACTGAACATACCTGTGGCTTCGGACAGGATCATAGTAGACCTTGGCCAGTCCATTCCCAGTTCCCACCATTATCTGGTTAAGTTTTGGGTGCCACAAGCAGCGGATGACACTCTGGAATACACACAGACAGAAACAGTTAATGTTATTTGTACATGAACTGAAGGTGGCACATGTGAGAAGAGCAGGATGTACTTTAAAATAACAACCCAGAGCAGGTTATGGACATCTTTCTCTACTGCGGTTCAGATCACAGAGATGTTTCTGCTTCCCTGCTAACAAAAGGTAACAATCAGATTTTATTGTGAGTGTGTGACCCAGGTTGGTTGTGGTACAGTGGGAATCAGTCCCAGCGTGCTCTGCTGCTCTAGTTGACTATATTTGGTTGTTGGGATGAGGGCTGGATCCTTCAGTCTGTGTGTGACAGATGGCCCAGTGCCAATAGGCAAATGTGACCACATTTATCCAGAGAGGTGTGTGTGTGAGAGAGAGACAGCAAAAGAGGGACAGATAGAGAAATGCACACACAGTTGCTGGATAGTGATGAAGACCCTCTGTTCATTCTGTAAATGTGAGCTGCAGTAGAGAGCCAGAATCCCTGCAGCAGCACCTCCTTTCTTCACACACATTATCAGAGCATCACAACCTTCTGTGGCAACCTATGTGTGAGAGTGTCATCTTTAACACACATCTATATATATATTGTTCAGATGTGTATGTAACGCAGTTGTATGGAATTTCTGAGAGAGAGTTTTATGTGGAACACAGGAAGCAATCTGGTGGGGGGGGGTCTAGGGCCGGGGCGTAGAATGGGGGGTGGGTAGGACTACAACTGGGATGTCCAGATTCTGTGATGGTGAAAGCTGCTTAGCGCCCAGCTGTTCAGCTTCCCACCAGGATACCAGGGGAAGGAGTTTCAATCTCTCTCACACACACACACGCAAGCAGAGGACAGACACGTACGAGGCGAGTACTTGTGTGTACAGAGGAAATGCAAGCATGGCTAGTTGGTGATTTTATTTCACTATTACAATAGAAAAACTATAAAATACATTTTGAAGTGATCATATATTCTATATACAATGAAATTATGTTGCCACATAAATAAATGTACTTAAAAACACAACCATGTTTCATGCAACTATACAACATATGTGTCTATAGCATATACAACCTTGTGTCTAAAGTGAATTAAAATCATTCACAATCTTCTTACATTTTACACAAGCCTCATTCATACATACAGACATACATACATATCTACACTATCAGGCCAACCGCTCAGTGTTGTTCAGCTCTCGGGACAGATGAGGGTTAATCTGCTCAACCAGATCATGAGCCAGCTGTAATTGATCGAAAGATCTGGAAAATGCTTTAAACAGGATGTGCTTAACATGAGCCTCGCATATTCCATTTACACAATGGTAGATCAATGATAACATGTATAAATAGATAAATGGCTTAAGCACAAACGACATGGTTGCTCTGAGGAAAACGCACTGTATTATCGGTTCATTTAACAAATAATTCTGAAGTGTAAAAAATATGCTGTATTAGTCCTGAGCTCAACACTTATGAAAACATGTATCAACATGTGTGTATCGTGAAACAATTGAAGTCTACCCACTATGGATGTGCTTCAGTGTAAATGTGTAATGGGTTATAAATTTCCCCGTCAGGGTTGCTAAAGCAACCCGGACAGTCCCTACATGCGAGGCAAGGCAGAGATGACAGTTAGGAATTCTGTTACACTCCACAGGTACCGTCAAAGCTCAAGGAATTCACCCAATACACAGTACAGCGACACAACATAGAACAAATCAGGCAGTAAAACCAAAATGAAAGTGTCAACACAGCCAGGTGACTGCAGTACAGTCAAGTTCAGAAAACAACCACTTCAGACCCAAACAAATCATTCTGTCAACAGTGAAACAAGTCAAACATAAAGAGCAGAGCAGCCAAAAACAGACCAGCTCAGTGGGGCCCACCCCAGCTGGATCCACTGAGAAGCCCACAGCCAAGCATAGCTCAGTCCAGTCCAACAGTAAGACTGCTTTCCAGATATTCAGAGCAGCGTGTTTACACTCTAGGAAACCCTGTTTACGCTTCACGTCCACCAAATTACATCACATCATGAAGGAGGAAACTTTAATCAGTCAGTTCTTCAGTAGCAGCCGTCTATGTCCCATCAGATTAAAATACCAAACGCTGATCAGGGATAAATAAGACAACAGCCACTCGCCCAAAATCTATGCTGATTATGAACTAAAGTTATGCAGCACTAATGGGACACAGTCACAGCTGTGTTCCTCGTTTAGTCTCTGGTGAGTGGATCCAAATGTGCACTGACTACTCTGACGGACTCAGCTACACAGGCCAGCTGAATGCAGTAGGGGGAAAAGGAGAACTTGAGACTTAGCACCTCAGCTACACACTGAGTGGGCACACGTCCGAGAAGTCTGTAATTAGTATGAACTGCCTTACTGGAAGAACTGGCTTTTACATATGCAAGATTTGCTTGGTAAGATGCACAAGAAAGAACAGAGTTAAGCCCTCCTTTCTACCTTTCAAGCTTGGCTGCTCTTACTGAGGATGAAAGACCGACCATTGGTATCAAAGGTCTAATTGAAAAGCTTGGCACAGGGGGCAGTTCACTGTTTAAGAGCCATCAAGCATGGGATGGTAGGTGTAGCTAGTAAAGGTGGCACAGTTTTCCATCTACAGTTTTTTAATACAGAAATCAGTGCTCTTAATTTTTTATTTACGAATCTATGCTCACAGATCTGATTTGGATCATTCTTCTATGTGTAAAATATTAAGGCTATAAGTACACAAACAACTTTGTCACTATAAGTGAAGTTGAGATAATAATATTACCAATATTAATTTTAAGTTTGTACAAATGCAGTACTTTTCTAGGCTTTTTACCATGTTATGAATGACAGTGACTAAGAACCCATACGTAATGTTGATGAGTCACATCTGGCCGATACCCAACACATTTAATAAGGTCATTATTGGCACCGATAGCAATCTGGTGTATCAAATTGGTCTTACACCATTTTTATGCTTTTATTACATAGCAATAGTATTGAGATGACGGGAAAGGAGACACAAAATACAAAGCACCAGAAGATACACGCAAGTTAAAACATGAATACATACAGTACTGCATGAGGGCCGCAGGTTTAAGTTAGTCTCCATTTGAAATCCAGCCAAAAGCTCAGTGCTTTGATAGTCAGCAGGGTCTCACCTGGTTTCTGCCCCTTTTGATGGACTACAATAAGCTTAAGAGTGTCTGACGTATACCAAATGGGCCTAAAACAGCCTCCGCTCCCAAGCACACCCCAGAATCCAGGTCTGGGGTTATGAAGACTGTTTAGTTAGAAATGATTGGTGGCCCTTCCTTTCACTCGCCTGCCTGGTATGCCACTTTATAAAGACTGCACTTAAATTCTCGGGCCATCCAAGAAGCAGACGGCTGATGTAAACATAGTAAATAGCACATTCATCAGGTTCACTGAGTGCATGTCAACCAGAAATAACTGATCTGTTGCAAAACTAAATTTCAATGCATCAAAATTAATTTTTTTAAAGGCTACCAATGCAATTTGGCGTGGGCAATAGTAACAGTCAGACTGGTAGAGTAGTGGTCAGTGGGTTGGAAGGAGGGGCTGAGATCCAGAGGATGAATTTCATGACAACTATCAAATATGGACATGCAGTAAAATACATTAAAAGGCAGCAATTCAAAAATGTCAGACATCAAAATGGTCTAGGGGTAGGCAATCAAGCGGTTATCCCTTACCCCCTAAAACTCTCTACTCTCTACTCTCTACATGTCCATTTGTCCAGTGTATGTAAAAATGGCAAAAAAATAAACTGAAATGAAATGCAATTTTGCAATATTACAATAACTGATCTCAGTTATACAAGAACAATTAATGGCCACGGAATTTTCTAAATTCTGACTTTTGAATAATAAATGGTAGCCTGATTCGTGCCTCTGTGTTCTGGCGCCACCCATGAGCCCACCCCACACAACAGGGTGACGCACAAACCGTAGCTTTTATGTAAATGGAAGCAATTAAATGAAGTTATATGACTCGAAGAAACTGCTCAAATATGTGAATGGCTTCAAAGCATATTTCCAAAGACTATGACTGAAGTACTTTAATCATCACCATATAAATTTTGAGAGGTTAGTACAATTAACACAAATAAAACGTTTGCCAAGGCAATTGGCAGCCTGTACCCATCTTTAGCCTGCATTGTTTTTCGTGGCACTGGTTAGGATTATGTGGGAAATCTGCTGGATTTCTGTTCAGCACAAATGGTGATCAGACAGGAAGAGGTTTTGCCATCCTTTCCAGTAACACTGAACTTATGCTTTCAGAGTTTCTCACAATGGTAGATGGCGGAACGAGTGAAAGGCCAATGGAAAAATCACTTCCAAATGTTCGTCAGTAAAGAAGTGAAAGACAAGACGAACGTCCATTGAGTGAAGCATAGGAGCAGGAGGAGGGTTGTTAAGTTCTAAACAGACTCTTTGACCCAAAGTATCTGAGGACTTTTCTTTGATGCTGCCTATAGCGATATCGTCACCACAGTGAAGTGGGTGCAAATGTTACAGCTGATTCTGTTTATAAAGGTTTATGCAGGAAGACCTCAAATACAACATATGTTGATGACCACTGCTCGTTGTAAATGACTGACATCCTCACATGTGGATTATGTGGACATCACCTACCTTCTTTGAGTGACACTATTTATACTGAACATTCAAAAGTCATAAGTATTTTAACTGGAGTGCACTAAAGTAAATACTGCCACCAGACAGGAACTATCTAGAGATGACAGTAGTCATCTACACAACATCTATAAAATGCTGTTTTAATGTTTAAAAAACACGTAGTGTATCATTACTATGAGACAGAGATCTTTGTTTTTCCGAATTAAGGAATACAGTATACCAAGGTATTGACAGTGAGTATATTTATATAAAAAATTCTATTCTTAGCGCTTTTAGTCATCAAAGCCAACACAGAAGTCCTTCAATTTTATTTTAATGCAGCATCATTCTTTATTCCAACTTCAGACAACTGCACTGACAGGCTCGTGTGCAGCTCACGCTCAGCTTAGAATTCAACAGCGATCCTTTCATATAAATTGGCAGCTTGAATAACTCTAAAAAGTCAGATTTAGATAAGGAAATGACAATAAATCAAAAAAATGAATAAACTTTTTTATTCAATTAAAGTTAAAATCTCAAATAAAATGGGTCACCCAAGACATGGACTGCCCTCCCTGCCTCTCAGTTACTGCAACTGTGCAGCGGGGTGTGCACTTTGTGTCGATGTTGTGCCAAAGTTTGCAAGCTAACAGCAGCTGGCTGGCAAGACAGGGGGATGCACAGACACACAAACCCAGCTTTTGTTTCTTTCCCCCCCTCTCTCAAACATGTTCACTCAGTGGCCCATGTGAAAGTGTCATGTCTTAGCCAGGAAGACCAAGTTAGAAGCCATTAGCCTCTGTCAGACCTCACTGTTATGACTACAGATACACAGTGCCAGATCTGTTGAAACGGAGAGACAGAGGAGGAGTAGGAGCAGGAAGCAACAAAAAAACTTTTCTACTGAAGACAGCACCTCTGCCCTTCATTTCAGCACCCATGGCTGGTTGCCTTCACCAAATGGATTTCTGAGAAAGCAGGATTAGTATAAAGTACATTGTATGCTAACGTGTTTGACAGCGTAGTCTGTCTCATGTGAATGGAACATGTGAATAATTTAATTTCAAATGTAAATCAAAGGCAATACATATAAAAGCGTCTATAGCTGTTCTGCCAAAGCTTTGTGGGAATGACTTGCAGTAAGAAAAGGTCACATTACTCTCCTTTCTCCAAACTTGTCTCTAACTATTTTTTTAAACTTTCCTCCTTCGCCGTCACTCCCCTCCATAACTCTTCTCATCTTCCTCTGTATTTTCCCCCAAATACTGTCAACTTTACCGTCAATCTTTCATCCAGTGTGAAGATGGAGCAAATATGTATTCTGCTATGCTGCTGAGATATGACTAGCGTCAGAGACACAGTGATTTAAAGGGAAAATGTCTGATCACTGCCAGAAGATTGACGTCATTCCAATGACATTATAGGTGATTTTTGTAGACATGAGTTTCCAGCATTACTGTTCCATAATTATACATAACAGACTGCTGACTGCACAATTCTGAATCTCTATCTAAATTCCTGTGGACTGTTAAATATTAGCCGTTAGAAATAATAAATACCGACTCAAATAAATAATAGGCTGAAGGTCTAATCTATTGGAATAATCTTTGTTGGGTATGAAATTAAATACATCTCAACATCAGGCCAATTAGATCTGTTCTGCTGTCACAATTAAGTCTGTTGGTGCTATAAACAAATAAAAACATTTTACGGCTGCTGTTTTTTTCAGCCCAGACTACTTATGTGGAGGAGAAATGACACGCACATTGGTTTCATTAAGTTCCATCGTGGATTCATTAAGTTTCTTTTCCACTGTGCATCATTTTGGGTCATTTTGGTTTGTAAACAACATATCATATCAACCAGCTGAAAAACATCTTACAATGAGAGCAGTTGTGGTTGTGGAGATTGCGGCAAAACTTACTGCGTTGGTGACCTCTATTTCATAGACCTTCTGAAAGGAAGCCCGGTCAAAGAAAACCAACTTTCCATTTCCCTCGTCTTTCTTCACTGAGGTCCCCGTTACAACAAGCTTGTCGTCAGGGCTAAAACAGCAGTCAGTCCTTATAGGGAAAATTACACACATACAATCTCATCAGTTCATAACCCACACACATAATCTACAGATCATCTCAGATTTTAATTTATTAAGATGATAGGTAAAAATTCTCACATTGTAAAGTAGTTGGTCAGTCCAGTAGCTACATTCACAGGCTTCCTGAAGTTGCGTATGTCCCACATCTTTAGAGTATCATCACCTAGAAAATAGATGGAGACATTAAATAAACTGTAAATTGTGAGATTTACTTTACAGAAAACGGAACTGTCTAAGAAGTAAATACTGCCTTTTCTGGCCTATACAACATGGCCATAAGAGTTATTTTTCATTTACATTACAGAAATATGTTTTGTGAAGGACTCTTGCGCAGAGTTATTCCTGTTTGTCTTTGTGTTAAAACGCATGTTTCTGTGTATAAATCTCTTCTGAGTCTTGTGGTCCCTGTTTATTTGCACATTTAAAAAGAGACTATGTTTTTGCTGAAACATTTTGGATCAGTGATCAAGCACCTAAACACAGGAGGCTCTCTTTGAATGTAACTTCAATGTGTGAATCTGCTGGCTGTGCACTTTGGAGTATAATGGGTTTTTTTTTTTACCTCCACGTGAAGCGAGAGTCCTGCCATCATAGGAGAAGGAGAGACAGGAGGTGTCTGATCCTGGAATGTGTGCTTGACGACAGTGGAACTTTGTATGGACCTAAAAAGAAAAAGAAAACAATGCATTGACCACATAGATTTACAGACTCCGCTCCAGTTTATAGTTTAGTAGTGATGTGTAACACAAGCTTCAGACTCGGGTCCTATATAAAGCGAGGTATTAACCTATGACCTAAAGACTGGCATGAATAGGTATAAATAAAGGTTGCGTTTCCATTTC
>NW_023339774.1:12024094-12044968 GCF_004916995.1 Morone saxatilis | reverse complement strand
TCTGTGTATGAAATGAAAGTGTAGTACAGAGGTCATGATAACAGTCCAATGATAGTTACGTGCAAATGAAAAGTAGAAACAGTTGCTTTATTACTACTGAATTTATTTACACAGTGTTGATATGTATTACAGACAAGCCCATTACAGAGACAAAAAACTAGATTACATGTAACTGATTAATTACAGAACAAAATGAATAAATAGTGCAATCCTGGCTCTCTCTGCCTTTTCCATAAACACGCTGCCTTTGTCACTACTGATCATCAATATTAAAGATCTCCTAATGTACTGCAGGATGCAACTGACGATGCTCTGCTTCAGCAGCAGATGTTTCAGTCGGTCGCTGCAGTAACAAAAAGACCTTTTCATTCGGTGTTTTCAAAACAACACACGGTTTCCATTTCCTCCTTGAACACCATACTATATATTTAACTATGAAGCCCAATACAGCTTATGAAATACCGGCAACTTTACACACTTTACCCACCGCACTCTTTAGCAAGACTACAGACCACAGAGATTTACCTTGGCAAGCTTAGGTGCCTGTCTGAGAGATGTTTTTTTCGCTCCTACCTGAAATAGTATTATAATATTCTGCTGTGTACGGTTTACCAATACTGCACATAAGACTTTATTATTTACTATTTACTTTATTATAAGCCATCCTTAAACAAGTGTTACGTCAGCCAACAACTATTTTACAGTGTCACATCAAAATATCAACAACCGCCAGGATCAATAACAAAAGAATAACAACACTTAGCGTAGGAGCAGAGGAGGCAGCAGTAGTTTGAGGCTGAGAAGACTGACATTGAAAAGAAGTGTTGAAACAAAGTCTTATTCTAAAAGTGTGGGTTAGTAAATAAGTAACACACTCTTTTTCCTAAAACTGTTAAAGGAGAACTCTAGTAATTTTACACATTCATCAGGTTACTAATTATGGGGGGTACTTTCAAGCCAGTGAAAGTAGTATGACGTTTTCTATCGATTCAAAGAAGCTTTGACAAGTCTGAGAAAATATAGGGTTATCTGATGATAACCCCAATGATGTCATCAGGGTTTATCTTGGCTTGGGTTTGGATACTACCATTTTTCAAAGAACGCCTGTGTTACAACCTGTTGGTATGGAGGTATGACATGCATTTACAAGGCAGGTAAAGGTCTGATGAAAGACTATAGACTACTGAAAGAAAATTCATCTGCAACTATTTTGATAATGGATTTATCATTTTTTCCAGCAACTGTCCCTACTTCCACCTTCTCAAATGTGAGGAATTTGCTTTTTTTCTTCTTATGTGACCGAATCTCTTTGGGTTTTGGCTGTCGGTAGGCCAAAAGAAGACATTTTCCTCGGTTTTAGGAAAGTTTTAGTTTCTGACATTATGTGGACCAATGTCCAATGAAGCCCTAAATATGGTTATATGTATTTCTGCAACAGAGACGGTGCACATCCAAGATCCAAGATAGCAACAATGAAAAAAGAGAAGCAGTCTGCACACTGAATATTACAGCTTCCCAGGCAATGCTTCCACCATCAAGCCCTTCTAACTATTTCCCTGGCATGTTGCTGTATATGAGAATGTGATCTTACTCAGCTTGGCTGTGATGATCAGCATGTATCACTGAAAACCAAGTAGGTTAAGTGACATTTCAGTTGAGGGTCATTGTATGGAGAACAGAGAATGGAATCTCACTTTTGTAGTTTATGGGGTTAAACAGACAAGATGTTTAAAACTGTTTTAGGAGAAAGGGGAGCAATGGTGGCATTTTAGGAACATTTCGTAAACCACGAGAAATGTCCATACACCAACCACCAACAAAAAAAGTATTTCAAAATATTCCTTATTAATCCCAGCCACCGCACCATCCCCCCCTGCAAACAGAAGCATTTTAACCTCTTGTCTAAATAGCTGTTTCCAAAATGGACAGCCATTTCATGTACTTTCTCAGTGCTCACTCAGAGCAAGCGGTGTACTGCTGTAGTGCAGTGTAGGGTGTGTGTGTCAAGGTCTGAAGCACCAGGCTGGAAATAACCCAGCTCAACCCCCCAACCCCAACATACACACACACACAATTCTCTCTATCTTTCTCACACATACACACAAAAGGAACAGCGAGAAGAAAAGCTCACTGAAAGTACACTCAAAATGTGGACAATGAACATAAGTGAAGAAGGAGATAACCAATAAACAAATACGATGACGTTAAAATTCATGTTACTCTGGCTAACCATAACTTTTGACTTTAGATTTCGGGATGCAACTAGTTATCATTTTCATTGTCGATTAATCTGAATTAGTCTTTAAAATGTCCATCACAATTTCCAAGAGCCCATGGTGATGTCTTCAAATTGCTTGTTTTTTTCCCCAGCCAAAAGTCCAAAATCCAAATACATTAGCAGCACATTCTTACATGTGAGAAGCTAAAACCAGTGAATGTCTGACATTTTTGGCTTGATAAATGTCTTAAATGACTAACCGATTATCAAAACTGTTGGCAATTCATTTTGTCTGTAAATCAATTAACCATCTAATTGTAATGTCACTTTTGCTGGTGTCTTCTCTCTGCTTCCTCCTGCATTTACTTCCCAGTGCCTCAGTTTTACCTGAGCCCAGCCAGATTACAGAGATCGATCATTAAAAGACAGCGGTGAAGCAATAGTCTGGGAAGTAGGCTTGCTAACACTCAAACAAACATAACCTTGGTTTATACAGCTACATTTTCATTAATTCTAAACGGAATGCAAATAAATCAGTGAAAAGAGAATTGCAGCAATACAGGCTTTTGACTCAGAAAGCTGGATAAGGAATTTGAAGTGAGCACAGAGTGTGGAAGACAGATAAGATAGAGAAATGCTGGCAAAAAGAGAAGGAGAGAGTGGAGCGTGAGGTGAATGAGTGATGTGTCCTTATGATACAAGAAGGAAACGAGGCCATACTTCACTTCCAAAGTAAATGGAGGGAAGTTATTAACTTGGAAGAGACAGATAACACTGTTACCTTGAACTGTAGATAACGTGGATTCCACTTTTTCAGGCCTTGGCCATTTAGCCTCTGTAGTCTCTCCAGGGATAATATTCTGCTTCCCATTCTCATTTTACTCATGTATTACCTTTGACTCAAATCCATTCTCCTCATTTGTTATCATTGATTATCTACCTATTCTTTTATTTGCTGCATTGAAATTGACTTGGTTGAGAAATGTCACAAGGTCAATTTAATATAAAAACCAAATTTTCTAATCTTACAGCAGGTATGAAACAGCTTGGCCACTGGCTATCTCTGGCCTACTAAACAGCAGCTGAAGCATAATGTGTAAGGCTTAAACCCAGTCAAACACACAATACTGTGAGGGTGCATGGTGACTGACTGATCAAATAAAGTAGTCAATTCCTAAAGTACAGCCTAAAAAATAAATAAAAAGACATTGGGGCCCCCGTTACAATCAAGCAATCACAATGACCACTGCACAGCTGTGTCATGTGCACATGGACAATGGAATGGACTATGAACGGGAGGGTCTTGCTAATGAACCAGTTTCTTGTAATTATCTTGTCTGTTGAACTGAAGCTCAGTGGCACATCATAAAAATTGGTCTAGGCGAGAAGATAGTCCAGTTGTCTGAGACGTGCATAGTTGCAGGGTGAGAATACATGGCACCAAACATGTAAATATTACACCATAAATATACTGCGAGGAGACGGTGGTGAAATCTGTTTCACATAACTCCGGAGAGAAATGTGGTTTTATAAAAACATAACCTCAAAAAGAATATTTTTCACTATAACCACAGGTTTTCTCAGGTCAACTAGTGAGAAAAGTTATGGGCTCCTGTTCGACCCATGACGAATTATTCCCCAAAGTTTTTTTTTTGCCTCTTTTCATCTTTGTCTTTCTTTTTAAGATTAACACCATCTGTTGTTAGCACATGCTGTGTTTTTACCCATTTGTTGTATTGTAATGCTATTGTGTCTTTAGTGTCTGTTTTGTTTGCACAAAAAAAAGCTCTCAATGTCCATTTATTAAAAAATATTCTTCATTCATTTTACCAGACAAACAGGTGGAATGAGAAAATGACAGCCCTTGTCCAACTCTGAAGTAAATTATAAAAATAAAAACACAGACAAGGACAATAAATGGTCTATCAAAATATTGTAACCTAAAAAATACAATGCAGGAAATAAGTATATATTTTTTTAAACTTGATTTGATTGATTAATAATCTATCAGTCAGTAAAAGTAGTGCCTTTAATAGGTAGCTAGTAGTTATTCTAGCTGCTTATTGCAAACATACACCCACTCCAGCTATTTCTAGATCATTTACTGCTTTGTGAAAGCTTTAGTGTTTATTTACTATCCTGATGTTGGCTGGCATTGGTAGATGCCATGGTGTTTGCTTCCTGTGATAATCTACACAGCCGGTTTGTGAAACCGGATTCTCATACACAGTGTGAAACTTCTCTCACGCCTTGTGACATCCTCTGCAAACTGTACACTTCTCCCTAGCCTCGCATCAGGCTAAATTTTCACGGTTCTATTCAGAAAGCCAATGTGAGTATTTATCTTCATATATGCGTGTACACCTTTCATATAAGATTGTGTATACACATCCATATGCACACTTACGCACACACAGCCGTAATACACATCTACTCCTATTCAGCAGCAGGAGTTGATAAATAGCTGAAGGAACACAGCATTGGGTTTCATCCTCAGCAGACTATGATAACAATCTACCACAGGGCCAACTGTTCCTAACCGCCCTATCTGAGTATCACTGTATAAATACTGCGAGGCTCTGCCTTTCCCCAACCTCCATACTGGCATACAACCACACACCTGAAAGCCTTAATGACGCGCCCACTGTGCAGTCAGTAACATCTCACTCTGACCTCTGCTGCTTTCTGAGGATCAAGTGGCCAAACCGCAGTCCTGAACAGCTGCTCTGATCTTTCATGGAAATCAACAAGTGGTGATGGTGAAGCCGCGTGTGTGTTAGAGGATCACACTGGAGTGAGTGTCCACATAATCTGACAGTGTGTTCCATTAAACTAACTGCACTGCGTCTCAGCTACAAACTGCAGAAAAGTTAGACTCCGTACAAAGTCCTTGTCCAGGGTTAAACCAAGTGCAAGGAATGGGCACACTGAAATACTTCACTTGATAAATAGCACCTCTTGAAGGTTATTTAGTGACTGTTTTCCCCCACATGTAGAAAGGGTTAAAGGAGGGAAGATCACGCTGTGTGGCAATGACAGAAATCATGTGGCTGCAGGACTGAGATCCAGTGTAAATGTTTACAATCAGACTGTCTTTAGATAGCCTGGTGCTCCAGTCTGAGCGTCAAACGCTTTCATGAAAACATGTTCATGACTCTTGCCGGTTATCACAGATCCTACACAGTTTTCTAAACATTTCATTGGACTTCAAAACGTTTGTCTGTGATTGTATGTTCTAATTTTTCACAGCCACATCTTTTATGTCATTAGTTTACAGTTATACTGTGCAAAGTCGCATTAGGATCTTATTTGGCCGGTAATTTTAAAATGATGGTGGTCAATTTATGCATAAAAACAGGATGTTCAGTGGAGAAAAGGGAACGTCATTTTAACAACATGGGCTGAAGGCAGGAATCATAAAGGATCAAAAATTAAGAAAAGACTTTCTATACGTCTAAATTCATCTCTGGACGAATTAAAAACTTCTTTGGGGGGATGGGTTTCTCTCGTAATTATAGATCGATTGCAGTAACAAAGCCAGGCAAATCCAGATAACCAGTGAAAGTTTGCCATGTCATCTCGTGACAACACTCCCCTTCTGAGTAGTTCATCAAAACCACCTCTTTTAGGGTCCCACTTTGAAGTCTGGAAACATCCAAGTCCACCAATGACATCATAACATTCCCCAGGTCTCTGTGGTAATGTTTTTGAACGGAGGTCTGCACCCTCAATGCCGAAACTTTCACAGACTGCACATTACCTGGCAACCATTTAAATGCAGCCTTGTAATTCTGGCACCGACCCCTCTGGTCAGAGAATGAGCATGCAATCACACTCTGTGGCAGTCCACTAAAAGAGACCTACTTGACTCCCCATCATAGGATCAATCAAGTCATGTCAGGGTTCAAGAGCACAATGTGTCATCCTCAATAGCTTCTTCTAAGGCTGAGCGCTAGATCAAGGTCATGTACATGATTGATCGTGATTGATCTGCCTGCATATTCTGCCCATGAGTAATAGTGGCGATACAACAGGAGATAGGCCTCCGTTGAGTGGGGGAGGGAGCAGCAATAGAAGCATCGGGAGGTAAACTCCTTTTTAGGCTTGTGGCTGAATTCGAGTCAGCAGCACAGGTTGCTGATTAGGGCAGAGGGCACCAACTAAATTCTTGAGCCATTCAGACAGGACAGGCTCCAGTGGTCAGGCAACAGACATGACTATTGTAAGCTGCTATGGGACGCAGGGTAAATATTTAGTTTGGAGAAAGAGGGGTAATAAATTTGGAGAGCTTTAACCCAATCACTCGCAGCCTGCTGTTATGAGCAGCCCAGGGGTGGGATGATGGGTGAGTGGAGGAGAGATGAGAGTCTATGCAACACGGGCACATGGAAGCACAAATGCTCTTACAATAGAAAAGTAGGTACAAGGAAAACAAATCCTTCATCTACCAACATTTTTTTTGTGTCCTGTGATTATGAAGTTGACTGTTGGAGTAATTATCATGTAGCCTACTTCTCATTTGACTAATCTGGATAAGCCCCTCTGTCCAATCAAGCTGTTCCAACTCACTAACTACAGCTTAATTGTCACTGTCACTATTCTCATATGAAATAACAGAAGCATTCAACCTTGTCCACATATGGGGTTGGACAGATGAAAGGATATTAAGTGGAACCAAAGAATTAGAGTAGAAATTTGCCAAAACATTGAGGGCAGAAAAACAACTAGATGTCTTATGCTGGATGCTGGTTATCGTAGAATGTATTTAGCAATATCTGTGTAGTACTCCATCAATTTTATTACCTGTCTTAAGTGTGGGTTTTATGGTGTTTTAGGACTCCCAGGTGAGTGACCACAAACAGTTTCTCACACCGTGGAAAAAGCAACTTATGAAACTGTGTTTGCAAAAGAGCTTAACATAATGAACGACAATACCAAACTGGAAATATATCAACATTGAAAATACTGAATTATGAGTGCCGCAGTCCCCTAAGCCCCCTCTTAAACAGATATGCACCTCTCCCCTCGTTTTTTCCTCTTCCCATCTGTTTCGTGGAGGTGAATTTTGTGTGTGAACCTGCAAGCGAGCAGTTGGCTGCCAAGCCTGCTCCATCACTGGTCAACAGGAAACAACAGCACGTCATTTCCTTTTGCTACCCATTTACTAAACAGAAATGCGTCAGTGTTACAGCGATCAAGAAGAGAGACACACAGGAGGACAGGCAGACATGAGTTACGGTGTAACCATTTTTGAAAAAAAGTTTAAAGAGAACCAGAAGATATGCTCGGTGAAAGATGGAGGAGATGCATTCTCCCGAACTGAGTGAAAGTCATTTTTCACTACAGTGACAATTTGTCAAATAACTCGAGTGAAAACAGCCAAATAAGTGAGAGCAATGCTGCTTAGGAGCCAAGATCAACTATTACCTCATCTTACCGAATCTTGAGGAATGGAATGAGCACTTTGATCACTTAACTGCCTAATTAACTAATAGTGGAAAATGTACAGCAAGAAATTGTGATTGGGCCTCCCGGTAACTTTCAAGTAACTCAACTCAATCATTACACGTCATTAACATACACAGCTATTTTCAGCCATACTAGTGGCATGTTGATGTTAGCATTTAGCTCAAAGCATCGCTGTGTCTAAGTACAGCCTCACAGAGCCTCTGACATGGCTGTAGACTCTTGGTTACCAGTGTTTGGATAGAATGAGAGCATGTTCATTGCCATGTACCTGGTTAGTGTGATAACAGGGGTCAATACAGGTCAGACAGGTCAGACAGGCTATTTAATATTCTCACCTATTTGCAGTTTGGACAAATGCATTTTAAAGCCAGGCCTTTTGAATTCTGGTCTGTGTTGGTCAGTGACTTGTTGAACTCTGACCTCTCTGGCCTGTGACCAGATGACCCAAGTCTCATGACTCTGCACCAGAGGCCATAACAAAACAGACATGCTATGTTTACAACCTACTGCACATTGTGGTGATTGGTATGTGTGTGCGTGTGTGTGTGTTTGTGTTTTCAGACTCACGCTGAGGTTTCTGTCCCAGATCTGGATGGTGCCATCCTGGCAGCCTGCTGCAATGAGCTTCCCATCACGGCTGTAAGTGCAGCATGTAGGGATGACCTTTTTCCCCTGGAAGGAGCGCGGTTTAAACACAGACTTGTGCTTCTTCTCTGAGTTCACGTCCCATGTGCGCACAGTGCTGTGGACAGACAGAAATGTAATTTAATTTATCCTCACCCAACAGTCATAAATTGCTCATAAAATATCTATTCCTCAAAAACATATTTGGTCATCAATACTGTCAACCACCATAATAAATCAGAATCACAGAGATACAGTGTGCTCCAGCCAGTCTCATGAACATAAGGTTAGGCAGCTATGTGTTGCAGGGTGAGGGGTTAGCAAACCGCAGAACAGTATATCAGTCTGACAGGCATGTCTAAAGCTTCCATGAAATCCTTGAACACGTTACACAACCTGGATCACTGAGATGGAGGAATTAAAATGCAGATTTTTCACACAATATACGTGCAAATAGAAGGTTTTATTCCAAAAAGTCATTTAAGCCCAACAAGAATCCCTACTGGTGACATAGATTGTGTTATTTAAAGAAAATATTACTTATATACTTTTATTTCATTCTTCATTTATTTATTTGTTTATTACAACATTATTATAACTTCCTTCATAATACTCCCCTTTATCCATCAAGGATAAAAGAATGTACATATATTTAGGCTCAAACAATGCAAAATGAAAACATAAAGTGAAATCAACAAATTAAATACAAAATACACCTGAAATTTGAATATTAACTTTCAAAACATCGTTCATTTGACTTCATGTGACTTAAAATAAGAAAAGAAGCATGAAGGTACTCAAAAAAGCCCTTAGAATATTATTTAGGCTAGTCAAAGCTGCATACTTTGAATTTCAAAGTAGAGTGGACGATGATCTGAGAACACCAAGTTGTTTAGGTTAAAACAAGGTGGAACATTTCACCTTTGACCCTGTTGGCATGGTTGGCTGTCTAGAGGATGTTCAAGCAAGGGATGTTGAATACAACTTCGACCCACCTCACTTAAATCACTGAACTAGCTACGCATCTTTTCATGACTTTTTTGAAAACCAAAAACAAAAGGTATAAGAGAGGAAAGAAAGAGAGATATAGAAAATAATAAATGAAAAGACCGTAATGATGACAGAGGACGAACTGAGGCACCCACCAGCACTGCAAGTGACCTCCAGAGCCTTAAACCTCCACATTTATTTACTGAACTACCTGACTACACACAAACATGTTTAGTCAACTCTCACACACCCACACCAACACTCATGCCAGACAGAGTGTGTCCAAATGTGTCTGTGACCCACTGCTTGCTTTAGTAAGCATCATGACCTTTGGGTCATGAGGTCAGCAGAGGAGTATAAACATACAGGCAGGGCTGCTACTAACAGCCAGGCAAGGATTCCTCCATGGCCCGGCTAAAAAGTCACAGACACACACACACACACTCAACTGTGTTTGGATAAGTCTAACAATGTGATACAAATGCCAGCTGAAGACATATGGTTTGAGTGAGAACTGGCAAGGGTCAAATAAAACTCTATTTGATGCACAGTTGTGTTTAAATCCGTATAAACCAAAGCTGTTAATAAATCAAAAGATCTCTCTCTTGCTGGGAAAAAAAAAGAGCCACGTATAAAAAGAAGTACAACCTGAAGGATACTGCATTATACAGTAAGTGTTTACATGAGCAGAGATGTGTGTGCGTGTGTGTGTGTAAGTGTGCGTGAGAGAGTGAATGAGAGAGTGATAGCCATGGACTGGATGACAAAGTGGTCCACCTGCTGCCTCATGCAGACATCTCTATTTTATTTACAGAAGACTGTAGGCGTCTGTCAGGCCAATAAAGACAACATAACCTTTTGCGCACCACACAAAAGCTGGAATGCTATTTATCGAAAGGGCTCTTTCCAAAACATGGCAGTGCTGGCTGTCAGGGGGATAGAGCAGAGAGGTCGGAGCCCACCAGTGTGGAGCCAACCACGAGCGCATGGCTAAAGACTGCACACCCTCACCTGTCAGGGGCAAGATACAGAGCAGGGCAGCGATGGGAAAACGCTCAGCTTTAATATCTGGTACTCTATAATTGTTAATGAAAGTGTAAAAACTTTACGTACCCCATTAGAGCAACAAAGATCAAAAGAAGTAATAATAAAAGTGAACTGCAGTTTCACCCAATTAAAGCGGCACCTTTTATTCCAGACGGAAACATCTGGGGCAGTCTCAACCTTTATTTTCTCAGAGGAGGTGGTTGTTTTGAGAAAGTAATAGCAATGAAAGAGTATGAGATGTCAAAATATTCACCTAAAACATTTGAGGGCGAGACCTACGCCTGTTCCTCTTCCCTGCAACCCTGTTTTCCCTTCAATCGGCAGCCCCCTGTTCCTCGCACAAACGCTTCAGAGACAGAGGGGTGAATGTAATAAAATGAGACCCATACATCCTCAGTCATGCGTGTGCACTTTACGAGGTAGCACACTCATTCACACATCAACTGAGGAGTGACAACTCCCCAGGCCCCAGATTTTATCTGTCTGTCAGGTTATAGGCCTAGTGGGAGTGATGGTTGCTGGGATATCTTTCCCAGATGATGAGATAAGGAACAGAGAGGGATAAGCAAGGCGTACGTCTTGAATAAGGTTGTTTATTGGTCAAATCTCAGTGATGACGATAGGATGTGTTGCCCGATGGCCGGTTGACTGACTAACTGGGGCTCTGTTATGAGAAAGGCGGATTAAGAGGGGAAGATGCTCCATCTTAAATTGCAGCTGAAGAAGATAACAGAAGGATTTGTGAGCAGCCATACACACAGTGGCACTCAAGCACGGAAACAAAAGTAAGAAACACTGCGGTCTAAGCACAGATGCACTGTGGGTACAGTGAGATACTGATTCAAGCAAAATCACAATATTATTAGTGTGGCTCAAAAGTAAAAAATTTACCTTAAAAAGGCCTTAGCGGGGCAGGTGAGACCACACACTACAGGTGCACAATGCTTGACTATAGATAAAAGAAGTCAAGACAGCTCTTCAGATTTAATCAAGCAATCTGGTTGATAAGAACTTCCATAATGAAGTGGCCTCACATCTAGTTGGGTAAGACAAGAAACAAACAACTGTATTCACACACTAAAGTACTAAAGGTTCCTGTCAGTCAAAAATTCCATGTCTGTAAATTGAACAAGAAGGATAAATGCACTCCTTAAAGGTATGGTATGTGCGTTCTTGGGCAGGATATGGAACACTTGCATTGTAAGGCGAGCAACAGTTTAAGACAAGCTGGACTATGGATGAACCTGATGTGATGTGAATGTGAGAATCGCCCCAACATGCTCACACACACTATGTGATGTCTGTCCTCACTCTTCATCCCTGTTCTGTCACGCAGATAACACTTAGTAACTCGGCAGTAATGCCTTTTCCCCTTAAAAAATGCAAAGTAAGCTATCACTATTACTGACTCAAAGCTAAAAGACACACATTTTGAGCAAAGTGCTACTTCCATGTAAAAAAAACTTTACTATACTAGAATGTATCCTAGCAGCAGATCTTAAATCATCTTTGTGTGACTTTCTATTGTTGTGGATGCTCTCCAATGGTAATTCTTTAATATGTCACATGTATCACATCATGTGTTTGGTTTGCGCGCATGACAAAGACAAATTATTTGTTTCTCAGCAGTAAAATGACTTGCCATGTTGCCTTCTGGGTCTCCTTGCATACAGCTACACATACAATTCCAGCTGCAGCCCTGACAGTAGGCCAGCACAAAGGGAATCCCTGGCATTCAAACCTCCTCGAAACATTCCTCAAATTGTGTATTTGTGTGTGCACATGCACAAGTGTGTCTCAAGACTCAACAGAAGTAACATGTGGTCCCAATTAGAAAGTCGCCGTTTGTCCTATCCTCTGCTCCACTGGCTGAAATTTCAGTCACAAAAAGAGCATAACATGAGTTTTTCATCGCTCTCTTGGGGGACTATAAAACGACATAAAGTAAAACCAAGAATCAGTGTGTCATGCCGTTGCAGAGTTTTCCACAATGTTAGTTATAGTTTGTTAACAATTCTACAGTACGGTATGGTTTAACTTTTAACAGGATTTATTCAAGAATTTTTAAGTCTCTACTGTTTGGGCTTTAGAAAAGTCTGCAGCTCACAAAAGTCTCAGCCATATTTTTAGTTCACTTCAAGTTCAGTCCAGCCAAAGAAATACTTCCACCGGGAGTAAACCCAGCACATATTGCCTTCACTTTCTGAGAAATAAATCTGCAGTTTTCAAACAGGTGTTCAGTCTTTCAGCAAAGACTCAGTTAAAGTGGCTCAATGCTTAATACGCTTTAGGGCCCCTTGGATTAAACATGAATAATGATGGAAAACATTTTGCCGTTTTACAATCGCACCACTCTCAAACAGAATGACAGAAGAATGTGAGATGTTGACACTTTCACACCAGTCCGAGCAGAAATGCTTTTCACTGACAGACTTCGGTTGCGCAGTTCTGCTGAAGCCTCCATTCAACCCTCAGTGTGCAGGGACAATCACTACCACCCTGCTGATGCTTTATTGTGCCTCACCAGTACTTCCCTCTCATCCACTTCCTCTCAGTAAGAAAAAGTCTGGGTAAATGAAATCATTCAAGAACCTCAGAGGCAGTTCTTATGAATGAGACTCCACACAACTAAGAGGGATCTTTAATTAGGGAGCTGGGCGGTCCACTGATCATGCTTAATAACCTATTCAAATAAACACAACAAAGGCTTTTTAATTAGACTGACACAGGAAGAAAGACAGAAAGCCTAGGTGTTGGTCTGATGTTTAAGCAGATAAAGCCAGACACCCACTGGTACTATTGGCCGACTGCTGTTCCATTCTCAAGAGGCCCACTGACTGCAGTCCGGCCTCTCCGGAGGGAGCAGCATACATCATGAGGAGGAAGAAGCATTGTTTGATGGTCCCTTCATAATAACTAGAGCATTACTGATGAAGCTAAAGAGGGATGAGCATGAGGCAACCACCAAAACAGTGTAATAGGCTAACACTCCAGTCATTCAAGCAAACACACTGTGCATAAATCAAACTGTTTCTTTGTTTTTCCAAAGTCTTAAACAAGACTAATGAAATTAGCAGTTTAGATTGTAAAACAGAAGTTGAAAGTGTGGACCTGCTGTGTCGAGATTGCCCAAGTTCTCATGAATTCAGTTCAGTTCCAAGAAGCAGGATACATTAGCTGAGTAAACTCCAGAACACCCTTATATCTGGATAAATCAGCAAATGCCTGGTTTTCTTTTGTCTAGCTTAATATACAGTCACAGGAGCTCTACTTGGAGGATCTCAGGTTGTCCTCTAAAAAGATGCTAACATTTGAGGGATAGTGAGTAAACCAAGAAAGTCAAGTACAGCACTTAATCACCAAGTAGCCCCTGTATTGCACTGCACATTGTGAATGTGATGATAAGTAAAAGTGCAATATGAGAGATTTGACATAGACGGACAGTGTCTTTAACCTGTAAATCACCATAGGCAGTCTCTCCCTCTCTTTCTTCTCTCCGTCACTGCTTCCTTCCATCTCTCAGGTTGCTGTGCTGACCTGCTCTGCCGCTGTGAACCCTCCTCACATGCAGCTGCTCTGCCTGTGAATGATTCCCTGTGCGCTCTTCTCCGCTGTTCTCCTGTGAGCTGGCCAGGGGCAACACCCAGTGCTAACGTGCCATGGGAGGATTTCCAGAGCCTCAATAAGAGCTAAATAAACCAGCCTCCACATCTGGGAGAGCAGTAACACTGGTAAACACTGGGCCACGGCCTGCCCACAAAGCCAGGCCCTTGTTTCCACTTAATGATGATAGCCCTGGGTTTCTGCACTGCTGTCTGTCACACTCACTTAGACTCATCACTGTGGTCTCACTCAAAGTCATACATATTCACTCACAAATATTCCCTCACACCTATACACACAGGAAAGGGTTACAGCTCCTGCAGTCATACAGGACTAGTGCTGCTTTTAAGAAGGCAGAAGACTGCTAAAGCTCTTCTTTCTGAAGCAGAAAGATAATAAATATGTGTGTGACGTCTTCATTCCAGCAGTGTTGCTCTGGTCCAAATCACTGCATACAAATAAAAGGGGTGCATTTAGACTTCATCCAGTATAAAATGTGCCATGTGTCAATGCACAGCTGTGCGGTCAAGCTACCCTTTTCAGAGGCATAATCTGGACTAGAGGACTCCCTGCTGGTGACAGAGGACATGAGAGCAAATACAGTGTTGAAACATTGCCTTGGACGTGACATACACAAGTTAATTGCACAATAAAGATGATTCTGAATAAATGTTGAACAAATAATCCTAATATTCAGGAGGTGTGTCAATGAATATTATCATCAGATTTTGCCACATCCATAACAATTCCACCACCACAAGATGAATGGAGATTTTGGTTGGTTCTGGATCTCTCAGTATACCATTTAAAACATTTGTTTTTCTGGTAAGTCATGTGGAATAATTAAACTATTATTTACAGTTTATTATTTACAGTTAGAAACAGCAAACAGACATGGCAGTGTTTCATATAATACAGCATGTCTTGTGGCAACACAAGGTAAGTGTAAAACCTACCCATCATTGGAGCAGGTCATGAACTCTTCTTTACTCTTGGGATGCCAGCAGCCAGAATTCAGCATTGCTGTGTGGCCCTGAAAAGAGCAGAAAGTGAAAGTTATCAACAAATTGTGCAATTTTAACAGTCACTAAATTGTTGCAGGCCCGATCCTGTGGCTAGCTTCCAGTCACTTTGAAGTGGAGCACACAGGGCTGCCATTTGCCCTACAACTGTTTACAAACTCATAATTAGAGACTAGATGTGGCTGAGCAGGTGGAAAGGGAAATGTCACCAGGAGGAAACAATGAAAGTGAATTTGTGAAAACTGCTGCACAAAAAGTCACCAGTTAGTTATTTCAGGAGTGCTATTAGGTTTTTGTGACGGTGCATTTTCAGAGTTGTGTAGCATGAAGTGCATGGCAACTATAAGGCCTTTAGCCAGTCTTCTACACATACTAAAAGTCCTGGGAGACATTAATTATGTTGCTTAATCTGAATGCACCTTAAAGGGCTCTCCCTTGAGGAAAAGGATATTTTTGGACCTTTTATTTGATCACATTGTAACCTTGACTTTTGGCCTTCCTCGACATAGGCCATGCCGCACAACTGAGCCAGTGAACTCTGAAGAAGTGCAGCAGGCTCTGTCACAGCTTCAAACAGTGAGCTCCTAGAAAAGTAACTTTTAGACATTTCCTTTGCTGGAGTAGTCCTGTGGAGAATTACTCATAACAAATGACTTCAAAGCAGAATGACCCAGAGAGAGGCCTCCTCCGCTGCCAGGTCAGAGAGGAACACTTCAGTGTGCTGCAAAGAGGCTTCAGACATGACATACCACTATTTGACAGGATGCTCAAGAAAGCAGAGCCTTGCAGGAGCAGAGGTTGACCAAATGACATCGGTATGTGTGCATCAGGAAGAGAGGTCTGCCTGTTCACTGTCAAATACTTCAAGCACACCAATCTAGTAATCAATAAAAGGCAAATGCCTAGGTCTTGCTGTGTAACGACTAAAATGACTAAAAACAAATTTCTACGTTGTTAACTTTTATGGCAAAATACACACCCACTGTATGATGAGGTTAAAGCTCAAATGGGCTATGAATGACTGCTTTCCTGCTCTGTGCAATAACATAAAAATAAACAGAATCCATCACAGGGGCTTCACAATGAGGGTGAAGTAGCCGCGACCTTCCTAAACAAATCTGATTCCTCTTCCTCAACAGTTTAGGACAATAAATTGCCAATGACTAAAGAGGAACAGACCGCTATCTCATACTAACAGTAAACAAAAATACAGCATGTTAATGACAAACAGAGCCAAGAATAGAAACCTCCCTGATAACAACATGTGACTTACTCTGGACAGTACAGGTATCCCCAGTGTGTTTTTTTATTGCAATTACTATACAGGTTTCTCTATCTGTCAGGTTTACGTTAAGACATTTATGAGGCAAAAATACCAAACATTCTTTGGTTTCAATTTCTCAGATGTGAGTATTTGCTCCTTTTAGTAATCTTCTCTCTTTGGGTTTTGGGAAACAACCAATTTGAAGATTTCAAGATATTGTAAACAGTGGTATGGTTTTTTTAAATATTTTCCAGAACAAACCATTTTTTTTTTGCCTCCTGCGTATACAGACCTTTGGGATGAGGCAAGAGGCAAGTAATTGTCTGTCAACAGAAGCAGAGTAGAGGCAAGGACTTAATTATCACATGAGACACAGCTAATCGACTGGGACACTGTCAGCGGGCCAAAGCGCATTTTCATTGAACCAAACTCTCCCATCATCTCCAGATGGGACTGAACAGGACAAGAATGTGGGACATTCAGGAAAACACTACTTGCAATCAATGGGCCTTCACTTGTTCAAGTAATTCATATGGCTGGTATAAACCATGTCTAAATGCACTGCAGCTGGCACAGATGGTTGGTGACCACCAATACAGCTTCCTTAAACACAGTAAAACCTAAACATGGGCACTTAATTAGGATCCTGCTTTGTAGATGCAGGTACAAGCAAGAGATGAACCACGACAGTCCTGAAAGCATGTGGTGTTCCTCTCCCCCTAAGACTGCCTCTGGTCAGAGAGAACAGAGCACTATCCTCACATACAACAACAAACCAGCTCATGGCTACACCTTGCTACCATTATGCACTGGCCACAGAGCAGAAGAGCAGAGCATCCAGCCTGTGTTTAGAATTAGCAGTCACTCTTGGGCACACCGCTGTTGCTATGGAAGTGAAAACATGAATACTTACCTAATAGCTTTAAACTGTAATCAATTATTTTATAATAACAATGTATTAAATGAAAATGTGAAAGGTGTGGCGCAAAGTGATGAACCTACAGAAAATCATCACCTGAATCTGCAGCTTCCCTTCGCTTTACGAGGCTTTATAGCAAGTTTCAGCTCATTGTTCACTACCTGCTCAGCACCAAACGGCAGTCAGACACAGGTAGCAACTAGCTGGTGAACATAGTGGAGCATTCAGCTGCTAAGGAGCGAGATATTTCTCTCAGGAGTTGGCACAGACCAAAAACAGAGCTAAGAGAAGGTAAATATTGGATTTAAATGTGTCCAGAAGCATGACTTCAAATGATGATAATGTTGCTCCATAACAGCTGGATGTGTAAATAAGCAACAGTTTGCAGACATTTTCACCATATTAACTTAAAAGGTAATATAATGTGTTCACATCTTGTTTTTGCTGCCCCCAAGTGGCTATATTTATGTAGCTTCAGCAGTTATTTTTTGACAGTGAAATTATTGCCTAAACCGACATAAAACGACAATTAAAATCTACTTCAGTTTCCAGACCAACTACTTTGTTCAAGCCTGTGCAATGAGGTTTCTCCCATGTGATTTTTTATCCAAATAAAGTGGTCCAGAATCTGGCTAAATTGTTGGCTTGTTTACAGCCAGTCTGATCATCTGACCGGTATTGTTTATTGCCCTGTCAGAACTGTTTACAGTGTTGCCAGCTCTCAGCATTTCACCATTACTCTGAGTATAATTTTATCATTGATGGCCAAACCACAAAAATACGACCCAAGTTGCAAAAAAAAACAAACGCTTAACCTATACGTGAGGGCCACTTTACCTTGGTGTTGGCCATATCCACAATATACTGGTCTCCCTTTACACACTCCATGACATTGAAGCCATCACGGTCCAACACCTTGGCCTGTGCATTTCCAGAAACCACCAGGATAACATCACCAGTGATGCTGTACTGCAGGGTCTTAATCTGATGGCTGAGGGGACACACACAACACAATGAGACAAAGAAGATCATATTAGTTTGCATTTATGTGGTGCTGATAAGTTCGGATAAGTGTCTTGGTGTCTGTTTGCAAGCCATCTGTGAGCTGTGATTGTACAGGACTTCTGCACCAAATCATTGTTATAAAAGAAACTTTTAATCCTTCAAAGGGTTCAACTTCAGGGACAAAAACAAACAAAAGATACATGTAGCTATAGGAACAAAACAACAGAACATCTGATGTACATCAAATGATTGGTCTTTGATCTACGACACGCAACAGACAGTTAAGCTAAGAAATGGAAAGAATGATAACACTCTCTTTGAAACATAATCAAACACATTGAGAGAAAATAAACATTACAAAAATTGGTTATTACAAACCACAAACAATATAATTAGGTATGGAGAGTAAAAATAGAACTTTATAAGCGTCTTTAGTGCTATTCAGAATGGATATGACTTATTATATTTCAGTTTTACACTGAATAACACACATATCATTCTACAGAGCACAGCAGTGTATCCAATTGAAGAGACTGAGTGAGATTAGCAATTTCGGCCAATTTTAAATAGCATTAACACAGCAGGGGATAGATGGGCACGAACATTTCCTACACAGAACACAAAAATTCCATCGCTTTAATGAAAGTGAGGTCAGCACCATGCTGTTTTTAAATTGGGTGGCTCTGGCATATTCAAAGGCTCACTACATTGCACCAAATGCTCATTTGTTTTAGACCAAGCTCACAAGTTGCCTTTTTGGGTCAAGAGAGAGGAACAGTGGACCTCAACAGCACTGCTTTCTATATGAAGCCCAGCTTGTTAGTAAACCAAACAGGCTACTGGATTACATTGTAATCAAATTAAATGTAGCGTAAATTTTCTGTTAATAAGCGGAGGCCTGCTCCAGCTCAGCCCACTGGTTCCCAAAACCAAACAAGAATTTGATCTTTGATGATGGCCCCGGTGAAACACAGAATAAACACACACAGACACACAAACATCTCAACCATCTGCTTCTAAAAGGCTCATTTTGAATGAAAAGGAAGGATGTCACAGAGCTAACATGAGGCTCAATGAAGCTCAACAAATGTGTGTGTGTGTGTGTCTGTTTGTGTAGACTTTGGCACACATAAATGCAATGAGTATACTGGTTGTTTGCATGAAACTAATTAACCACATGTTAAGGAACTCTGTTGGTGTTCCATGCTGCGTTCTCAGATGTGGACTCACCACTCACAGGGCTGGAGGGATCTGAAGGCCTGCAGGGCCTGGTCCATCCCAGCAAAATCCCAGAACCGCACATCATAGTCATACCCACCAGTCACCAAACGGGCTCCAGAGGGGTCTAAGGCAAGAGCTGATACCTGAGGAGACAATTAGCTTATTTAAAACATAAAACTACATTTTAACATTTGTTTTCGTGTAACGATCAGATTATTCCAATCTAAACTGTTTCAAAACTGCAATCAGCACTGGATCAGGATACCATATTGGGTCTATACTGAAGACATGTGTAGCCCTTTTCTCATTGGCACAAAATATCCAGTGCTCTTATTGGTAAAATTCGGGACAACGTTAGGTAACCTTGGCTGAAAACACATTAACTGATGCAGATCTCAACTATCAGATGTTTTAGTGTGTGCATAATTCAATGAAAACAAAATAAAATATGGTGTTGATTAGAAGCCACTTTTGATGAATAAAGACCTTCTTCTCTCTAACAGAAAGCCATTGAAGAAATTTCCATGGAGCCACATAAGGAACAATTATAATCACAGAGTACTGAAAGAAGAAGTCCTTACTGTCCTGGTGCCGTGCTGCAGAGTGATCTCATGAGTGTCTGGAATCTTCTTCACTGGATTCTAGGTTGGAAAGTTGAGATGAACATAAGGAAACAGAAAAATACTGAAGAAGGCTGAATTAGGTGTTATAGTTATTCTAAGATTCAATTACACGTGACATTTTAACTTTAATGGGCTATATGACTAAAAAGCCTGGAATCACAGTCATCAGCTTCAAACGAATGCCTGGGAACTGTTACACCGTCGGATGTAAAAGATCAGGATCTGAGCTATTTCACTCATAAGCTGAGACATTTATTTCCCTACATGACAGAGTGTTAATACTCTTCATGTGAAAACCAATGCATCAACACACCTCTGAGTAATGCAACATGTAAGATGCCGCTATGGATTAGTTGGGACAGACACTGTGGTATAAGAAATAAACAGGAGAAAACCCCTAACAACACTTTAATTAATCATCATAGCGGTATTATCTTAAAAAGTGTAACACTAAAGACTGATTGTATTTCCTTGTGCTGCCATCTAGTGGTGAGATATTAAAAGCACCTCAACCACACAGAACAAACGTGCCTTTATAGGACTTTTTCACTGATGACATTTTGACATGTCACATTAGGAAAAGCACAGGTGTAAATAACATTACTGATGGCTGAATTCCATTTAGCTGGTTGCTGGCTCACTGTCACACTGTTAAGCCTTACACTTGAATAAACTTAGCCAGTGTTAATGAATAGTAACACCTGTGTTTTTCCTACTATGACAAATAAAAATGTCTGCTGTTAAAAATAAAAGCCTATTTGAGGCAGCAGGAAGGAAGACAGGACAATTTAGACTGACTTTATAAAAACTCTGTATCTACAGGTGGTGGAACTATAGAAACTGTTTTGTAATCCAGATGTAATGCCTAC
>NW_023339774.1:12006423-12024035 GCF_004916995.1 Morone saxatilis | reverse complement strand
TCGTCATCATCACTTTGAGCCGTGCTGCCTGTGAGACCTGGTGGACGAGGCAGCCTCAGACGCTCATCAGCATCGTCCTGGGCTTTGTATTGAGGAGGCAGCGGAGGTCCAATAAGCTCTGAATCCGAGTCTGAGTCCGAGTCACTGTCACTACTGCTCTCACTCTCCTGTTTTCTTAAAAGAAAAACAAATACATAATTGTCAGTCAAGGAAAAACCTTATTATACACAGTGGAAGCCTGACCAAACTGTAATATAGTATTCCCAACGAATTAAACAAAAAATTCCTGGTTACCTGGAAGTAGCAGCTGCAGCCTTTTCTCTGTGGGTGTGGACCGATTTGGAGCTCTCTCCTTCCTCCTCCATGTGACTATCCTTCTGCCGTTCATCTAAGCAGCAGTTAGCAGTTATGGAAATTGAATGTCATGAGTATACTGGCCAAAACAATCGCAATTCATGATATTATCAAGATAACAATCAAGATATTCTTAAAGGTCCAGGGTGTAGGATTTAGTCACATCTAGCGGCGTAGTTGCAGATTGCAACTCAGTTGTTTCACCCTCCCTTTCCAAGTGCGAGGGAGAAACTACAGTAGTTGCAATATAGGCGAAAAACACGATCGGAGCGAGTGTTGTGTGGTTTGTCCGTTCTGGGCTACTGTACAACAACATGGCGAACTCCACGGAAGGCGAATGTAGATAAACAAAGGCTAATTCTAAGGGAACGAAAACACAACAATTCCAATTTCAGGTGATTATTCACTAATGAAAACAGACCTGTGAATATTATATTCCATTTCTGCCAATAGATCCTCCTAAATATTACACATTGGACCTTTATTACTGTAATAATCTATACATTTTTACTGCCACCACAGATAGGACACCTCATCTCCCTGTTGTTCTTTAGTTTGGAATCCATAGTATTTCCACACTCTGGTTTAACTTTTTTTTTTTTGTAGGGGATACAATGGGGCAGGCTGAGGCTTTTGTAATGACTGGAAAGATGCGGGCTCCCCCTTGTGGAAATTCAAAATAAACCAAGAAATCAATTCAGAACTGTGCGTTAGCAAGCTAGACAGCTATTTTCAAGTAAAGCCATATGAGGTGTATTTACGATTATCATGATAATGGAAATTCACCATGATTCTTTATAGTGATTCACAATAAAGTCATATATTGTACCATCCCTAATTACAGTAGAGTAACACACACACTGGTGACAAGTCATCATGTTGGTAAACCTACCCAATACTTGCTGACTCCTCTCAATGGCTGTTCGACGGGTCTGTTCAAAAATGGCATCCAGGTCAAATGTGCGGGCCTTTTTACCTGGAGGGAACAAAGACAGCTTACCTGAGCAATAACTGACACAGCCCATATTGTCAGATTATAACACAAGAAATAAAAATGAGCATGTCAAATGTTTGAATGTTTATGCTGGACTGTACTTACCAAACCCAGAAAATCCCATGACTGATGAAATGTCTCCATCACTGCTCATCTTGCCTGCAAAAGAGGTGAAAGAATTTAGCCTGGGTTATCTTCTTCATCTTGTCTTCATCGACTCTCTTCAGTGACCCCTGAAAGGTCATGTTTGCTAAAGGGCTTAAAAGAGGGGGAAATGCTAAGTAAAAGTATATGGGTATATAAAAGTATAAAACTTATAAAGCCAAAAACAAGAATACAACAACAACGCAGCGATGGAAGAAGTATTCAGATCCTTTACTTAAGTAAAAAATACTTAATTACTGGTAAAAGTCCTGAATTGTAGAGCCCACTTAAAGCAAAAAAGTATCATCAGCAAAAAATACTTAAAGTATCAAAAGGAAAAGTACTTGTTCTGAAGAAAGCCATTGACTGTCTCATTATCATTTATTACATGAAAGATTGCAGAGCAGTGATATACCCATATCATCCTTCTCCTACAGGAAGTTGTATCTATATTTTGGACTTTTCTGAACTCTGCTTTGTTGTGAAATCTTGGATAATATGACCTCTTTGGGCTTCACTTATTTAAATGAAACCACGTGAGAAGTTTGGAGACATCTGAAAAGACAACAAGGAGCCAACACAACTACTCATTATGTATGGGTTTTTTTTTATAAGCGTATGTGCTTTATGTAACATAAGTGGAGTAAAAAGAATAATATTTACCCTTTGAAATGTGGTGGAGCAGAATATGCAGCTCAAAATTACTCGTAAGTAAAGTAGTCAAATAAACACGAAGAAAAGAGGGTGGATTAAATACCTTTAAAGTGTATACCATATTGCTCCCACACACAATGTATACATACTGAGGCTTTAAAATCTGCCTTCATCTAAACATACAGCTAACTGTTCCGTCTAGTATCTAGAAATACTGAACCACGGCTGCTGGCTAACAATATCATTTCAGCTTGAATGAGAAGAATAAGGTTACATTTAACACTGGTTGGAGGGACAATTATTTCTCGTTTCAAAGACAATTGCAGCTTTTTAATTGAAGCTGTGACTAGCAGTTGCAGTTAAATTATGGAAATAGGAGAACACAATGAAAGAGAGCATAAGCTAACAAATAAACTTAGCTCGCAAAAAAAACAGCAACGTTGCCTGTCTCTTTTCTCAAACTCAGCTTAAGGTAGCTCGCTGATAAACGTCCAACAAACTGGAAATAGAGCCCAATATACCTACACATATAAGCAATTCGTGTATAATTGATATACAAAACTTAAAAACGTGTGACAGCTAAAAGTTTCTACCTTCCTCCTCTTTGTCAGGATCCATGTTTTCAAATACGAAGATTACCTTTGACCTCCGGAAGTTCTTTCTTCTTCTTCGTCTGTTGCATTCGTTGCCGCGCAACTGTTTGGTGCTCCGAGTGTTTTCAGAGTGTATGACTCTTTACGTTGTGTACACTAAAGCATAGCTCAGTTAATTACAAAGATATACAAAAAGTGTGGACCTTTAATGCTGTATTACTTTATTTCAGTTTTAAATGTTATACTGTATATAAAAAAGATCATCATCTGTTGAGGAAAATAGCAGGTTGGAGTAGTTGGTAGATCCACTGCAAAATCCAGTGTATAAGGCACAGAATAATTCAATCTAATATTAAAACACATTTTGTGTGTTCCAGTGGGCTCCGTACAACAAATAAAATGAGAGGAAACAGCTTTGAAATGCTTAAATCCAGATATTTAATAGCTGGGACAGTCAAGTCTGTACAAAAATAAATTATAAATGTAGAAAACTTTACACACCAATGGCACATGCCGATATTTTTAAGAAGAGGACATTACTGCAGATGTCAGTGCAACAAAATATTCTATCACAAATTATGAAAATAAAATCGATTACATATCTACTGTAGGCACACTTTTTCAATTAAAAATCCATCTTGTCTCGTCTTGACATACAGTATTTAATATCACTGCTGATCATACTGAATTGATTAAACATATCTAAATTATAAAACTATATTATCGTAGTTTATAATGCGTCTGATTTACAATATACTCAATATGCACATAAAATCAAGGACGTTTTTTTCCCAGTAATATAACATCTTCTCAAGTGTCAGCAAGGTAAGAAAAGGTTTTTCTTTTTCTTGAGACGCTCAAGTTTCTTCTGCAGTCACCATCCTCTCGATAGCGGCCCAGTCTATTTTGCTGAGGCTGCTGCTGCCGGTTTCAGAAAGGTTGTCCAGCCAGTCCATGTCTGACACACCAGCTATGGCACCATCATCCTGCTCATCCAAAAGTCCAGACAAATCCTGAAAGGTATACAACACATGTATGAAACTGGACATGAAACCAAATCATCTATCAAAAGTATGCCATTTAAAATTATTATCCAAATTCTTAATTCAAGCAGAGGACAATCATTTGAGAGTGAACGGGAGGTTAGTTTCAATCTACGTTAGTTACATTCCTCTCAGATATAGGCTAATATCTAATAAAAAAATGTGATTTTTACTATGTTAGACTCCTCTGGGCCCAGGAGCCTATTCAATTCTGAGGCAGTCTCCCAAAGGTTCACCTCGTCTCTCTCTTCCATCCTCGTCTGTTCCCTCATGGTCCCTCTCCCTACAGCAGTCGCCCTTGAAGGACTTTTGTTTAGCCCCGTGTTTCTCTGGTATCCAACATGCTGTTCGTCACTCTGGCTGGCTGTGAGCGGTTTAGTGTGGCTCTTTGTGTCAGTGAGCATGCCACGTCTGGTCACCTGTGACAGACGGTCCCTTGGCAGAAAGGTAACTAACACAAAGTTCACATAAACAAGTTTAGTGAATTGCCATCAAAACAAGAAAAAACAATGCGCACCAACACACCGAGGGGACCGTTCGTGGCGCCATCTTCAATTTGATTATAATTGAATTGAATATAATAGCATGATCTACAGGGTATCAATGTAGCTGAATATCATTATGATACCTGGTCTATGTAGTCCCAGTCTCCTGCGGTGATCCTCTGAAGGCTGTCCTTGCATCTCAGCAGTCCATGGACGAAGATGGGCTTGAGCTGGTCCAGACTTAAGACTTCTTTTATCATTGGCAGATACACTGCGAGTCCTAAGAAGAAGACATTACCTCCATTACCAAATCCAGATAATTCCAGATTTTCAGAAAAGACAGGTTCGGGTTTGTACAGAATCTGATCATTGTGGGATAATTCACAAATGATTTGTTCAAGTGCTAGATCAGAGTACAATTATTCTTTAATGAGGCAAGATCCTGGTCAGATTACTTCTGGTGGAGATACCTGTGAGCGCTACTAGGTGGGGGAGCAGAGTTGCATCGTGTAGTCGAGGGTACAGGTGAACCTTCGGTCCGTGAGGAGCAGCGTAGGGTTGAAGGATTGATGGGAAAGTCATTGGCTATAGAACAAGCTTCACGGGTCCTCTGGTTGTATTGCTCCAGAAGCATAAACCTATTAAATCAAATGGAAATAACAGTTGTACACATGCACATCTCTTGCGCACAGACAATGTAAACAGGTACATACTTTTCTTTTTCCTCTCTGGTTCTCCAAATGGTTGCTCGATTCTTGTTTGTTGGTTTCTGCAGGGGCACAGCAGGTGAACAACAATGTATAAAAACAATATAATATTTTCAAAAATAACACGCAATAGAATATCACTCTTAGTAAAAAGGCAAACATATCATACCACTGTTCCAGAGGTAGAAAAAGGTCTGTGCTCCCTCTCTCTCAGGCTCTCTCTGTGTTTCTGATAAACAGCCAGTCTTTCCCGGTGTTTCCTTCTCATCCAGATCCTCAGCTCTCTCCTCTCGTCCTCTGGAAGGACACGTTTCTGCGACATCCAGCTACTTTGCTGCTGGTCCATCCTGCTGGGGGCCACGTTATGTTTCAGCTCAGTGATTATGATTTTTGTTTAGGTAGTCATTTGAACAGTACTGAATTTTAGTAGGTACCATACCTGCTACGGTGCGCAGTCTGTGAATTGGACAAATCCAGGTCAGCTGGGGATAAATACCCCTCCTTCACCAGCTCGTCTAAGATTTCTGCTGTATCGGATAGCCCAGTGTGACCCAGATTCTCATTGGCCCATCTAGAGATTGACAGGTAGAAGGCAGTGTATTGAAAAGTAGCAGAGGAAGGAAAAAATAAGTGAGGTAAAAACATCTGAGTCATAACCTGGTTAAAAGGCTCAAGATTTAAAAGACTTACGAAGGAGATATTCCAGATGTTTCAGCCAGCTGATCTCTTGTTTCTGTGGGAGCAACAGAAATATTAAAACAGATTTATACAAGAATAAAGAATACATTTAAAATCAATCAGACAGTGCATCAGCTGATTTCAGTCTACTTAAAGGGCCAATGTGTAACATTTAGGATGATCTGTTGACAGAAATGCATTATAATATTCATATATATATTTATGTTTTCATTAGCGTATAATCACCTCAGTATAAATATAAATATTTATGATATAATAAACACCGGCTGTAGACAGAGCATTTTGAGAGTTTTGCGGCCACCGTAGCTTCTCCTACACACTGCACTGCCTGTTCTCATTCCCAAGGTGTCAAATACAGATGCAAGTGGTGTTCAATTAGTTGCAATCTGCAACTTCACTGTAAGATGTCACTAAAGCATACATACTGGTCTTTTAAATCTCATTTGCATCTTTGGGTAAAAGCTAAAAAATATTTGACTTCATTAGTAGTCTTCATTTAGTATTCAGTATTGTGCCATATGTAGAAAATGTCTAACCCTAAGCCCACATTGCATTTACCTTTAGCACACTATTGATATTTCTATCCATCAACTATAAATACAGTTATTTACCACTGTGCTAGCCCCTTGTTTAAAGTAGCAACAATTTTTAAGAAATGTTTGATTAAATGTTTTGTTTTACTTGGAGGGGTGTAAAGGTAGGAAGGACCAGCATTGTGACTGTGAGAAAAAGATGGCTTCCTTTCGTCATTATGAACCACACATTCTTCTTCCTGATATTCTTCTTCCTCTTCAAAGGCATTTGGTTCAGTTGAAGTGTCCAGTTGTGACATCCATGCTGTTAGGGACAGAGAACGTACCAGAGTCTTTAATGTAATTCAAAATACAATCCCGTTTTGGCTTTTATTATAGATTAATAGTTTTAGGTCATACCTTCCTGTGGGACAGAGAGTCTGACAGTTTTTTGTTTTTTCTTCACTTCCGGATCTGAGAATGGTGTGAGCCTTTCAATAGTGTTCACCAGCTACACAGAGACAAAGCAGGACAGGCAAGGAATGATAGATTACATAACTTTGTCTGCCTTCGAAGCCAATTTGTAAACTTGGGTGTCATTAATAATATAAGCATGATAAATAAAAACACAACATGCTTATGTACCATCCTGGAGTTGGAGAAGTCCATCTCCAGATAGTCTGCAATGTTCTGTAGAGCGGCCAACTGAGCATCCAGCTCTGACAGGCGAGAGGAGAACCAGACTGTAGGAGGTATGGATGAGGCACTGTGAGGTCCAACGCTCTGGGACTTTATGGCTCGACAGATTTCAGAGTCAGACAGATCAACCAAGTCTTGTGAAGTGATTCTCTCTGGATCCATATCGGGCCCAATGTGGCTGTGTGATGGCGACTCCTCAGTGATATCTAGAGTAAACAGTACAGCAGATATTAGCACCAAATGTTACCGGTAGTGCTATGCTTCACCACGGATCCGACTGTATTCAGTATAAAAGACAGAATTGCTTTAAACGTAAACCCATACAAAGACCTGCATGAGTGTTGGGTTTCAGGAGATCCTCTGGAATTATGACAAAGGGTTGTGGATCAGCAACTGCAGCACTCCTAATAACAGAAGTTGCAAGTACATGAAGCTCAGCAGAAGTAGGTGAGGATGGGCGGACGGAAGGAACATCTTGTGCTTCTGGGCTGAGACTGGGTGGCAAATCCTGATGCAGGGCTTTGTCTTCAAGATCCAAGACACTTATGAACTGGCGGCCATTCAGATCCTGAGAGACAAAGACAGGGAAACAAATAAAAGTGAATTGAAATAAAAACATCCATTAATTAAAGTAATCCCTTGCTAAAATGTGTGTTTAATATAGAAAAGGCCCCTGCCACCTAGTTTGTCTGGCCTCTTACCAGATTATTCTCAGGTCCCTGTGGGGTCTCCTCTGGGTCCGGAACAAGGCGCTCTTTGAAAAGGTGCAGATTTCCTGAACTTTGTGCTAGATAGAGAAAACACACACATACACACATACACACACACACACACACACACACACACAATGTTTTACTTTTCATTATATCCACAACACATAAGAAGCATTGTGTTATTCTGTACCTGCAATTTCAAATCAACTTACATTTAGCACTACTAGCAGTCACAGAGGCAGACACAGCTTTATCCACAAGAGTGGAAGGACAAGCTGAGAAAGAAATAAAATCAAAAAAATAATGTTAAATTACTACATTTCTCAGAATTTAGGTTTTAGGAAACTTGCACAGAACCCCATTATTTTCAAGAAATGAAGGCAGAACAGAGAAGTGTTATTTCTAATTGATTGAAAAAAGATCAGTAATACTCACACACATTTTTGTTCAATTACAAAAACAAACAAAAACGGTGTAATAACTATTACAATATGAAGTGTCTAAATCCTGACCCAAACTCTAACTCACCTGGGTCTGTGTTGGTGAATGCATCATGGCACTCTGGGGGTCTTTTACACGTGGAAGCAAATGCATGTAGATCAGCTGAGGTGGACATGGCCTTGTCCAATAATCTCTGACCAGTCAGCAAAGAGTCAAAGGACCCTGGGAATTAAAGTTAATTAGAAAAAGAACAACAGATCAATAGAATTGAAAACATGTCATTATAATGTTCCACTGGTTCTATATTAATAATATGCTATAATGTCCAGTCAATAATTAGATAATACTGTGTGTAACGCATGTAAAACAAATATTTATTGCAACAGTATTGCAGCAGTTTATCGATGCATGTGATTAGGTAGGTATTAGGTATCTGACACTAACCAAACTGAATGGCAGCATTCTGTCCAGCAGCAGGCTCCTCAGATACGGCCTCATTTGCAGGCTGTAAATACATTAGAACAAATAAATTACACGTAAACATTGGTAATTGTACAAAATACTTCTTACTAGAATTAACATTATTCTACCTCTTGTGTAAGGATGATAGACTCGCTCGGTCTGAATGTGACCTCTGTTTTTCTTGCCCTCCCTGACTTCTCATCTCTTCTCTTCTGCCTGTAAACAAGACATAATGAGTATAGTGTGTAAAATAATCAACTTAAACAAACAACGAAAAAACAATAACATGAGAATGAATATGTGATTGCCTCTTGCTGGAGTTAAAGCTAGGAGAAGTGGTAGCCCTTCTAGTGCTTTCAGCAGACGGGTCTACTGTGAGCAACCGCGGTCGAGCCTCTTCAGCATTCTGCCTCCCCATCACTGAACTTGTCAACTCCTCCATGGAGATGAGACGAGTCGTTTGGGCTGAAGGAGCGGCCAGGGGCAACATCTGTGGCAGAGATAGATATATGTACATAAACCACAATGCAAGAGTTAATGATACCTAATTTAAAATCCTGAAGTAATGGAAGTATTGCTTGCCATTTTTGGTCCAGATTCTATATGTAGAAGCTTGATCATAGGCGCTTCTCCCATTGGAGCTGGAATGACAGTAGCAGGCCTGGAGGAATACGGTAAGGGTAGTCTGGGGAACGTGATGTTGTTTTGTGGGGCAGACTGAAAGTGCAGCAGGCGAAGGCCCTGCATTGGTGCAGGTGTGTGAGCTGGTAAAGCAGGAGAAAGTAGCGAGAAGCTCTGCTCTCTGAATTTCTCTGATGTCTGAGTCTTGGGTTGAGAGTACCCAGGAGAATCAAAGCTGAGTTGTCTTTTTGGAACCCAAGACCCATTTCTCTTTTCCTTTTCCATCTTCTTTGAGGCAGACTGGCTGTTGTTCTTATGCTTGTGCTGATGGGATATGGTTGCAGGGTTTGTGGTGTGCAGCGCCTGGGACCTTTGGGCTGGGGGATAGTGTGAGGCATTCTGGTGGGGCAATGGAGGATGTTGGAGATGAAGTAACTTCAGACCCAAAACCTGGGTGGCAGGATCACTTTGTACGCAATCATTAGAAAGCGGTAACACAGGGGCACTGTGAATGATGTCAGTAGTTGTCAGAAGCCCCTCTGTGGGTGGGATTAACCTCCTGCTCTCCCTAAACTGGATTTCTGGTGACATCGCTTGGACAGAGAGTGGCTGCATTTCCTGAAGAAAAACAAACTGTATTCAACTTGGTTTCACTGTGATTTAAGTATTGTTTACATACAAGAATAATGTGTCATTACTTAACAGAGCACTTGAACAATACCTGATAATTTACAACTTCACCAGTAGCAGTTGAGGGTCGATTCATAGTGGTGTGATGCTGGCCAGCTGTTGAAGAGGATATACCTGAACGCAGTCTGGCAGGCTGCTGTGCAAACAGGTATGAAGGGACCTGATCGAACTGAGGGTTGTTGGATCCTAAACTTTGTGCACATGCTTGTGTGTGAGGCGTCACAGAAATGGTGGATGGAACGGGTAAGGCATTTGGTTGAGGGATGAAATTGGTAGCATAAGAGGATGGCACATTATGGTGTGAGGAGTTCATGTTAGACTGGGCCAAAGACGAGCTCTGCTGGGCAAGTTGAAGGTTCGAAAATGAAGCTCCCAAAACCTCCATAAAGCTCATGTAGTTGATATTCTGTATTGATGGACAAAAACACTTGAAATCAGAATCAATTTAAGAGTCACTTGAGTCAAAACCTTTCCTTTCGGTAGGTTCTTACCTGAACCAGTCTGAATAAGTCTTCACCGAGACGCTGCCTCATTGGCTCAGTCTGAGTGGATAATGGCGGATTGGGGGCTGTAATATCCACAGTGGGTGCACCAGCTGTGGAGCTTTGTCGCTGAAGGCTTGGAGGATCCACAGGTGTGTTGGGGAGCAGCACGCCAGTTAAACTAGAAAGCTCTGCATGGACCTCTGCCTCTGGCTGGACAGTAGGAAGAGCTTGGGGCTCTGGGTGTGGGGCAGCTTGTAGGCTTTTAGCATCACTGTGGCTTGAACTACAAAACAGGCAATTTCAATATCACATGTCTAAAACGATTTTGTATGTTTTGGCCTAAGGTTTAACCACCAAAATGCTGATGTAGAAGTAACAGTAGAAATACAGTAGAAATAGTAAAAAAAAAACACAGTAGAAATAGCAGTGATTATGTTTAGAATTATATGGTTTGGTGTTGATTAATTAAAGTAAACATCTATAGTTAACATTATATAACATAATAAGACTACTTTCTTGCAACATAAATAGCTTAGCATCAAAAACTCACAGAGAGGCGGAACTGGACATATCCGCAGCATTTTCTGAGAAGTCCAGGTCTGCAAGCTTTAAACTCTGCAAAGGACAAAACAACAGTTATTTTTGTGTTTTGACATAGTTGATGACATATATGAAGAACAGGGATCCAAAATGGTAATATTCACCGTCTCAGGCGTGCAGATGTTTTCAGAGATGTTCCTATTGGAAACAGAGGACGACACTTCCAAGCCCTCACTCTCAGTACTTTTGCCTACAAATATCCAACATATCAGTCAGTATTCTCTGTTATGAGGGTCTGCATTACAAAAACACTTTGATCATCCAATATAACTCTTATTATCATACCTTCTTTTTCAGGTGTTACATCTAAGTCATCGAGAGATGGTTGTTGTAAACTGGATTGTCTCTGCTGATCATCAAATATCAGTTGATCCTGGTCAGTAGGGAGAGGTGTCCTGTGAAATGTCAGTTCCTCTGGTTCATCTGTATGTGTAGCACTGCAGGGAAACAAATTATATATAAATACAACAGATTATTCATATTTACAGTAAAACAAAAAAGAACAATGCTATGTTATATGAACTGTTAGTGAGATTAAGCCATGTGAAATGCTGAATAATTTCAAAATAAATACTTAAATATCTATCTTTGCTAGTTTCCATTAAGTCCAATAATAAGCCGCTGTAATCAAAAACATGGGGCACTCACATGGACAGTTCTTCTTGCTGTTGATTGTGATCAAGACCAGCGATGGGAGTGTTGGCTGATCCAGGGTAGCCTGTATCAACACTGCTCTCTCTCTCCAGCTTCTTATTCACCTCATGTTGCAGCACAGGGGCTACAGTCCATTGTGTTTCTGGAACTTGGATATGGGCACTGTACCAGTCAGACCCGAGTAAAGCAGTGTATCTGTGCTGCAGCAAGCTGAGGGAAGTGAGGACGGCAGGTGCCGAGGCTTTGACACGAATCACTACACCTTCATCAGCTGTTCCGCCAACCCCTCTTCCCCTCTCTCTCTTCTTTTTGCCATGATGTCCTAGTAGCACCCTCCTATCGGCCCAGCGTACCATCCACTCCAGCAGCCTGCCCAGCTCTGGAAACTGAGCCTCTAATTTAGGGTCCAAGCCCTGCTGCAGTTCAATCACAGCTTCCATAGAAGTTGGGGAGCCAAATATCAAGCTCTCTGATGGCTGCCCTGTGGGAAAGGCACTTTGTATAGGGTTACTTTCAGAACCAAAACGACCTCCCTTTATTCTTTGAGCCAAAGGCACACTGCTCTGCTGTCGAAGGCCAAACAAACCCTTCTCCCTGCCAGTTATCAGCCCAGGAAGAGAGTTGACAGAAAGGCTAGTTCTGGATATGGGTGCTTCACTCCAGATGGAGGAAGTTTGCAACTCTGGTGCCGCACCTTGTTTCACAGGTTTGTAGCAGTAGCCAGCTCTGAACACTGGAGGATCATTGCTCAGGTGTTTTCTTGCTGGATGGTGCGCATCTCTTTGACGGCGATGAATAGTGGTGAGCACGTCAAAGGTGAGAGAATGCAACTCTCTCTCCCTCAGCTGGGAGGAGAAGCCCTTCAACAAAGGGAGTTCACCGCCTGACTCCCCTCCATCGGCACTATCCTTTTCTAGCACGTAGCTGAGGAAAAGCTCCAGGAAATTTAAATACTCTTCATCTTCCAGCTCAAATTCCCAGGTGCCAACCACCGGCAGGGAGGGCTGCTCACTCTCCTTGGCCTCACCTGGGTGACTCTCCTCCTGAATGACGCTTTCAATCTTAACAGCAGTCTTCTTTGCATGCTTTCTCAACTTTTTTGCTTTTTTGCCCCTGCAAAGAACACCACAGAGCACAGAATAAGCCACAACATAAATATGTGATACCTCAGTGTAATGGCAGTGCTACTATTCCACGCTGGCTACCTTGTCTTGGCTCTGCTATGCACTTCAGGAGAGATAGCGTCAGATGTATTATCCGCTAGGTCTCCATCACTGCACAATGGGGGGTACCCACAGTCAGTTAAGGTGCTGGTGCTCAGACTTGTACCCAGTGAAAGTTGCCTCAACACAGCCATCCCATGTTTGCTTCCCCTGTCCTCCTCTTCCTCCTCCTTCTCCCACAGATGGAGCTCAGGGGTGGCCAGGTGCCTCTGCAAACGCCCAAGATGTTTTCTTCTCTGCCTGCGTTTGTCTTGAATCACAATCATCATCACCTCGTTCACCTCCCCTTTTTCACCCTCTGGAGAACAGACAGAATAACATATAGTATAGTGACATTTGTTTAGGAGGTCATAGATAACAAGTAGAATATATAATCCTAAATCTCTGTCCATGTTTTTTACTAAAAGAAATACACAAAGCTTTGAGGATTTAAAACCAAATTAGTAATATGTAACTAGCAGTAATCAAAGTACAGAGATAGAGGTGTTATGACCCAGCTCAAAGACCATAGCAAATTATCTTTAGGGTCGGTACATTTGCCTTTTTTTTCCCCATTAGATTCTCAACAGAACTCAAGTATCAATAATGTAATGTAGCCATCAATAAAGTTAAACCAAAGTAAAATAAAAGAAATCCATCAATGTGTTCAGGTGTCCGTACCAATGACATTGCACTGCCTCAGTCTCTGCAGCAGTGAGTTGTACTTTTCTCTCAAAGGGACTCTGACAGACTCTTCCTCCTCTGGGAAGGCTTGTACCAGCGTGTCTGCCACCTAAGAACAAAAACAGAGGAGGATGAGAAATGTACTCACTCAAGGTCATTCTGTGTTACTTTGATAAATATCATCTATGTAAGAATAGGCAAGAAAAAGTCAAATCACCAGAGAGATAGGAGGAAGTTCAGACACAAGGCTGAGGAGTATGTCCTGGAGGATCTCTTCAGCATTGAGGAAGCAAGAGAAAGGCAGAAAACGACGGGCCCAGCGGAGAGCGTCAACACAGGTAGGTATCACTTCTGAACCCTCAGGGATCTGAGAGACACAAACACACACACACACACACTTATTTAAAGGGCACAAATGGCTGAGGATATTTATACAAAAACATGTCACACAGTCGAACACAAATGGAATACCTGTTCATCTCTGTCATGCTGTCTGGCAGCCTGATACTTCCTGCAGGAAATGGAGAGCTGATCCCTGACATGAAGCATCCAGCATAAACCACAGAGCTCCCTAAAACAGACTACAGACAGAATACAGTTATAGTTAGAATATAGTTTTATCTGGAAAAGTGGATCATTGATTATTATATTCGCAATTCACAATGAGTGGAATCTTACTAATTGTTTCAATGGTGTCAGGGTCCAGGTGACCGTCTTTATTAGGCCCCCGTCTGAAAAATCCACTGCGGGTGATGAACTTCATCAGGCCTTCTGGGAAAGGGTTTTCTTTTTCAGCAGCTGATGGATAAGAGTACTTTTTCTTGATCTGAAAACAATATCAAATATTTGCACTATTTAGGATGTGGCAGGGCACTTCATACCAAAGCGTAATTACATGCATGTCTGACAGGTTGTCTATTTTGCAATATACGACCAATGATAATTTTGAGTTTCAAATGTAGTAAAATGGAAAATACTTGGAATTTCTCCAAAAATGTAATTGTTGCCAGCTTGTCAGTCACACTTGGGGACGTTTAATCCTCTTATTAAACCAGGCAGAAACCCCTCAGTCCTGGAAAGTACCTTGTGTAATATGTGTCTGGCACGGCGCAGGTGGCTGATGTACCACTGGGCAGCAGGATGGCAACAACGTGCAGATCTCAGAAATAACAGTAATCTTTGGAGAACTCCAGACACTTTGTGACGTGATGCAACTTCTGCAAACTGCCCTGTTGTCCATACTGGGTCCTAAACAGGAGACACACACAACATTTAATTATACTAAAATGGACATATGTAAACATATTGCATGCAAAGGTTGATCTTCTGTGTTATGTACCTGTGTGTTGGGGGAAGGCTGAGGGCAATAAAGAGGTGGGGAAGGCAGATACAGTCCATTGGGCACCAAGGTAGGCAAGCAAGAACACAGGGTTTTGGCTCTGTCCAGCAAAGAAGATAAAGGTGATGATATAACATTCACTCCGGCCATGACTGAGGCCTTCAGAATCTCCTGTATGGAAACTTGTAACACATCCCAGTCTTCTCCTTCCAAAGGGTCTAGTAAAGAGTTGACAAAAAGCATAAATTAAAATGAAAGGGGTCGATGTGGGTTGTGGTCATTTTTATAGTTGTCAGGTCTCACCAACCTCTAAAGCTCTCGTCACCGTCTTCATCTCTGTGCTCTTGGGAGTCGGACTTGTTGTCAAGAAGACACTCCAACTCAACCTGAAAAATGCTTCCTGGTTCTAAAATTGGTGGGAGATGGAGCTCTCTCCTCCTGAGTCTGTCATAAAAGATGTCATTGAGATGTAAGTGTAAACGACAAAGGTAAAACTGAATTTAATATATTCTAATGATGGCAACAGAAAACTCATTTGGTTTCCTTAATAATACTTTTCCACTGACCGGGTGAAGTCAAAGTGGTCATTGCAGTAATTCCTATAGGCCAGGCCCAGAGACGCTGCTGTTTTCCAGTCCCCAAGATGGTAAGCCAACCACACAGTCTCAGGAAGCAGACCCCCCAGAAGGAGCAGGTCCTGGGCGTAGTCTACTGTCCATACTTCTGACAGCTGCTGTTGTCGCACAGCTCTAGCCACCTCCTTCTGGCACAATGGCACCAAGCGCCCGACACTGGGGGCTGGGAAAGAACATATTAGCAAATAGCAATATAAATAAAGACATTTTTTTACTTACAAATAATTATAGAAACACACCATGTGGTAGATGTAGTGGAGGCAGGACGGCCACATGGTGAGGGGGCATGATGTAGAGGGGTTGGTTGGTGAAATAAGAGGCCATGAATCTCCCCAGGGTCTGAACCACGGCACAAGCTGCATCACAGTGAAGGTCTATCGGCAACCACGAGCAAGGAAGAGAGTCTGCTGCAGGTCATAAAGACAGAGCTGATGACAAACATCTTACTATTGGAGTGAGGTACACTTCTCGTTCTCGAGACAGAAGGCAGTTCTCCACACGGTCTACACATTATATGCTGGTGCCAAAGACAACCCGTTATTGACCATGGCTGACCTGTTATGGAGGTCATGTTGTCCTTCTGGTGTCCAGCCCTATGCAGGATCAGGCGGGCCATGTGGTCCCCCAACTCCTGGGCTTCTCTCAGACGGTACTCGGATAACAAACTGTATAGGAGTGCCAGACAAAGCCGTGTCTCTTTGAAGACACTACGATCAGAGCCTAACAAAAAAGACACATGATTACCATTTCAGACTGAATGTCACCACATGTACTTAAATGGAAAAACTAAAGCAGTGGTTCTTACTTTTGTTACTCTCCTCACAAATTTGTGACCGCCATGTATCAGCACTTTTTGGGTACAAACCACACAGAAAAAGATGTTCGCCTAAGGGGAGAAGAATGACAAGAACAATTATTCAGATATATTCAGACATAACTCTTAGGCTTTTCTTCAATCTGAACCACTGTTATTTTGAATTTGGTTTGTTTCATTTAAACTACCCAATGTAATTCTTGTAGCTGATACAACAACCATAGATAAACAGCCCTTCTGTTACAGACCTGGGTAACTTAGCAGTCCAGGGCCCTTCTCTAGCCTTTCTCCTGTAGCCTGCAGAGCAGTTTGGATCTGGGCCATGTTGACTGCCAACTGTTGCTGTTCCTCCTCCCAGCCATCACAGCCTTTAAAGCTTTTCAGTTCCTCCATATACAGCTGGGTGATATTATAGACCCATTGCCACACTCCCAACAATCTGGCCAAAATAGAAAATCAAACCTTGTTTGATTTGAGATAACCAAAACATGACATGCAATGACTGGCATCCACAACAACAATTAATCGAACTAGCTGCTCATAAAGTAACAGTGACACATAAAAAGCCAGAGACAGTCTGTACCTGCTGGATGGTCGCTGGGGAACAGGTTGTGCCTGCTGTACAAAACTAGATTTCTCTTCCTTCTCATCCTGTAACAGAGGCACATGGTGTACATCCGAAGGCCAGAGCTGTGGTGGCTGGGATTCCTTCTCTGCAGAGGACCAGACATGTCTTTGCTGCAGGCTGTAGGTGTGGTCAAGAGAATCAGAGACCTGCTGCAAGATCAGTAGGACTGTGGATAGACTGTGGGATGATAACTGACAGTGACCAGTCTGGTGGGACTCAGGGTTAGGGGTCAGCATGAGGTATATCAGCCGTTTACTGAGCTCTACCACCAGCCCCAGGCAGCTTGGCCCATCTGAGTGAGCGCTATCCCAGGGAAGAAAAGAAAGAAGGGCTTTGAGAAGGTGCAAGAGGCAAGTAGAAACCGAGGTGTTCTTTTTCCCTGTGTGGACCGGGGAGCTGGGCATCAAATGGAGTAAAGCAGCAAATCGTACCACACAGTAGAGAGTGTGCTTGAGCAAACAAGTTCTGTTCTCCACAGCATTTCCTAGAGACATGCCAAAAGCCCAGGCTGTTAACAGCTTACTCTGGATTTTCCCAAGTTCCCGATGAAGGAGAGGAGTTTTCCTCCCTGTTTCAATATAGTCAGTTTCACAATCTGGGCTAGTAATAAGTCCAGTGTCAGTCTGTGTGTCCAAGGCATGGAGTGTGTCAAACATTGAGGCAAACTCCAGACGGCCGCCATCCTCCATATGAGAACCAGCAGGAGCTCCGTCTAAATCAGAGTCATCCTCAAAGAAAGTCTAGGAAACCACAGAGACAA
>NW_023339774.1:12003398-12006281 GCF_004916995.1 Morone saxatilis | reverse complement strand
AGGGATATAATCTTTAAGACACTGAGAATGTGTCAGTCCTGGTACCGACCTGCACTTTTTCAAGAAGCTCCTTGGTACCACCCAATGTCCCCTGGTCCTGCAGGAAAAGTGGCAGAGTGGATCCATCTGTGGCTGCTGAAAGGACAGAGTCTGCTGTTTTGGGCCCACGTGTAACAATGGGGTTGAACACGTCAAGGCTGCTGTCAAGATTCAGGCAAGATACAGACTCCAGCCATGCCCTCACATGAATCTGAAAATAACGAATGTCAGGAAACCTTATTGTCAAGACTAGTCATGCAGAAAGTACATACAAAAGCTGAAGCTGGGTAAGATCACACTACCTGTGATTTATCCAGTATCCGGCTGGCCTTCTCAAGGTCCTTGCTTGTGTCCTTTAGAAGTGTTTTTAGCATCAGGGCGGCAGAAGGCCTATCTAGCACCCTCATAACAGTGGCCATATACCCATCAGACACAATGAGATACAACAGCCGTGGATGCCAGGTCACAGAATATCGCTGCCTCAGGACATCCCGAACTGACAAGCTAGAGCTGGACAGAGAGGCCTCCCCTTTCAATGCGGTCATTGGCGGCCTGCAAAGGGAGAGGATAGATGGAAAAACAGAAAACCTTTTATCACAGACATTATATTACATATTATATTAGTGCTCAAACAATTAGTCGATCAGTAGATGATGAATGGGCAACTATCAACTATTCATAAAGGATTAATAATGTTTTTTTCCAGTCAAAATACCAAACATTCTTCTTCATATTCTGCTTCTCAGAGTGTGTTGGATTTAAACAAGACAAACATTTGAAGACAATATCTTTGGAGTTTTGCATTTTTTTGTGTTTTCTGACATTTTACAGGACAAAGGGACACTGGATTTAAACTTCAATGCTTAGGACAATAGATAGGAGAGAATGACTTGGCTGGCTCTCATGCTGAAAAGTGGAAGCGAAGCAACCAATAGAAAAGGAGACCACAGATGAGAGAGGAGAGATAATAATTAAGAACATCAATCCAAACAAATCAATAACTTGTAACAAGAGCTAATAAGTGATGACCACAATGTCTCAGATGTATACCGGTAAGTGACGAGAGGATGCAGGGGTAGGAAGTGTGCGGGCCCAAAGTCAACACTGCAACCAGAGCTTGTGAGAGTGAGAAGTCCCCCAAGGCGAGACACCATAAGAAGGGACCCTCTCTTCAGAACACAGGACAGGAAAAGACCGCCTGGTGACCAGCTCACACTGCCCACCCAGTAGGACCTGAAAGAGAAGATATGTAAAGTCTAAATAAATACACACTGTACATCAAAGATCTGAAAGTTGTTCAAATGATGAGACAAGAAGTGATAATTCCCCATCTGGAACATTTTTATCTAGACATATTTTATTTAAAGTAGTGAAGATTCAGTCATAGCCCTTCAGCAGCAACATTTAGACAGTCCGACTGAATACATGTTGACCCCCAGGTTGGGCCTCTCATTGGCTGACTACTGCAACCACAACTCCTGTTCCCATTTTTATTTACCTTATACTTTAGTATTTACATATACTGTACCGTATGTATTTAGAGGGGATGTCCATTTTCTTACTTCCGCATCCTCCAAGGCCACTTGATTTTGAGACAAAATTCTGTGTGCTCACAAAGAGGACCTGTGTGGCCTGCAATCACCAATGGGAAAATACAAATCTTTACAGATGGATGGTAAAAAATTATGCAGTTGTGAAAAAAAGAAAAAGAGAGGTGCTCACCTTAGGCTGTCTCTGATTCAGGACGATGGCTAACAGTCGGCCATCTGGGGAGAAGGCTGGCACCAAGGCTCCTCTGGACTTCACTGGTTGGCAGGGTGGGGTGAGACGAGACATGGGGTATGTCTTGGTGGCCCACTGTATGCTGTATCCCACAGAACTACAAACAGAAATACTTTTAACTACTGTAAAACCCACTGAGAGTCCTGCCAGTTACACAGACTCGCTCACTCACCCCACTCTCACATGGCCCTCTTCCCATTGAATTTTCAGGAAGGTGATCATAAGCTTCTTCCCAGATGTGAAAACAAAAGCTGATAAGCAGACATCACCTATAGTCTAAGGGATATGGAGAAAAATAAGATAAGATATAATGCTTATGGAAAAAAGAAACAGAGATGCTGGCCTGTAAAATTGTGCCACTGACTGAAACATGACAAAATATCTCAAATATGTATTCTATTTGGGACACAAACCTCTGTCTTGACGAAGAGGGTGTGTTGGGATGCTTCTTTGTCATGTGAAGAAGGCAAAATGGAGTCTTCGAGGGGCTGTATATGTGCCCAGCGTCCCCTGACTGTGCCATCTCGTAGCCCAGTCAAATCTCTAACATCCATACACTCCCACAGGAACACTTGCCCTGTTATGGCCACCAGGAGCACACGCATCCCATCCCCAGAAACCTGGAGTGACAGTCGTGTGGCATTCCCTGTGAAAACATACACACATAAATCCATCGACTGAAGATTTAACATTTCATTTAAATGTAATAACTGGAATTAGAAAACTCTATGTGCAGCTCAAGTTAAAAAAAAAAATCACTTTACAAGCACCCACCCACAATCTGATGCCGATGTTAGAATATTTAGGCAAATAGGTACTTGTACTTGTTTCAAGTGACTGTATATTACGGTATCACAGTAGAGAGAATACATGTGTAGTGACTGTGAACACTTGATGGATGATTATTGCACATTTAAAGGACCAGTGTGTAGGATTGAATGGCCTCTAGTACTGAGATTGCAGACTGCAACCAACTGAACCCCTTGATTCATACAAGCACAAAGAACCACAGTGGCCAAAAAAACTTGTGAAAATGCCAAAGGCCTTGTCTAGAGCCAGTGT
>NW_023339774.1:11973290-12003260 GCF_004916995.1 Morone saxatilis | reverse complement strand
ACACACTGGACCTTTAATGTCAGCCCTATTGGTAACCATGCAATTTAAGAAGAATGCTGGTATGAAATGTACAGTAACGTTCACACACATGTACTGTGCATACCTTGAACGGCAGTAATCATATGAACTACTTCTGGGACTGCTGCTGCAGTCTTCAACAAGTCTTTATCCTTGTTCCACAGAAACAGCTCTCCTGAGACCAAAAGTCCACAAAGCCACATACCTGAAAAACCACAAGAGAAACGTATTATCAGACTGACAGGTGACAAGTGTTTCGCTTTGAGTTTACAAAGAACTCACCATTGTGAGATGAAGCCATTGTCATCACACTGTTGAGCAAAGGATGGAGTTTAGGAGTCCTCTTCTTGGTGCGACCAGACACCATGTTGATCTCACTGATCCGTTTGTCATCTAGCAGGAACACAGACTCCTTCTCCTGTAACACAACACAGGTCCACAGTCATGTTAAGATAAAGAGGGCCCAGCTTTATTATTGTCACTGGCTGAAAACACGTTACTGTCCTCACCTTCCCAAGCCAACAGAACCGCGGCCATGGTTTCTTCCGTTTGATGCTGGATGACAAAACAACCTCCAGCTTTAGCTCCATGTTTAAAAGACAGCATCGGTTCTCCCTCTTGACTACCCACTCAGGAAGACTTCATCCAGATCGCAGGATCCCACTAGAAAGGCAAGACGATAGAAACGCACAGGTTAGCTGACAAGCGTATTTGTATTTGCTGGGATTCGCTACATAGCTCTTTATAAATATCATTATTAAATATCCCATGAAAACATTACACGTTCAAAGAATCAGGCGACATTTACTGACAACGTTAAAGTGCCGTGTTGTTAGCTACCATCCGTTGTTTGAACGAACAAAACCCATCAACACCAACCATACTGTTCACTAGCCTTAGCCACCTAGCTGACTGTGCTTACTGCGCGGAGCTTTTATTCGTTCCCCTGAGCACTTCCGCTACACCGGTTATAGTCTAATATTAAACATGCTCACATCTTTTGGTCACCACATTGTCAATAAAAACATGTTATACCGTCGCTAATCGTGAAATATTTCGAAACTCCCTCCGCTACAGCGGCCAGAACTGTTTCCCATGATCCTCTCGGAGGAAGCTTCGACGCGTTGCCGTAGGAACGTGACGTGGGCGGACGCCTTGTGGGAGACAGTGAGAGTTTTATCCTCAACACAAGCAACTTCACACACAGTTGTTCATTACCGAATATCGTTCATTTCCAGTCTGTACTGTTCGTTGAATAACACATCTCTTTCAGCTTTCATGGCACAAGAATAGGAGGTATCCATAAGTGGCTGTATAACTATCTTTTCATTATTATGCCATTGTCTCCTTACATTTCTATGCAAGGTTAAGGGCTTTACTGATTCCCTACAGCATCCTTATAAAGAAGCAGGTGTTTGTTAATTGTTTTTTTTTGTTTGCTTCTTGCTTTTTTATTTAAGCCAGTGGTGTTCTCAAACATATTCAGGGGCAGGCATAAAGAGCCCCAGATAATTCAGGGCAGGGCCTGTTCATGTCAAACACAATAAATACAGGGCATACAAGTTGGTTTGGCCTAAAATTGAATTATTGAATAGGCATTTAAAACAATAATGGGGCAATTTTAATTGTTGCACAAGCATACTTTAGCCAGCAGATGGCAATGCTATAACAGAAACTACTGCTAGGTATGTATACCCAGCATAGCAAAGTGTTTTTGAATTCACATGTAAGCCAGTTCTGACCAGAGCAGAAGAGATCACTGGGGCAGATAAACGGTGGCATAAGAGGCTTTTTGTACTTTGTCTCTGAGCTATTGCAGATATCTCTCCACAAGGTCAATTTTCTCTGAGGAACGTGCACACCTATTAACTATCTGAAAGTTTGTGTGCAGTAAGCGGTTTTCTTCACCATTAACATGCTCTGGGTTGTGTGAGCTGTTAAGCAATAAGGTCCCTTATTGGCTTGTTACAGAGAGTTATTAGGTTTGCCCCCCGGCCCCTGCTGGTATTTAATTACCCTTGCACTCTCTCCTTTTCATCATGATGGAGATGACGGCAGCCATTGCCAATAGGTGAAAGAGGAGACTTCACCAGACCTTAATTGGTTCATTTGCCTCTGCCTGCCAGGCGCAGATGGAGCTCTTTATTACCGTCACTGCCAGGTTCGTTCTGGTCTGATGAGAACCGTCTTAAGAGTGAGAGCTTGACAGCATATGAGAGCATGATGACATTGCCAAAATGATAATCAGGATGTGCACAGTTCAAAAAAACAAACATTCACTATACAGACTTTATGTATTCATAATTGAACTCTTTTGTCACCATTGTGTTATGTTAATTCAATAAGACTAATACTAGAATATTATTGTCATGCTTATGAGCTTATTGTTAAAATGCAGCTGGGTCCGGGAATTCAGTAACATCCTATTCCTCAATAATGCTTTATTGTAATAGCTGTGTTTAAATTGGTGCATGTGTGTGTGTACATGTTTACAGACGTTGCAGATGGGCATAAATACATGTTCGTCTTGCCAAGCGTCAGCCTGTTTTTGAGATATTTTAGTCCCTCTGCGTGTGTTTATTTACATGAATATCATTTAATTGTAAAACTGTCTTTACACAGCCAAATATGACATAACTGAGGAATATATGGCAAGAACACAAAATGCAAATGCTTTAGAATAAAAATCAAAATGGTGGTGTTTAAAAACGTATGAAGTAAGCAAATGTACAAGTCATCTGAGCACTTTTATATGCTTCTGAACTTTAACACATTTTGGTTAGAATTTGCATCTTTCTCTGATATAGAATCAGACATAACAATAATTGAATTTGCATAACATACCTGTTGCTAATTACATCACTAAATGGAAGTAGCCTATTACCTTGCAAATCCCAACTCAATTTGTTAATCACTGATGATAACACACGGAGGTTAAGATTGAAGGTAAATCACCCAACACTGTTTTCACACCAGAAAGAAAAATTCTTAATGAAATGAGTAATGTAGGTCTGTAATTCCTAATTACTATTTATTTGAATGTTTCCTGCTCTCTCAACAAAGCATGCCTGCCCATAAGGGGGTTGTTGATTTAGGATTTCTGCATGATCAAACTGAACAATCACTACATGTGGATTTCTAGAGCTCTCGTCATGTGTTTGACCAAATCAAATCAAAAAATTAATTTATTTATAAAGCACATTTAAAAACAACCCTTGTTGACCAAAGTGCTGCACAGACCAGAGCCATTAGAACAACGTGGTTAACTAGAGTACAATAACACATCTATATCTTCTAGTGTTCAATACAGGGACATTAGTTGGCATGGTAACCTCATTTGCCATCCGATGGCCTCATTCATACTGAAAAATGACAATCAGGAAGCTGTAAAGACACAATTCAATATTCTTTCTCACAACAACAGCGGGGCAGAGCACGTCTGCTGGCTTCTATCATCACATGTTTGTTGGGAAGATTTATTAGTGTACAGGGTGCTGAGTCCAGCATTGTGTTAAATATTGACAAATAGGTGTTCAAAGTCTAATTGAGCATTTGAGGATTTAAAAAAAGCAGGAAAAGGTGAGAAATGCATGCTGGGGTGTTTCCACTGAGGTAGGATGAGATGTCACAGATGCCAAATTTGAGATTGACCAGTCAGCTGTAAGGAACAGTTCAACATTTTGAGTTAGACAAGAAGATTGATACAACTAACAAGAAAGCAAAATGTCCCAAAATGTCTAATTATTCCTGCAGAGGTGAGTGCAGCTGTGTCAGACGTATATATGCTGGAACTGGGGCCTTTCCACATGCAGCAGACATTTTGACTTATCGTAGCAGGAGAAGCACAGGTGTTACTAACAACATTAACACTGCTGAGGAAATGGCACACTAAATCATTTTTTCAGCAACAAATTGTGGCAAGCTCTTATCCTGAGATATTTCAAACCTGGGAAACAGGATTTGCAGTAAAATTAGTTCTCTGCTGTCAACACACATTAGTCGTGAAATGATAATTTGCATTGGAGAGGTTTTCCTGTATCATCCATGATCTCTGTTGACTGTGACAGATAGGTGCTGATTCAATTTATGAAGCTACATGGTGTGGTGTTGCTGCGTTGGACTGCATTATATTTTAAGGTGTTAATTATTGTGTCTCCCCAGCAGTGGTGGAAAGTAATAAAGTACACTTATTCAAATATTTAAGTACAATTCTTAGGTACTTTATTAGTTTTTTACTTATATATATACTTTTCCAATAGATTTATTACAGAACTCAGCTTGGCTTAGAGAGTTATTCACATTTTACATGCAAAATATTTGATGAATGTAAAATATGCTGAAAGATAAAAAAGTAGTACCTTCAAATTATGCCTTTATAATAAAGTGAGAATCAAACAAACTAATGTTTATGATAATACACACATTGTGGGCATTCTTTTAAGAAAAACTTTTACTTTTCATACTCATGTTGACATTTGGATGGAGGACATTTACTTGTAAATCAGTGGTCTTTTACAATGTGGTATTATTTCCTTATCCAGTGCACGTTTCCTGCCTCCCTATCCCCAATGCAGCTTTTTGCTTCCGGCTTTGCTCCCGCACACCTGATCCAATTAAGAGTTAATTTGAAGCCCTGCTGATTGGCTGAGCTACAGAATCCCATCTACTGCGCAGACCAGATGTGTACCTTTCTTCATCAATCAGACGTACAGGAAGCGAGATAAACCCCAAAAAAACAAACAAAAACAAAAAAAACTTGCGTTTGTTTTGGATTAAATATCAGATGTTCCTTCTCCTTTAAATTTTTCCGCGAAATAGCAACGTGCTTACTTTGACGGGTTTGGCATCACGGCAGCGGACCGCCTTCTCTTTCACACGATTGGCCGAGCCGTGGGAATATTCAAATATGGCTCTGATTGATTGGCCCAGAGCCGGTTTCAACAGCGCAAAGGGACTCATTTCCATTCCGACATCACTCTCCGTGGCACACACTGCTCGGTCGGCGGCCGGGATGAGACACAAGCTGCACCGAAAACCGTAATCGGTGAAATTATCTGCTACAAGAGTGTTGAATATGTCGAGGAAGTGCAGTTAATGGAGCCGGCTTCATCCATGGATATATCTCCGGAGGTCTCCACTGCGCATCGCGAAATCTGTGGCCAAATTGCTTTTGCAGAGGAAATACGCCTTCCGAGCAGGAGAACAACCAATCAGCCGTGGCGAACCAAAGATAAACAAGCCTTATGATAAGAGAAAACTCTGTAAGACATTGATTATGTTTCATTATTCCCTTCGTAATGTTTAGGGGGACGCTGTGTGGGCTCGTTGAAAATGTTTCACAGTGCAGAAAATGTTTTGATTGCTCAGTTGTACCAGCTGAATTATTTTAGTTTTTTTTTTTTTAAAACGGTGTCTGTGTAATTACGTGACAATAAGAGAGTAAGATAAACATATTAAGGGGTGTAGAGATGCTTCAATGTATGGTGTCTGAATCTCTGCATTGATTTTAGGTCGACAGGGCTAAAGTGATGAAAGATGCCCAGTGCGCACTAATGGATAGGAGCGCCCTTCATATATCACTGTCCTGCTATTAGCCAATGTGTATTTCTATGGGCCGAGTCCACCCAAGGTTTGTAATTTATATTCAGTGTAGTATAATTCATTTAATGGCAGATTATTCACTAAAAATGAATCAAACTGTTATATTTTATATTAGGGATTGCAGGCCAAGAAACATTTGCATAACAAACATCTGTAGTTTCTGAATGATCATTTTTCTCTCTCAAAACTGTTGCAGTCTCATCTTTGTCATCCTCAGATAACATCTTTGTCTGAATGATGGCTCTGCGCGCAGTGAAAGGCGCTTTATATGTCAGCATCTCAGTGGATACGGGAAGTGCTTTGAAGTATATTATCGGTCATTCAGGGCTGCCTCTGAAGGTTTCCATTTCTATTGTCTAGAAGCCGGAGGTGGGATCATCGCACCTCACTGCACCGGTGGCAGCCGAGGTTGAAGGTTAGCCTCAGCAGAGGGGGCCTATAGATTATTGGCCAGGTGTGAAATTCTACCCTGCATGCTTTTTCCTGCCTGTGCCAGATCCTTTATTACCCAGAGAGATGGGATGTCACAGCTTCCCACCAGAGGCAGAGAAGAAGAAAAAAAAAAGCTGCAATTTGGTGTTTTATTGTCCTCTCCTTTTTTTTTTCCTAGCTATTTTGTGACCAAAGGAGAAAAATACATCAACCCCACCCCCCCTTTTTCATTTTAAGGCACGTGACTATCAGGAATAAGCTTATCTTTCTTTCCTATAAACCTATTTAAATCATGGCATTGTGGCCTTTGATTTACCACAGCGTCATAATAAACATTTTAGTGCCTCACGCCCCTTTCATCATAAAGTGTATTCGTTGGCTTCATTCACTCTAAAATCTGCAGTTCAAGTACTTTTACTTACCCGCTGGATGTTTAGTGCGTGTTCTTCTTGGCATATATTCTAGACGCTACTGTGTGCTTGAATTATAGACTGTTAAACGTAACTAGTCTCAATGACATATTCATATATGGTTTTGCTTTTTCGCAATGTGCTTTGCTTGGGCCCGAACTTGTTTGAGAGGCCTATAAACTGCGTCCTGTTATGAGCCGTCAATGTGCAGGTATCCCATGGGGGTTTCCCTCTGATCTCACATCACACCCCAGCAGTAATTCCAACTCTGTGAAGAGAAGGGATTTGTCATTTGGCTGCCTGCTTCCCTTTGTTTTCTCAGGAGCGAAGCTGAGCTCTGATTTATTGTGAAGTTTCCCCAGGCTCACTCAATCTCCATGCCTACCGAATTACTGAATGGAGGAAACGGCTCACCACGAGAATGACCTTTTCTTGGATGACTATTACCCAGGCCAGTACAAGGGCTGATTAAGGTCATGTCTTTTTTTTCTGCCGTGTCATCCGCAGCTTCACATGCAAGGCCAGTTAAGTGTACAGTGAGTTATATGGTTGGGAGACTGATTGATAAGATGTTGCTTTATCTGCTAAGAGATGTCATGTGTAATTACAGGCAGCCTGCTATCTTTTGAAATCTGTCTAATTGGTCTTTTCACTGCAATAGGATGAAGGGGGTAGTGAGGCGGGGGTTAAGGGTGGAAGGTTAAGGACTGGGCCTCTGAGGTCATCAGGGAGGGCCAATGACTGGTTCTTTGGAGCTCCAGTCTTTATTTTGTCTACATGATGGGTCTCAGTCATTACTTTGAATTAATGATTAAGACTGCCAAATTGAAATTGATGTATCATCATTTGCCCTAAATAGAAAGGCAGAGAGATGATGACATTTTTTAGTTGGTCCAGAGATCAAAGACCCTCTTTTTTTTTTTTTTTTTCTCCCAGAACATTTTGATGTTTCTGTGATGCATGGTAGAGAGCGTATCATTAGGTTATCTCCCACATTAGAGACATACGGCCATCCAGTTTCTAATGAGTTTCATGTTTGCTTGAAGATTTTAATGGCATGAAGGAATCAGTGACCCTGAACAGTGTAACAGTAAAGCAAACAGCCAGAGGACAGGGCTTGGGGGGGTTGGGGGAGTGTTTTAGTAACATAAAGTAATTTTTTCTGTACCTTTTGTCCTCCTTTTATGGTTTTATGATTCCATCCATACCTGAGTTGACCAACACATGTCAACATTAAATTCAAATCAAAGAACTTATCTTTCCACAAAACCTTCATCTCACTCTTTCAGCATCTGTTGTCTTTGAAGTCAAGGTTTTGTAAAGACTGGACAGCATACCCATAGCTCTTTGACAGTGTGTCTCGGTGCGCATACTGGGATAAGATAAGGCTCTGTTTACCCTCTAATGCTACCTTGGCATTGGCCAGACTTAAACCCCATGCGGTGTGTTTCTTTTACCTTGGCTCCATCTGTAAGCAAGGGCAGATTTGGGTCAGTCCAAGGCTTTCTACTCCCCTACCAGGCTGTTCTCCAAGATAAGACTTAATTGTGGAGCTTTGGATTAGTGGCTAAATTTGCTCTCAGCATCTGTCTACATATATAAAGTCAGAAAGACTGTTATTCCAAAAAAACGCAGTGTATGACCTCTTGTCTCTTGTGTTCCTATAATTCCAGAAATATGATGTGGCATAGCCGAATTATACAATATGTATCCCCACCAGCCATTTCCCCTTGGCATTATAGAGCATTTTACACAAATGGAAGCTGGGCAGAGAAAAATGTGCTCAAAAGGAAAAACCAGATATTCAACAATCCTCATACCAATGCTGTTTTGAAAGACTGACTTACACAAATGGCCTATATTAACTCCAAAGTAAATGATTAATTGTTTGTCAAAAGTGTAAACCTCATAGGCAAATACTTCATGCTTGCATTAGCTGTGGCTGCTGCCGCTGCTGAAATTAATGGTGCAAGCTCTGATCCCAAAGAGTTGGGCTGTCATTCATTTCAAAGCATTTGTTGCTGCCGTGTCAGATGTTAAATTGCGCTGACAATATTGTTTGAGAATGTTCCTAATGAAAGCGATGTGCATTTATTCTTACTCCCTTAAGACTTTTCATAGTTCATATGTAGTTTATTTCAATTTTAAAAAATTATAGTTATTTATATGAAGTGAGGTGTCTTTGCAGTAGTGAGTTTGAGAGTTGAGAATTGGCGATGTTTGTTATATAATTGAGGTGATTTTTAGCGTTTCTTAAGCGCTCCTAGCTTTATTGTAACAAAACTGTCTTGTGATGGCTACACAAAATTTTGCATAAGCAAAATTGAAATGTTAATGTTTTTTTCCCCAGACACTCAGCCATTAACGCTATATGATTTACACCCAACTGAATGCTCTGGACATCTGTCTGAATATTGCCTGGCCATCGTATTTACATAAATTTTGTGCTTGTGCATGAATTGTATAGGGAACGCTTTTTAACACTGTTGTAATACCTTTTACAGGAGCTAATCTCAATGGAAATGAGGCTCATTGTTATCAGCCTCGGGCCTCGAGTGTTCTTGCAGTGCGGAGCACAGAAGCTCCGGGTTGTTTGGTTATCCTGTATGTGAACCTTTGTGTCCTCTTTTTCTTTTTCTACAGAGAAGGAGAAGAGAGAAATCTGGGTCCCTCTTATATGCTGCTCTGATACCAATTATGCAAACTATTATAGAATTTTAACCAGGCAAGCTCTTATCGGCTAATCGACAGACAGTAATAGAGATTCTATTTAAAAATGTATGGAGGGGGTTGTGAGCCCCTGTGTGTGTGTTGGTGTGGTGTGTGTGTGTGTGTGTGTGTGTATGTGTATGGGGTGTATAGAGATGAATCCAGCAGCTGCAGCAGCACTGCTGTCTAATTGCGTCTGTATGTCAGACTACTTGTCTGGTCTCCATTACTTAGACAGGTTCCTGCACTGCCTACCTTGAAGACAGTATAAAAGCGATATGTAATATACAATTAATTATTTTCGTGCTCATTCAAGGAGAGACACTGCTTTTTCTCTTCTGTAATGACCGATTGCTCTTTGTTAAATATTTATTGACCTTCTTTCTTTTCTTTATTCTTTTTCTTATTGCTTCTGTGCGCTTTCCCCTTTGCTTGTTTCTAAGTGGAAAGAAGGACAAACATTAGCATAGCACTCACATGCTAATCCACCCCTGAGAGTGAAAAGGGTGCTCGTCTTAAACCTTTTTCATTATCATCTAATTATTAACTGAGGATTCTGAGAACTGCTAACAGGAGCTGAGATGGCTCCGCTAGGGAGGGGTGTGTGTGTGTGTGAATGAATGTGGCAGGGTGAGGGTGTGTGTGTGAAGAGCCAGTGTGTATCTTTTTTTTTTTTTTCCTGTGTGTTTCATGTTTGTTGAGAGGGAGGCTCTCTTTGCAATTTGCCTCCATCTTCGCTCTGACCCTTGATGCTGCACGAAGTCATAAAAGACTCCAGAAGGTCAGACAGATGCTCTTGTCTGAGTCTCTGTATAATTTAGGTCTTTTTCTGGCTTTGATGGATATTCTTGTGCTGCCGCTTTGTTACAGCCAAACAGGTGAAAAGCAAGGCACGCTGCATTTTGAATTTTGTTTAAACATAGTCGTGTATTTTCTGGGTAATCATAGCTTTGTTATCTCAAGAAATATGATCCACATAGCCTAGATTGTGAGGAGCTTAACTTAAGCCAGGTTTCCATTTACTACATAAATATGAATGATGTTAGTTTGATGGCAATCTATCAGTAGCTGAAGGATACCTTTTTTTTTTTTTTTGTTGAACAGATGTAATTATAATTCAGTTTAAGGCACCTGCCTGTTAAACTTAAGCAACCATTATAAAGTCTCTCCATCACGTATCTCATGGTCTTCAGTTGACCTTATGTTCTCACAAAGTTCCCTGGATCCCCAGGACACGAAACAAGAGAAAATGCATTTTGCACTCTCTCTCTCTTGCACTGTCTATGATGAGGAAAGAGGCTTGAAAAATAGATTTATTTGCCTAGACATCCTTATCAAAAAACCATTGGGGGGACAGATGGACTGCAGAGCACAAGGTCTTTATCTCCCCAGCGGGCCCTCAGTGGTCCACATCATGCTGCTTATCAGCTGTATGGGTGTCACCTGAGAGTGGCTGGGATTAGACGTCCTTGCAGCATTAACTTGCAACGTGCTCCCTTTTCTTATTATGCATGTTAGAAAAGTCCTTGAATACATGAACTTGTAAGACATGGGGAGTATAGGGAGAGACATCTGATTTATAACCTCTAATGTAATGAAAACCGGCTTGGAAGGGAGTAACATTGGCCATTATGTTAATGACAAAGATCGTTGACCTTATTTGCCAAAGTTAGAGTTTAACTATGCTACATACTGCCATTTTTAAGTTGCTTGACAATTACTTTGTAGTTGGCATGTACTTAATTTCTGCATTATTTCACTATAGGAGAATAATCTATCCTGAGATGGCTTGATATAACATTGTAAGAAAGACATTTTTTGTCGAGCAAAACCTTCTATGGAGGGCTGGAGAATTGATATTGCTTGAGAACTTAGCCTAGATAATATCTTGCATTCTGGGATCTCTTTGATCTCATATCTCTCTTCCCCCTTTTCTGGTAATTCCACTGAAGAGCGAGGAGGCAATTTTTAAGCTTAAGTTTTCATAAAATCTCTTTTAAATTTAAAATTTAGATAGCAGGATGAAAGAAACCATCATTACTTGCACTTTATGCATCATTTCTCGCTCCCGCTTTTCTGCTTTCAGTGAAACTTTTCTTTCTTTAAACCAATGCTGGCCTCTCTTTGAATTATAATGCCTTCCTTGATGTATTTTATTTCAGCTGTAAATTATGGGAGTAATGGAAGGTATTCCAATTCATGCCTCATTTTCTGCTAGTGACGGGATTTCCCTGGAGATACCTTTTTTCTCCCTTGTGTTCTCTTCTGTGTTTTCAGCACCTCCCTCTTGACAAATGAGTGGTAATGGAAGGGTTGTTGAGAAATTGCCATTATTTTCAAAATGGAATCTGACCATATTGAGGCTTTTAGCTCTTCGTGTGTGTGTGTGTGCTCAGACAAGACAGGTTGCACTGAGCAGTTTGAAGTGGGCTTGTCACCGAGGGACAGATGTTGAGCGGAGGAGGGGAGCGGGTACAGAAGAAAGGGAAGAGTGAGGGAATCTTTTTTTTTTTTTGGCACCTGAGTAAAATGAACGCCACTCAGTCTCTTCTTCTTTCTGAGGCGAAGGTAATCATGTTTCTGCAGCTCGTCACTGAACACTCTGTTCTGTGTTTGACTCGCTTTAGCTGCCCTCAGGACCCTGAGGGAGAAATGAAAGCAAAAATCCAAAAGAACCTTACAACCTTAAAGAAAAAGGAGCAATCTGACAGCTGTATGCTGCAGGCTTATATTAACCTTGTTGGGAACTAGTGCATTCTTTCAATTTGTAATTGATTAACTATTAATAAGCTATAAGCCTCTGATTTTTATTGCATAGATTGCAGTTGGGTTTGTCTACAAGATACCCGACTCACATACAGTAAGTAAGTCTTTTACGGTAGCCCCGGGTTTTTTAGTTTTGCAGTGCTAGCATTCAGATTTGGTGACTCTTTCAGATAATCAAAGAGAATGTCAAATGCGATTACGACTGAAAGATTCCCTCAGTGCCTGGATTTATCTTCAGAATGATTGCTTCAATCAGCACAGCTGCCTTCTTCTTTAGACACAGCCTCTCATTTCCTCTGACAATACTTAACTCTGCAAACAGCACAGCCTATTTTAGGGAGTGAGTTGCTTTTGGCTTTCTCTGCTGATCAATGCGGCCATAAATGTATAGAAAAATAAACGCAGGTCTCAGGGATAGTTACAAATTGAAACACGCAGCCTGAGGCTACAGGAGGCCTTGAAAATGATCTGTGTGATTGCAACTGACAGGGCAAGGTTGATAACAGGAAAAAACATCATAACAACCAGGAGGAAGGAGCAGAAGGAGTCGTTTATTAAGTGATATTACTTTTTTGAATGCAAAATTTCAGCAGTTCAAAAAGGGGTTTCTGAATTCTGATAGGGTAAAAGGACACAAGTGGTTTCAGAGTTTTAGATATGTAAACTACTGAAGTAACGGGAAAATGTATTTTTGAAAGAGGAGAGCCTCCTATTGGGTTTTTTTGTGTTCTCTACCAGCAAGCTTGCAGTTTTCTTCCAACATCAAACTGTTTGATGCAAGAGTTCAAATGTATTACGTATAATTCGATGTTTTGATCCAAACTAAAAGTTGGCATCTACTTTTTTTTCCAGTGATCCTCAAAACTGTGTGGCCTAACTATGCAATCACAAGAACTCCAAATCCAAAACATACCTATTGCGGACAGAACTGGTGGGGTAATCAATGTGGCATTCACTGTCTGACGGTTGTTCCACCACTTTGGTCCGGACTGAAATATCTCTTCTGGTTTGTTTGTGATGAAATTTGGTACAAACATTCATGGCTAACGTTGCTGTAGACTCTTAGTCTTGTTCAATCAACATTTCAGTTGGTGTTAACAGTATTGACCTTAGAGTAAAAATGTTTTTTGTTCTTCATTCTAGCAGGTTAACCCAGGCTGTGTGCAGCCCTAGTGAACTATCATGCTGGCCTGTATCCAGAGACGGCAGACTCTCTCATCACAGCGTCTAGCCTGCACACCCAAAAGCCTTGATGTCCCACCACCGCCATTACTGCTGTCAGTACCACCACTGCAGCCGTGCACCCACAAAGGTGAGTTTATGACACACAAAGAGGACAGACAGCAAGTACTATACAGACAGTCTGAAATAGAAAATACTGGTAAATAGAAGGATAGTTGGTCATGTTCCTGAGTTACATTTTAATCAATCATGTTCAGATTGACCTTGTCGTCTCCAAGCGCACATACATGCATGCATTGTTTTAGCGGTGTGCTGAGATTTCAGGTGAATTAAAAATAATGGGCCTCCTGATGATGATGATGGTGATGATGGTGATGATGATGCCTGTTAATTTGGCTGCTAATCAGTGTGCTCCTGCAGTGCAAATGCGTGCAGGTCAAAGTGGACTCTGAAATTACAGAGTTAATCAACTCTCTCATACAGGGTTACTAATGATGTTCACATTTTGTGCAGAAAGTGCTCCATGTCAGTGTTGTGTGACCTTCATCTTGACTGATTATACTGCATTCACTGAAAGGCTGACTTTGTGTCTAACCTGGATTGACATTTGTGATTAGATTTCTTTCAATTAATTGATTAAATGCGACATGTTTGCTGATTTTGTTCTTGGCCTGATACTGCTTTCTTTTATGTAGGTTACTCCATGTCCATATTATTTGTGCAGTGTTCCCAATTGCACAGTGTTTTTCTTCCTGGACAGTCTAGATTCACATAATGAGATCATAGTACCACAAATGAAGTTATTCTGCTGTGGTTTCCTTTTCACGATTGCTTTAAAGATTTGCTGATGTCTTATATTTCTTTGCTGGGTCTGGTTTGAAGCTATATTGAAGATCTATAACTACTTACAGTTTAATGGTTCAGCTGGATGTGTATTACAGTCTTATGAGTGTATGTAACCATAAAACATCATAAATTATTCGGTCCTTTAAAGATGTTTTACTTTCCTTTGGTAGAGGTGTTGCAGTGTGGAATGTTACTGTTGTTTTAAGCCTGTGCTGTCATAATGTGTTTTATTTGGATGCATGGGAGGATAGCTACCACACTGCAGTAGCTAACAAAGGATCGTTATAAATGAAATGAAACAGTATGGGACAGACTGTGGTCTCATAGAAAGTAGGAGCATGCAAATATTGACCAGTAACAGTGTCCATTCAGATTTTACTGGGACAGAATCACCATAATTTGACTATCAATGTTAGCTTAGTCTGTATGACATATGTGCACCTTTTATCTGCAGAGCAGGGCAGTATTCAGGATAATCTTATCTGTCTGATAGTGTTGCCAGATCATTCGTATGAGCCTGTGCATATACTCTCATAAAGGATACCTTTGTTCATTCATCATGAAACATACTACTATACAAAGTCTAATCTTCCATAAACAAATTATTGCATAGTAAATGTGTATTTGGGAAATATATAAAGCATAGAAGACACAACATTATTTTCAGATTTAATCACCCTGCAATTATCAGATTTCAAATACCACTTAGCCTAACACCTGGACATGCATACAGGTGTTTTCAATTAAAAGCTGAATAATTAGACCTGTTCTCAGGTTGAAGTTGGATGAAACTGTGCTTGGAGTTTTCTGAGGTCACTAAACTCCATATACTTTAAAGGAACATAAAAGTTCCCTTGATTTAACAGGTGCAGCGAGACTAACAGGAAGATGTCAGTCAAGTGCAGTGTTTAAAAACCCACATAATCCCGAGACGAGGCCTAATCAGCAAAAAATAAGTGAAAACACCTGTGTGGTGGTGTGACAAAGTGTAGTTAATTGACAAAAAGCGTGGATGGTGTTTTGCATTATTATATTTCCCTTTTACATGCTTGTAGCCAAACAATGTGTATCTAACTCTACTCACAAATTCTCAGTCTCCCCCTCTTAATCTCAATCTCCTCATCTCCCATATTTCTCCCTCTTTATCTTTTCTGCTATTAAATATTAATTGGGAATCAATGGAGCACTTGTCTGCTAAACGCTGGAACAGAAGGGCCTAGTTTGCCTCAGGCAGAACCAGGGGTGCATTTCTCATCCTGTTTACCTGCAGGGCCTTTTCCTCCCCCTTAAGTTTTATGTACTGCGACTGTGCGTAGTGCAGCACCCTCCAGCTCTAGCCTGACATTTTAAGCACAACCACAGGGAATAGACTGCTGATGGGAGCTCAGCCTGTGTGGCCCAGGCTTCTTCATTAAATGAGTCGTTGTTGGATTGTGTTAAATGGGGGCCGTCTTTAGACTGCACTACACTTTTGAAGGCCATTTTCATTTTTAGCTGAAAATGGAAGACATGAAAGCTCTCAGCCATATAAACCCATGTGAAAGATTTCTGAGTGTTAGGAATTATGTGATGAGAGTGAATGAGAGCTGTTCTCCTCTCTGCTATACCGCTTGAAAGCAGGGGCTGGGAACGCTCTTTCCCACGCTGCCGGCCTGTGTTCGGGTCGGCTTTGAGTGGGGAAACTTTGCCCAAGCTGGGCCAAGCAGCACAGAAACAAATGAGGAGTGACACTGGTGCAAAGGAGTATTCGCCGGAGCCTCTTCAAGCACACACATAACTAAGTGTTCAACCCTGAGGTTACTCTATTCTGTGAGCACTCTTCATGTAGAGATTACTGACATGGAACGAGGGAGGCATGTAAAAATGGGGTGAATGAATTTATATTTTTGTGTGTTAGCAGAAGAAGGTTGTGAATAGAGCGGCTAGTGGAAGTGAGATTTAAGAGCGTACGTTCTGGTGTCAGCATGACCAGTGTCTTTTGCACTTTTTCCACTTCACTCATGGTCCTCTGGGTCCCTAGGTTGAATAAACCACATTTGGGCATTAACCTTCTTTTAGGAGATAAATATGAATGCTTTTCTAAGACAAAAGATAAGCTTATGATACTGCATCTCTTACTTGTGATAATACTTATTGAACTTATTAATCAATATTTTTTTATTTACAAAGTCAAAGGACTCTCATGTGAAAGGGGTCATTCACTGACAAAGCTGGTGAATTTCTATTATAACTCTGAGCTTTTTAGCTTCTTTCAGCCCAACATTACTAGCTGGTGATAACTGTCAAATATTTAGCGAGCTAACAATAAAAACCCAGATATTTGTTTCGGGAGTTGGTAGACCAAAACAGAGCTAAAAGAAGAGATTAGAGAAGAATATTGCACTTTAATTCACCAGGTGGCCAGAAACACAACTCCATGTTACTGTGTGTCTGCTGGATAAGTAAATATGCTTGTTTGCACACACTCACCACATAGTTGCAAAGTGGGGCTGGTTCTGGGAGTGCTTTCTTCCAATATTCCCATTTCAAAATTATCTTTCAATGATATACTGAATTGAAACACAAATCATGTAATAGCCCTATAGGTTCATGTTATGGCCATCCATTTTTTTGGTTTCTGAGAGATCATATTTTGTTGATCAGTTTGGCATGGCTGACAGCACTACAATACCCAGCAAAATTCAAAATGCTTCATTGTTGCAGGTGGCAACAAAACACAGCTGCTGCAGTTGGTGAATTCATCCAAGGTTTACCCCAAATTTGAAGATTGTATTCATAATTTTATCAACAACATAACTCTTAGCTTCTAACCACAATGAGTTGTGCATATAACAGAATTGTATTTCTGTGATTAGATGTTTCTTACCGAAATACACCTGGGCAGTTGTAGTTCACCTCTCACCTTACATTTTTATGTAGCCATATCCCCTTTTTTATGTTCCACCTAGTGGTCATTTTTTATTGACTAAATGTTTGCTTGAAATGTGATTGGAAGTTGGAAATTGACGGAAGTAATCTATTACCGTTTACTATAATTAGCATATAATGATATAAATGATGTAAATAAATAAACAACATACTTTTATTTACAATTTGTGGCCTAAATTAGGAGGAAAATGTAGCCACTTGGTGTTATTTCTCTGTCTAACCAGCAGATAGTCAACTGCAGAAGCTTGTCTCAAAGAGATGAATAAAGTCAGGGCCAATTAATTACATGGTTCTAATGACTGGGCTTATTGGGCCAACTGGGTGCATAGATGAGGTTGTCATGGTAACAGACACATAGGTTTCAAATGCATTGTGAATGTGCTCAGCCCTGGTTATTAAGGTAGGCCAGAGTATTTTAAATATCAGGATTATTGGTGGTAAACACGTGTTTATGCCTGCTGAGAAGCACTTGTGTTATTATGTTCTCAGGGCCATGTTCCTGCTGTGGCTTTGACTGGAGTAAACATGTTATCTCACAAAAGTATTCACGATACGTCTTCAGAATAACATCAAAGGCCCGTGAGATTTTTGCCTGGCAGCTCTACCAACATGTATGGATATTAACAAGGAATAATTTGTGAATTTGTAGGTTTGTCTCATGGGAATTATGCGTAGTGGTCATTCAAATTATTTCCTTATGTTGGCCCTCTGGGTATGAAATGGTTGGAAGCTGTGGTTTTGGAAACGCAATGAGCTTTTCCAACTGCCGTTTTCAGCCCTGCCTCTGGGGCTTGTTTTGCCCATAAATTAGTGATTAACTCAAACTGCTCCAAAACAATGAGGTCTCCGCTCTAATCTGGGAGGAAAAATGGCTTCAAGTGTGACCACGGGAAAAAGATTAGCCAGTTTAAAGTGGCAGAAAGCATTGAGTGGGATTGTATGGGGGTGGAATCAGGGTTATGAAAGACCATATATATACCACAGTATGCTAAGTACCCAATGTTTTATCCCTCCAAAATATTTTTATGCTAATATTTATAAAAAAAATCTTTCTTTAAGTCAAAAACACATGTGCACACAAACACACACACACATAATAACTTAGGCTTAGTGGTGATTGAGAGTTTATAATTGCCTCCCCCCACCCCCAACTGTTTCTTTCCATGCATGTCCCCTGCATGGAAAGAGGAAATCAGGATTAGGTGTTTCCTGTGAAAGTGTGCCAGTTTCACTCAGCATGGTGCCACAACAGTTGAGCAGCATGTTTAATGTGTGGGGCCCCTTCCAACCGAGAAAACATTCAAGCCTGACTAGCGGGACCATTAAATCTATCAATCTAGCGTTGTAGGTGCATCACACATCAGTGTCATTATGCAGATTTTTTTTTTTGAGGAAAAGAAAAATGCAAACAAGCTTTTCAAACCTACGTAACGTACTTCAATCATCCCTGTCTAAAAGCAAGCAGGGGAAAAAATGTTAAGGGTCAGAAATTAAAATTTGTAAGCACTGCATGATGCCCTCTTGCTTGCAAAGTGAAAGTGGCTGTTATTTTCTGTGCTTTTTTTTTTCCTTCCCCCGTCTGCCTCTGCTCCTGTGCTCTCTGTTAGGGCTGAAGAGTGAAACAGCGTGCAGTCTGCAGGTTCAGGGTGATTAAGTGCTTAAGGTCAGACCGCTAATTATCTCTCTGCCATTCCTTACCTGACAACACACAGCTGCCATTTCCCCCGTTGTCATGTGAACAGCCTCATATTTGTTTTCATTTCTCATCTTTACTTTACACCACTGAATTTTGTTATGTGACTGACTGCAGGGCCTCTCAATAAAAAGAGACAGGAAAGCATGTCATTAAGAAATGTGTAGTTGACAGTCTAAAGGAGAAACGGACCACTTGTTAATGTTTTTTTATTTATATTTGTAATAGAATTAAATACATTAATATGATTGAGCTGAGAGAAGTTCAAACAGTAATGGTCCTTTCCACATTTGTATTTTAATAGTAAGAGAAAATCATTAAGAATATAATATAAGAAAAATACATAATATAGAAAATAAACATAGTTTTATGTATCAGAATTAGTTTTTCTTCTTTAATGATCTCATTTTTTGTCTCAAATTAAGTCCATTTCCTCTGGTCTATGTGCTGATTCTCGCTGAAAAAAAGCCTGCATTAATGCAAACCTACTTTAAGAACAACATGAATAATCTAATCTCCTAAAGGCAATAGGCAGATTAAAGGAATCATATACAGCTACTTTGTAGTTTAGACATTTCCATCTGCGAGGTGAAAATATTTACTAATTTACTGGCTCATATATTTAAAAGAGAAAAAAGATTTAAAAGAGCCAAATAGCTGACTGAATATAATTATTGTATCCTAAGTACAAAGTTTGAGGGGCGGGGGAGCTGGCTACATTTGCACATTTTTACTTGTTTGCTTGTTTTCAGCATAAAGGCCAAAATGAGCTGAGAGTGATTGATTGCACATGTTTCAAACTGCACCAGCTCTTTTAAAAGGGCACAATGCACAGCAAAAGCTTTCTAATAAAGACTTGTCCTGATTTGGGAGTGTGCAAATTACCTCCTTGGTTACCTACAGAGAACCATGAAGCAATCCTTTATGCACGCCACAGTTATCACTTTGACTAGTATGCATGGGTCCGCGTGTTTAGAGACAGCAGCCTCTACATCGTGGGCTCTTACCTTCTTGGCACCTTTAGAGGGAATTTTAGCTTTCATAGTGCCAAATTGTAATTAATGAACAACACTTTTTTGGTTTGACTTGGGTATGTTTTGCAGGAAGGCCTAGTGAAATGAACTAATTTCGTGAAGAATGACTTCAAGATATACTTTTATGACTACTACCACACGCTTTAGGAAAGCCACTACTGAGTGGTAAACATGATGTGCTGCGCTCAGTTTACTGACATTTAACACCACTGATTGGCATTAAAATCCTCAAGATTGAAACAATTGCCTCTGGTTGTAATTTAGAGCCGTTTTATTGCTGGTGATGGTGTCTCAGTTTTAATGTCACATTATTCATCAGCTGGGCTTCTGTCAGGATCAGCTAAAATGAGCCCCCTTTTTTTTTTTCATGCATACGGCACACAGTAGTGGTCATCCGATGATAAATATGTGAATTCGGAATGGGGAAGGCCTATTTGCTAATGAGGTTTCCATAGTGCCACATTAAGGCAGCCACAGTGGGAAGTGCAGCTGTGTTGTGTCTCCATGGCTCTGACAGGGCTGTAATCTCTGGACTAACAATATCAGACACCCTGTGAAGATGTGTTAGCATTCAAAGTGTTTGAAGTGTTTGTGGAACAGCAAGTCAATCGCAGCGTGCAGAGCTCGATACTGACATTTTACTGAACGTCTAAAAATGATTTTTTTTTTTCCCCCCATTAAATGATCTATCTTTGGTAATTGAGCAATGTTATCCAAGGAAGAAAATAGACACAGGATTTTTTTTTTGTACAGGATGTCAATGCTGGTGCTTTTTTTGTTTTTCCCCTGTTACCACTTACTCCATGAGAGGGATCATGGGAAACCAGAGAAGAGAGAGCTCAAATCTTGATGTTATATACAGTGTAAAACACCTCTCCAACATTGCAGATGTCAGGGTTCTCTATAGCAGCCCTACACAGTGATACATAATAAGCAGTGTTTTGCTTTGTTGTATTTCTCTGTAGAATTCATTCATGCTCCTGGCACCATGGTGTGCTGTTTCTTCTACTCCGCTGGGAGATTGCTGGATGGATTGAACACTCCACCTTACCTCTTTCCTCCATTTTAAACACCCAATTTATTTCTTTCATGAGATGGATCTTGTAGATTGAATCATTTTCACAGTCGGGAGGCTCACTGTAGGCCTGAAATGAAATGAACTCCCAAATCAATTTCAAATGGGAACAACAAGTGAGCTCTCCCCTGCATAGCTGGAATTGGTTTTGTTATTGAAAATGAAATGAAGTGTTTTGTTTTTATTTTTCGTCCTTTTATTGCAGATTACAGCCTTGTTCTTTTGCCTGCTATGATTTCCACCGACTTAAAGCCTGATCTAGGTTAATTTCAGCACCTTTTCTTTTCATGTCAAGAATTCCATAAAAGTGTCAGTCTGAAAGGTGGCGGTAATTTCTACCAGGTGATTTATTGTTTTTAAATGGGGCGCCTTTTCCACCTTTCCTTTTGTCGCTAGGAGTTAAGCAGCCATGAAATTGCCTGAATAATAGTGTTTAAATCCAATCTTAGTTTGTCCCATCAGCTTTTCCCGCACACAATTCAATCGGCAGCGCTTGGTGATTGCTCTTTTTCCATCTGCATCAACTTTTTCTTGACAGTTTAGGCTCCAAGCTTTTACAGTAGAATCAGTTTAGGTTTATAAAAGCAGAAAGTGGGACAGAATTTCATAGGCAGGAACTGGTGACGCTTGAATGATTGCAAGGTTATTGAGAAACAACCAAAACTATGTGTGGTGTATCAGCTAGGAAGACTGTTAACATTTAGCTGTGCTTGAGGTGTGTTCCAATTAATAATCTATTTTCTTAAAGAAACTACAAAAAATATCCTTTTGGAAATATTTACAGTTACTACAATCAGTCTACCAAATTCAGCTTCCACTTGGCTGCTCCTGCTGTGGTTTAGCTGCTAAATGTCATCTAATGAATCTCATTGGAGCCATTTCAGTAAAATTAGGTCCTCTCCCCTCTGCTGTTGCCACTTCCCATCTTTTGATTTCCCAAGGTAAACTAATTTTGGGTTGAACTAAGTCTGAATTAATTTCATTAAACACTGATCAAACAGTGCTGGAGGTGTTTCCCACCTTAAAATGAGTTTAAACGTCATATTGATGTCTGCCATTATTCCCTAAAACAGGTTTGAGATTGAAAGGAGAAATAAATAGAGCAGAAATCATAAAATACAATATTTTCTGGGCTGCTTGTAGACTAATCGCTTGTTTCTGTCTGCTTCCTTTCTCAGGCGAGCCAGCCTCCATGATTTCTCGGTACCCTTCTCCTGCAGAGTTGGACGCTTTTGCCCAGAAGACCGCCAACAGCCCGCTGTCCATCAAAATCTTTCCATCTGACGTCCGGGTGCCACAACATAAACAGCTTAACAAAACAGTCAATGGCTTAGACACCACAGGCCCACGCTATAGCCCCTATTCACAGCCGTTCTCAGGAGGCTATCAGGGTTTATTGGCTGTCGTCAAAGCCTCTGTGGTGGTCAAAGGTGTGGTGAAAAACTCTGAGGGCAGAAGGACTAAACATGCAAACACCCAGATTTCTGTGGCACCGTATAATAATCCTCTGAATAATGGCTACACAGTCAGACATGGGCATAAGGCCTATCATATAAGCTCATGTAAGCCCCCTGATGTTCCTATTGAGACACTTTGTTCTAGCGCAGGCATGGCCTCCGGAGATCAGAGCCTGGCCCCCCAGTCTGAGCTGGCAGAGGTTCAAAGCCTGATGAGGCAGATGAGCAGAGTTCCCCACAGCCAGGCCCTGCAGCTGGGGGGAGAGGCTCGAGCCAGCCCCTCTCTGCAGGCTGTGGCTGCAGTGGCACATTCGGACTCAGACTTTGTCCTGGGAGTGCCGCCCCAAAGCAGTCTGGCATTCACGGGGGCGGTGATACCTACACAGAGTGCAGACATAGCCAAAGCTGGGTACCTAGAGAAAGGAGACTACACAGTGTGGCAGCATAAACATCTAATGCAGCAGCAGCAGCAGTCCTATCAGCAGGGAGCAGTGAGGATGTACAGAGTGAGTAACAGTGCTCAGGGGCACAGAACAGCAGAGGCTGGCCAGCCTCCTGAAACCTGCCTCCCTTTGAGGTGCTCCTCGCAGCTGTCGTATAGACCGCATCCTGCCAGTGTGCGTGCTGGGCAGGAGCGACTCAGCACCTCCTCTCTGAACTGTGCCGCCATGCAGGGAGAGTTCTCAGTCGGACAGTACTTCGCACCTCTCTGGGACGGCGTTGTGGCCACCCCTACTAGCGACTGTTTTACTTCTCAGGTGCTGGCAACGGGTACATGCGCAGCCAGGCCTAGAGATCTGGGGCTCTCCCACCCCCACCTCCACCCAAACCGCCACCAACACCACCACCCGCAGCGCCTCCAGCCGCAGCTCCACCCTCCCCTCCCTCCTCATACCCAGGCCTACAGCACAGACCAAAACCTCTGTTGTGGGCTGCCTAGTTCTAGCCTGTGCCACGCTGCAGTACTTAGCAGCAGCCTGCAGTCTCTGGAGTGCCTCATCAGTGAGATCCACCCTCCCTGCATCAAAGAGCGCATGCTGGGCCGTGGGTACGAAGCCATGGGGATGCCTCAACTACTGGAGCACCACCAGCAAACCCACATCCAGCTCCCTGTCTACAGATAAGACGTGGCGCTGCCACAAAACAGGGCGCAGAAGTGACAAACCTTTTATAGACGATGGAAGTGTGTCAGTTCAGACATCTATGAGAATGAGACATGCCTTTTTAGTCTGTGCATGTACTGTATTTGTAAAAGGCTTCGCGTTATAAGCCTGAAAAGGTAAATGATAATCATGACTTAAGATACAGGTTTATTATTGACTTTTCATGTTTTATTTTTATATCTTAAATGGCCATCAAATATGTCTGCTGTTCCTCATTTAATACTGATGCTGAGCACCTAATCAGAATTCCCCATTACATTTCAACATGGACTGTATATTTTGCAGGTGGTTCTTCTGTAGGCCTTTATAAAAATGGAAACTTGTGGAACTGTATTGGTACCCTTCTAAAACATTTACTTGAATCTGGGAATGATCACCAGTAACAGTTTTTGTGAATATATTGTATATTTTTACAACAAAATGGCTTCTTATTTCAGAGGGAACACTTCCTTAATTATTAACTGAACCTTTTGTCCACTTTTCAGTTACATAAACAGCACCTGAGCTTCTGCTATATGATGCAAATTTCCTGGCCACTGTTTGGGGAAATATTTTGATCATTTGCATACAAATGTGAACCTATTTTTCTTTAATTTTTTTGCAGTCATTCAAGTTATGTAATTTAACATTTTAATTGATTCATTGTTGTCATGCTCAGCACATTGTATTAGGACTGTTGCATATCCAAATCAACACTGTGGCAATTCAGGCCAAGCAAGATGCACCCTTGGGTTGTATTTTTGTTTGCAATTGTTTTTAATTTTAAGAGGTTGTGTGCACATTCTTCTTGAATGAAATTATGTTTTTTTTCTTTCTCCCGATGGTTGTGACACTGTTACACAACACCTGGGTATGATGGAGTGCCACCTGAATCACTTACAATATGTTCTTTGTAGGGCTATATTATCTCTGATGGTGTGATGTATGACTGAGTAGTTCTTTGTGTGTCTGCACTGGTTCTGTAATACTATTTATTTATGTCAGCCTGTTGAGTTATATGGCAAACTGTCTATAATTATAAAGTGCAATTATTATATATGAACACGTGAGCGCTCTCCATGAAGTATTTTGTTGAAATACCTACATTTTGCAATGTATGACCCTAATCCCTCACCCTTTTTTGCCTCTTCTTAATAAGGATTGTCAAGTAAATGAAATTTTCTAAACCCAGCAAATAGTTTGTGTTATTACACATCATTAGTTATGATCTGGCAGACATGCAGCTGAGAAGACGGTTTGATTATATTCATGAATGATAAAGCAGTTGTGGAAAGATGAGACATTTTTCTGGTTTTATTGCAAAGGGATTTAAGGCTTAACCACCAGGCAAGTCTCGTTTTTTCAGTCATAGATCTCATTTTATTAAGATCTATCTTTTCACTGGAGGTTTATAATATGATGTAAGTCAATCTTTAGCTGAAATATATTGGACTGGTTCCTATATAAATGATGGAAGTTGAAAGTGCTAATTTTATTATCATTATGAATTATGTTATTCTAGATGGATGGCCAACGCTTAAGGCAGGAGCCGTTGAATACTTCAATATACTTATATGTAAATAAAAATGTACAGGCTTTCCCCTTCTCTTATATTACATTTATGTATGAAAAAGACATGCTTTCTTGACAACAAGAATATTACTGTTCACATTATGTAGAAATGGGCTTGCTGTTACCCAGCTATTGAATTGCTAATCTTAGATGGTGGTGCGCCTGCTGCACCTCTTATTTTGCTTCATTTGTCTTCCTAAATTGGATGCTATAGCAGTAATGTGGTTTAGGTCACCATACGCATAAAATCCAAACCCATTTTAAGTAGTCTATTACAAAACAAATAACCTAGATGGCGTGAATAATGGCATTAGATGCACTGTTGGGAATAAAACAATATTCAATTGATTACCTCATTGCATGTAACAAATACTTCAGAGTTAAAGGTCAGTGGCTTTGTCATTGAGGCATTGTGGTAAATGATTTCCTGTCTTTAGCCTATTGTGTCCTGACTTCGCTTGGAGCTTTTCCATCCTATCTATCAGTGAGGACAGGCCAGGCCGCTCTGCTGATAAACCTACAGGATTACAGACATGCTCCCCTTGCTCTCGCTCAGAGATGATTAGCTCAGGCTCGGCTCCTCTGGGAGAGGAACCAGAGCCACTCCAGCCTCTGGGACACACTTCAGATAAGTAAGACTGGGCAGAGGAAGAGGCTGGTTGATCTGGGGGATTAGGAGACATGAAGAAGACAGGGGATTTTCCTCCAATTTACTGCTGATGTTTGAAAAAATGTATTTTCGGAATCAAAGGCATTAACATGTTTTCAGCAATCAGCCTCAAAAATATTCGCAGAGAAATGAACAAACCCACTCTAAACTCAAATTACCATTGGCAAAGACTGGAACTGTGTTTACATTGCATATAGAGTATGATTTCCATTCCTAGACATAATTTTCAAACAATTCATGCACTAACTGCACCACAAAAGTGAACCTAAGTGACAAAGTAAATATTGCCACCTAGAGTATATTTTATGAACTGCAGATTTTTAGTTGTTAATCATTCAACTGAGTTGAAACACATTTTTTATTTGAAGTCATAGAAAAAATTTCATGATTTTAAGAACACATTTGATTATAGTTTGATTTAAGTCATCCAGAAACAAACATCCCATCAATAAATATCCATACAGAAAATATGTATCTCATAAGAGATTAATAAATGTGCACATCATGTGCTGTCTCTTAATTTCAAAAATATTGTCTGACATTATGTTTGTGTAAAAGGAAGTTAGGTCGGTTAAGACTATATATATATATAAATAGGAACAAAATAAGCCACAGAACATTACAAAAAAAAAAAAAAAAAACTTGACCACACCTTCTTATTCAACACAAGACACACCACAAACTCCAGGAAGGTATAGATCTCAGAACTCAGACATTTTATTTTGTAGGTGAAATACAATTGCAAATATATGAATTCTGAATTTGAAAATAGTGTATTTCTTTAGTAACACCAAGGCACTAAGTGGATTCCAGCTATAAATACACAACTGAAATGGGTCGTTAAAATTTAAAATGACTACTGGGTAACAGGGCTCAGGAGGCAGAGAACATCTGAATGAGAGGCATTAACCAAAAAAAATGGCTTCCTGTAATAATGTTAGTCTTGTATTCTTCTCTTGATGGAACAGGTGAAAGCCACCTGTTAATGTCATAAATACAGCAGCAAACCACACAATAAAACATAAATATGCATAAGAGTGCTGTGCTGTGACAATCAGGAAATTACTTGAAATTCTGTACAAGAACAAAAACAATCTGTTAAGGCATGTACTTTGAGACCAAATACACAGTGTAATAGTAAGTAAGGCATAATCAAAGCAATAAATACCACACTGAAGAGAAAAAAATAAAACAGTCCCATTAAAAACTGGACTTGTCTAACAGATAGCGTAATGCTGCAGGACACTCCTCCGCATCCAGTCCAGTTGTGTCCTTCCTTGGGACATCAAACAGTGTAGTCCAGCTCTGCGTTCAGATTTCCGTACATGTCGTAGATGGCATCTACAGTGGTTGTGTAATTAACCAGGAACTGACGCACATTTTCCAGACAGTCCTCCTCTTTCACTTCCTCCCCTTTTGAAAGAGCCTTGAGGAAGTTTGATCTGTAGGGAGCTGCAATTAATGCTGCCTGCAATGGACAAAAAAAAAGGACATGTCAAATGTAATGCAACAGCATAAAATATGGGGTTTCTTGGCAGACAAAATAACAGAAATGCTTCCTTTTTAACACAAACCACAGCTTCAAATCAGCTATTATATATTGATGTTGTCCACTCCTTCCTATTATATCACAATGAATGATTAAAAATAAAAGATACGGGGAATTTCCGCACATTGAAAATCTTCTGAACAATCCAGCCATGGTATTTCTTCAGCGCATGTTCATAGGCTTTGGTGACATTAACCCGAATTAGGTTGGGGTTGTTCTCATCCATTTCTCCATCTGCCAAACTCTGCAGCAGGATCTGTATGAAACGGAGACCCCTGCAGGAGACATGCAGTATTACAAACAAACAAAAAAAGCCTGTCTCGTCTGCTTCTGTTCAGCAGTACAACATACAGGGTGACATGTAACATCGAGTGCTCACCTTTTCAGCCACATCAGAGCTAATGTTGCTCCAACTTTAGGCCACTCTGCTGGGTGGGCTTCTCGCTCAGACACCACGATGTCCTCCAGGGTCACATACTTTGCAGGATCCTTAACATATACGGCTCTAATTTTCTGAAACATGCACATTTTGGGTTGAGTTGTAGCAGCTGCACCGGCATGAAAACTTCACCAGTGCACTAGCAGAGGCGCACACACACACACACACACACACAGATCTGTATCTCACCGTTATATTGCCATTAATGTCCGATTTGATGATTGAAAATACTTTTGATCCCAAGCAGTCTGAAAGGGAAACAGACATTTGAGAGCAAAGCGATAAAATATGAATGACTGTATGGCCCTGGCTCAAACGCGGGTAGGATGAATACAAGCCAGCCATTAGTTACAAACAGAGGTTGGGGGGGCAGAAGTGCAGTGAATGCACGGTTAAGGCACAATGAGGTCAATGTGTGCTCTGTGCAATGAGTAAACAAAGAGTTTCTCTATAGGCTGTATGGCCGCAGCTGGTTCAGACCCACCACCGTGAACCAGCCCGCTCTCTCTTACTCACCACTGCTGTGTGACATAACCCGGCTCCTGCTATCACACCAGTCATTTCTTGAACCAACATTTAATGAGGAACAAGTCAGACTAGTGTGGTGCGTGACAGCGACACACACACACACACACACACACACACACACACACACACACACAGCGCCGAGTATCGAGTTCAGGTGGAGGTATACTCACCGAAAAATGAAGGGAGGTGAGAGACAGCCTCCAGGAATAACTTTGTGTCTACGGACTTGTCGGGAGGCAGCTCTTTGAATTGGTTATCCAGCAAAAGAGACATGGTGTGAACGCCGTGATATAAACAACAACAAACAAACAAAAAAGCAGAAGCAGTCGCGAGCAGCTCTCGGCTGGAAAGAACCCGGAACTCGTTTCTCTTCAGATGGGTGGGGAAACGTCACCAGCTCCTCTCTCTGTCTGCCTCCAACAGGTGGAAGTCACACACACACACACACAAACGAACAGGACAATGAGCTAGTTGAGGTATGAATTATACTTTATTATACCTAAGGCAGGGATTGTTTCCTACCACACAGGCAGTGGGAGGCTATAAGTTACAGGTAATTCAATGTCAGGGTTAGAACCAGGGGTGGAAAGATTCATGAATACACACACTTATTTTTTTTTTTTTTAAATAAACCCATCGTCTTAAAAGCTATATTCTCATTTAAGTTTTGCAATAATTAAATATTATTTTAGGTGACTTAATTAGGTTTAATAGCCTATGTAATGCTCTCACAGATAAATCATGTTTGGTTTGAAATAAAGATTTAAAGAGTCATAATGCAACTTTTGAAAAAGAAGAAATAACACATTCTTCCTCTTCCAAATGAAAAGTTGCACTCATAAGCAATAACATGCACCATTGCTCAATGCAATACACTCAAGGGCTTTACTTGGTCTGGTATGACCACTAGCTTATGGTGGCTAATGTTAGCAAGCTTTCCACAGATGTTGCAGTACCATGGGCATAGTGACTGGTCTCTACTTGAGGTACTGTTACACTACATTTTAGCATTTACCATTAAACTACAGTGGCTGTTTGTAGTTACATAAGGTATAGTTTTGCATTTAGAAGATTGCATCAGTTGAAAATGTAAATTAAAAAAGAATTCATGGCTAATCACAAGACATGGCTAGTTCTCTTAAGATCACCATGCAAAATATATATATATTAAAACAATGAAGGCTGTGAGATGCAGTTGATTTTTTCTCTGACATCCTAAGACCTCCGCCACTTTAGAAATAATCACTGGATTGGACAGATTGCTCAAGAGAAAGCATATTTATATTGAAATGGTTACAGTTGCTATCATGCTGACCTAGTAACTGTCATTCATAACCGTCTTCAAACAAAATACGTTCTACTTTTCATTGAATACATTCAAACACAGGTAATCTTACTTCTAGAGTAATATTGAATTGGCGGCACTCAACGCGTGCAGGGCATTCTTCTCTTTCCACCCCCAGGTTCAAACTTATCTGGCTTACAACAAGTGACACATTAGACCCAAGTTCTACAAACAGGTATTCTAAGTTTGAGGGCACATATACTTTATCAGTGATTGTAAACCATAGCTGTACGTATTTGACCACAGGCAGCATCTAACACACTGGAGCACCACATCAAATAAACAGTGATCACAGGTTGCCTATAACTTATTGCCAGCTGAGACGTCCCAAACCTCAGAACAAAAAGTTAGTCTGTGAGGAGCATCATGTTAAACAAAAGCTTATGAAAATAAACATTGATATTTTCTTAGAGGTATGACATACAGTTTATAAATAGAATAGCATTTGGGTTATTTTGATAAAGAATTACATGGATACATACATCTTATATATTTGCATAATGCTATTAAAATTGATTCAAAATGGATTTCACACAGGCCATTGAGGCCATCTCTTTTTCTTTCTCTCTCTCTC
>NW_023339774.1:11972985-11973263 GCF_004916995.1 Morone saxatilis | reverse complement strand
CACACACACACACACAGAAGTATGGCTGTAACATTATAACTCCAAATACTACTGATACTTTACTTATAAACACATGTTCAAACCAGAGCGGAGGGACTGAACAGTGAAATCACGCGCTGGAGCTGCTGGATGGAATGAAAGGTCGCACACTCTCTGTACTTGCTGGTCTTACATGGTGCTCGATCACAGTTTGCTTACTAAACAAACATTTGAACTCTAAGCAAGTGGCATCACAATGATTCAAGACTAAAATACTGTCATTGCATCTTAAAAACATT
>NW_023339774.1:11940630-11972953 GCF_004916995.1 Morone saxatilis | reverse complement strand
AAAAAAAAAAACTGATGTCACTGGTGTAGATTAAGGTTTATCTATTCTGATCCTTGATGCGAGGTGTCTCTGGCAGCTCAGCCAAGCCTGACGCTCGACATCAAGGACCACAACTGATGACCTCTATGGAGAAAAGTGCAATGTAGAAGGCTCAACTGCTTGTTGTTTTAATTGTTTTATATATATACACACAACATTGCACTTTTTTGGAAATTGTGTTGGAATAAACTGTTCTCTCTTTGTGAGGTAAAGAATAGTAACAGATTCTGTTCTACATCTTTAAAGATGTTTGTTTACTTATTACCACGGTACAAAAACTACTAAATAAATAAATGTTTTGATTGATCAATAATTTTGCACAGTGCGTCTTCTTTTTTTTTTCTTATAAAGATTTTCCCACCTCGAGGAATGTATGTGAACGCTTACTCTGATTAATGTAGGAAAACAAAACAAAAAATGGTTTTAACACTGATTAAATTTAAATTAGCAACATTGTTGATAAACTGTATTTTGGGTGAATCAGGAATGTCTTTGGGTTTCGGTTAGTTGTTGTTTTCTTTGGTTGTCACAGTGACAAGTTGCTTGGCAGCTTTGGCAATGTCATAGGCGCACTGGATGACCTGAGTGACCAGCTGAATGCTCCGACGGGCAGGTTTGCTCTGCGGCGCTTCTGGCACTCTCCATTGGAGCCGGCTGCACTCGAAGTGAGCAGACACAGAGACCCTCGCACAGGTCTCCGAGGCGAATGCCTCTGTAAGGAAAAAAGGGGGGGAGGGGGGGGGATGATGGAGACTCAATAAGGGACTGACATGACAACGTCCATAAATAAACCCTCATTGTGGTCCATAGCCTGTGTGTGTGTGAGTAAACGTAAAACAAAGTAATCTAATAAATGGTAAACATAAAACTAAGTAATGCAATGAACAAGGTCTACCCAATATAAACAAGTCAGAGTAGATTCTGTTTGGTAGTTTTCAAACAAATCCCTTAATTGCTCGGGGGAGGGACATCGAGCTGTTTGTTGGGAGTCATCTTACCTTGGGAAAAAGGGCGGCCATCTCTTTCACAGCCACGCAGATCTTTTCTGAACAGGGCAGGAAGCTGCGGGAGATGGGAGACAAAATGTTGAATGGGCGTTCAACCACTCCTGTGCCATATATATATATATATATATATATCAATGAAACAGCTACCACAAACACTATTTATATTTATCATGAAACTAAAAAAGAGCAACCTGGAGTATCATTATAGTACCTATAAAAATAATTCTAAATATTTACACAGCTACGGTATTTCTGAGTAAAGCTTTATTATGTAACTAAACAGTGGTACAACTTTCCAGAAGAACCAGATTTAGTTGTCACAAAACTGCAAAAGAGGAGCAAAAACAACACTGAGTGAGCAGACAGCGTGTTGGTTGAGGCTTCTAAATAAACAGCGTTACTTTCAGTGACAATAAATACATCAACATCGTGACTTGTACTCAAACTGGAGGCAGTTTTTTTTCTGGCCGAAGACACCAGTATGCTAACAGTGGAAGCCAATAATCAAGCTGTGTGACCAGTGATGGCTTGGAAAGAAGTGCTATCTATATTTTCACATTCATATTATAATATTTGTGCACCAGTCACGCCAACAACCATACCAAGCCAAGTTAGCACACTATTCTTCAGAAAATTAAACAGAAAGGCATGATTTTCCACAATTATAGAATAAATAAATACACTCCTCATTTCAACTGGAGAATAACCGCGAGGAGGTGAAATGGTTAATATCTCACATGATGATTAAAAAAAGGAAAATTAAGTACAGTACTGTATAACTGACAAAAAACAACAAAAACCAAAAAAGGAAATGAATATATGGCACATACAGGAAAACCTCATCGACAAAACTAACTCGCTGTGGATTTGGCAGGACACAGGGGAATATATGGTCATGTGGTGTTTGTTTCCTGTCAGCTGCATTTAATGATCCAAGGCCTACCCCCAGCAGACACAGAGTTTGTAGGACACAAGAACAGAGGCCAGTCTATGAGGCTTAAAATCAGTAACTCTCACTACTGGTCCAGAATGCTGCTGGCTATCTGTATTACTGCAATCGCCTTGCAGCTCAGGTGTACATCAGTCAGTGGTTAGCTGGCTAAAATGAATGAAAACCAGCAGGGTCCCGGCCCCTGAGGACAACTATTGAAAACCACTGACCTAGAAGCAGCTCAGAGAGGGGATGAAACAGCAATTACCCTCTTCAAAAGGACAGGCAGAATGACAGAAACACAGCTGTGGTTGAAATATATGGCCCCATAGAGTTCAAGCTGTGGTTTATAGCGCATCAAATAATGAGAAGATCTGATTTTAGGAATGATCAATTTACACTTTTAAATCATAGCACGACTTATTAATTATATATGAATCCTTATCTACCTTTCATGTTTGGTCTCCTGGGCAGCTCTCAGAAGCTCCTGTATGTTCTTAGTGATCTGCTCGGTCTTACAGATGACGTCCTCTGTGCATGGCAGGGTGGCATCTTCCTCCCCCTCTTCCCCCGGCTCTACTGCATCAGAAGCTGGAGGGGGGCTGCTACAAATGAACAAAATCCATAATTACGACTTACTGCTGTATGCAAAGATACCGGTTTATACACTTGATCTTTACCACAATACAGAGTGTTGAATAAAAAAAGAGGTGAAAATTGCATATGGTGTTCCAGGCCATAACAAACATGGTTCCTTTTTAAGCGTGTTTAAACGTGTTTATTTTGGGAGTACACTGACTGTGACTTCACTGTGGTAAAACAAATGCAGTCTGGCTTGTAATTTGAATTTACAACAATGCAGCAGCGTTTAAGGCTGGGCATCACAGTTTAGTGCCTGTAGGTCCCATGTAAACCAAATGTTTATGAAGAACTAAAGCACTAAAATTGTTTAATAGTAGTTGACATGAAAGTAGCTATTGGTGTACTATATTCAGTATAGAACTGCACCCATTCATTTATAGCTACGCAACAAATAGCCAATAGCAGTGACTTTGACTTTTTACACTACATGTAATTAAATGGCAAAAACAGAGCTACATGATATGTGTAAGGCTGCTGGCTATTGCTCATATGTTGAGGTTTTTTAGCAACAGCAGGCAAGTGCAATTCCTTGTATGTTAACTTAGTCCTGTACAGCCAGACTGTTCCAATCAACAGCTCTTTCTAAACATCTGTCAAATCAATTGTAATCTAGCTTCCTCCTACACTAATATTTGCTTAACTCTATGTGACCCGTAAACTTTGTAAGCCTCTGCTACCAAAATGTCCAGAAACATTTCACTTAAAAGTTGAATAAATGTCTTATTCCATCTCATTCCTTCCTTTGACTTATTTCAATAAATTCTGAATGATCTCATAACTTAATATCAATTAAATCACTTTAAAAATTTGGTGCATACCAAAAATATTTGAAGAGCAAATTAGCTGGTTTTACCTAATAAATTAAATTTTAGTTTTTTTTTTTGGTATATCACTGGTGAAAATATAAACTTTGAAAGGATTAACTGTTTTTAAAATCTAAAATGTGTTGGATTTGAGTTTTGACAGTTAATGCATTTTTTTTGCAAAGGTGGGTACAAAGTACAAATGTTCTTACCCAGTCTCCTCCAGTTCAGAGTGGTTAGGCGTTGTGTCGTAATCATTCTCCAGCATGATACTCTGTCCTTCCAGACTACATCCCTATTGAGACATCAGTGCATTACCATTAATTAAATACAGTAATACTGTGTATGATTAGCACAAACATATCACCAGAGCAACTGTAGGCACATACAAATCAGAATCATGCATTTCTGAAATTGAAGTTCACACGTCAGACATTTTGTTTAAAAGCAGATGAAGAGACGAAGACAGGAAATAATACAACCAGGTCATTGCGTACTGAAGTGGATGCAATTAGTAGATGCGAAGAAATCTTGATGTCAACTGTGGGTGCACTTATCAGCAGCTAATAAGCACAGTGTGATGAGGCATTTTATCTCTCTTTCACAGGTACTGGACTCTGTGGTATTGGCTGTCTGATCATTGGAACAGCTTTCTCCGGTACAACATATCACCATCACTTCTGATGCTGACTTGAGCCAAAGCAGCTCAAGTTAAAGGTTCTCTGTGGATAAAAAGCTGGGAGTTGTTCAGATAGCTGAACTGGAGCAGAGGCACTGTGGTGCATGCAGGCAGGCAGGCGATACTGATAAAAAAAAAAAAGCAGTTTTAAAAGACACAGGTCAGGAGAGAGAAGACTGTGGGGTCAAGCAGGGGGACAGTTTTCACCATCCCCTGTGGGTGCCTCTGAACCGAGGGGAACTTCAGTACTTAACCCTTCGAGATCTCTCATCCCACGACCAGGACAGGGAAGAGGGGAAGGTAGGAAGGGAGGAAGCAGCCGTCCCCAAAGGACCCCTCCCAATCTAGAAAGGGGTCAAACCAAGTTGAGCATACTCATATTGAGATGCAATGAATGAATGATTGAATGAATGAATGAAAAACCAACACCAGCCCCAAGCCAGGCATCATTATTATGTCTTGTAAGGGCAATCCAGTGGGAACAGTGGTGCTTCTGTGCTTACGTTGGTTGGAAAGGGTTGTAAAATGACTCCATCCTCGTGCCGGGCTGTTTCGGCTCGGTGGGGGTACTGCCTCGGACTAGAGCCCGTCTCATACATGGACAGGGCTCGACCTCCGCGGGGTGGGTGTCGACCGAAGGGGGCCTGGAGGTGTTGTTGTCCGCTGGGGGTCTGCCATCGCAGTGTTGTGTTTTCGGTCTGCAGGGAGTTCAGCTGAAGAGAACAAAACATCTTTCAATTCAACTCTAGCTGGGGGATGATCTCCTTACAAAAGCTAGGGCCGACATCAATAATTGAGTAGAATACAGTTAAGCCTCCAGGAGAAAAGCAGTTCCTCTGTGTTGAGTTCATTGTCACCTCCCTTTTGTTTATAGTCTCGCATCAGTTTTTATCACAACAAAAGGTTTGTTTCACTGACAAATGAAATGCTGACGCACCGTGTTGATAAAAACTCCTGAAGTACGACCCCTTGAGAAACTGCTGCATAAGTGGTTGCCCTTATTTGCTCGAACAGCACTTAGAAACTGAAAAGAGTGATGGGAAACACGCCTTGCTCAGCTTTCTGTCTCACAATAACAGTCCACATTAGTATGTAAATGATCAGAAAGTTTTATCTTAAATCCCCCAAAGGTTGACTAACAAAACTGATGATGGTCTTTTTCTTAGTTAATTCATCTTAGTTAATGTGTCTGGCTGTGACAATATACCGAACATGAATATTAAAAGAAGATGACTTTAGAGGGTGGTTTGCTTATATGCTGGGAAATGTCTTGGGATTCCATTGTGTCAGCAACTGAGGTTTTGGTGGGTTCAAGAAGGGTGAAGAAGTTAAGGGACTGGAATAGCCACTTCTGTCAGAAAAAAGAAGCAGTATGGTTCAGGAGTAAATAAACCAGCAGGAGGAGGCAGTACATTGTGTTAACACTATCTCTAAGCCAACTGAAGAGAGAAAGAAAGTGGGCTGTGAAGAATCTTGAGGCGTGTGAGGAAACCAAATGAAATACTGCCATCTCCCAAAATGTGTGCGTAGGTGACAAACCTCCACAACATATTTTCTAGCCGTGCATATTTGGTCTATCTATAAGATGATACATTTAGTAACATTATCAGTATCATTATCAAGTATCTGGCAGCGGCAACCAAGAACAGGCACAAACAACGGACGAATTAACTTGTAGTTGCCTGTAAACCACAATGACTCAGTTTACACTTAGTCACTTCATGCGTATTGGGCAGATTGGAGAGATATAAGATCTAAAAAAAATTCAGTCATTGCATCCAAGAAAGATTCGAGACAGACTGAAATCTCATTGCCAAATGTTAAAAAACAAAATAATAATCCAAAACTGAGGCATTTGGTAGAAATAAGTTTTACAAAAAAAAGTGAGAATAGTGAAAACAGTCCACACCCAGGTCCGTGTATTTCGCTCAATAACCACGATGTTGAAAACAGAGGCTGCTGCTGACTTTTTTCAAGTATAATATTTAAGAGGTTGCAGCAATCTTAACAGAGGAGGCTCTATTCAAAATCTCAGCAACTGATACTGAAAAAACATGCATGTCTGAATACCACTGGGGCTAAGGAGAACACTTTTGTACTACCAAGAAAAGAAGAAGAACTGAGTGACGTGATACGCCTGGATCTATAAATATAAAGATCGTTTGTTCGTTGCCAATGCTTGCTATAGCCTTCTGGAGGTATCGGTGATCTAATTTCATTTTTGTAATGGTGGCCGCAGAGTTGAAAACTGGTGATTCACCCACACTCAAACTCTAATTACTGCAGCCTTAATGTAGGCTTGTGACTGGTGGCTGTTTAATGGTTCTACAGATTTACGATGTCGGATCATAACGTCCTCTGTGGATACCATTTGTTGATTAGTACTTGGTTCTTTTGACATCTGTGAATCCTCACTCTGTTTTAGACCACAGTAACATCCAATCCTGTTTTGCTGGTTAACTGAACAGCAGAACAGAGGAAGTCTGGTGATTGTTAATCATTACCACAGGAATTGTACCCCATCCAGAAACATAGCAGCCATTTTCTCTTTTATACCAGTAGTGAAGAATTTCAATTGAAATTATAACAAGTATCGAGTTATGACCTTCTACGGTATTTCCATCCATTTATATGTCAAAATCTGGTCTTCCCTGCAACTACAAATTCATGCACTGTATAATTCATACACAGGATAATTTTAAAAGGGGAAGAGGCTATGTCTGACACATTCAAACAGGCATGACCTGAATATAAATTACTAATGTCCGTGGGTGAAAGCAAATTACTCAGTGTCTCTGGTAACACGGAGAAGGATCAAACCTTGCACACATAATTTTAGAATTTGAACACTAAATGTGTTTTAGAGTCAAGAGGAAAGAAAGGCTACAAACACAGCAAGTATCAGAGAGGATGTAAACCATTAATCCAGTACAAAGTGACCCATAATCATGGATCCTGAAATATTAATGTGTACTACAATTTAATTTAAGAGATGTAAATCAAACTATGAGGGCAGATTGAGTACACAAGTGTAAACGATCTGCAGTACAATTCCCATTTTGCTTATAAAAGTGAATTTACCAACCTTGCTCTGCATCGACCGCAGCTCTTCACTAAGGTGACAGTTGACTTTAAGGAGCTGTTGTATTTTGGCTTCTGATGCAGTGAGCGCGCTCTTCACCTCCATAAATTCCTGCACTGTGATTGGTCCATCGGAAAGGTCGGATGACTCTGAGCTCTGCAGGAAAACATATTACACGGGATAGGATTCATTCAGTCAGTTTTTTATTATTTTATTTAAATATCTAGATTGTATCAAGTCCCCAAAAAAAACATTAACCTTGGTCCTTCTATCATTGCAGCTGTCTCCACAGGTGGCCTCTTGCACTGGATCTTCATCTGATGCCACACTGTCGTAATCTGGCTGGTCATTGTCCTGGCTCTCACTGTTATGGCGACTGTCTATTCCCTGAAGGATCAGCTCCACATTCTCTGAAGGCAGACCACCAGATCAAAGTATTAAAGATCAAACAGGCCCTACTGGGTACAGGCATCTGTATAAATAAAAAAAGCTAAGGAACACATTTTATTTAGCATTCAGTCCAAGTCAGGACTTCTTTTTTCTTCATTAGCCCTAACAATCCTCCTTTAGTATGCACATGGAAAACAAGGCTATGGTGTGGTTTGCTATAATATACAGAAAGCAGGAGTTTTCATTATTAAAGCCCCAATCCACCATCTGTGTTTAGCTACAATGCTGCACAAACATCAGCACATACGGTCCACATTCTAATTGTGGCCTTTATAGCCGAGCCCACACGATCCACATTTATATGCAGAACTCACGACTGACTCTTAATCTTATTTGCAACAACCAATTTAGGCTTTTTTCGCTCCTCTGTTTTGTCTCTATCTTTTTTTGTATATACTAAGGAACACATTTACTGCAATACAAAAGTGCATTAGCAAGAAAATTCAAAGTCTGTTGAAATTAAGAACTGAAAGACATATTGTACCTTTGGGACTTTCGCAGGAATTACCCCACTGCCGTCGTTTAGCATCAGTTAAAATATCAATGACCAGGGTGGCAAACTCGTGAGCACTAAACCGTGCCAATTTTTGACGACCCTGAGAAAAAGAACGTATCAAAACAGCGCTGTCAAATACAGTATTCATGTGACGAATTGAGGTTTAAAACAGGAAGTGACACTGATGCTGAACACTTGCCTGGTTTCTGGTAGATGAGTACTCTGGATTGACAGGCAGAAAAGGCACAACTGTGGTGTCGGTTACAAGTGTGCTGTGGTTCTGAGTGGCCAACCACACTGAAAAACACAATGCAGCACATACAAGATAGAAATGAAAGAGCAGGCATAAACAGCATTATATATAGAGTTTGTTTTTTACAGTTTTGGAAATTTCACCTGCATCTGTTTCTCTTCGGTCAACTTCATCATAAACATCCATCGCCAGTTCTTCAAACTGATGGTTACTTAGCTGGAACAAAATAAAGCAGTATTTCTGGTTCAGCTGAATAGCAAGTGAATAAGAATACATTCTGGAGCTCAGACCATATACAAAAATATCTCACCGACTGGAGCTTCTTCTTTGCTGCTTTAGCAAATTCTGACAAATCTAGGCTGCTTTAGACGAAAGAATTCAAATTGATTATTTTTCTGCTAACAAAATTCCACACAGAGAGACACATAATGGCAAAACTAACACACATACTTACTTATTTCTTATCCATCAAAAGAATGCAGCATAGGAAAAATAAGATTATTATTAATTTGTGAATGTCTATCGAACTGCCTTCATACAGAGCCAAAGTAAAACATGTCAACATCTGTGCATGACAACATCTTAACTAATAGATATAAAACAACATCCCTATGACTTAAAACACCCAGTACCTGTCTGCCATTTGTGGGATGATGAAGTGTTGTCCGTTTCTGTGATCTACAACACAACAAGGACATGGGACTGAGCTACCATAAAAAACAAACAAACAAAAAAAACATCGGCCCTAAAATGTCATGCAGCAGCTACGCTTGATGTGTCTACTTACCCGGTCGTCTACCACAAAGGTAAAATGTTAACCGGTCAGTGAGTTCATACTGTATCTCCACTAGCCTCTCTGCCAGCTCCTGGTGCCCAGCTTGTCTGCATGGATTAGGAATAAAAGGTCATGTTTCAGAAACATGGGACTTTTCTAAGGCTGAATGCTTCGGGTAGGACGCCATTGAATTGAAGTTTTTGTTCCAACTTTTGCTAAACTAGTCGAGCTGAGTCAGCTAGTACACTGTGCTACAGACTTTTTCCTTCCTCTCTTGCCTCACTTAGTCATACTCTTATTGAATTAGTCACACTGACATGATGTCAGTGTGTCTGTGTATAATGTCCATTGTAGAGTGGGGCGTGCTAAATATTTTAGCCATTTCAGCTGAAGACTGTTTGTTTCCAGTTTGTAATGAGGCCTGTTCTACGCATTAGTGAGAAAGTAACAAAACGCAATATTTCGTCATAAACACCTCAACATATAAGTAGTACACATTTTATACATGCACTAGTTTGTTTCTGTGTACGTGCTAAATTTTCCAAAGGATGGAAAAAGGATCATTTCCTGTAGCATAGCCCCCAGTGAGCTGGGCTGTTCTTAAGGTGCTGCTTGCAGACACACTACAGGTTATTAATGTGAAGCACAACAATATTGTGGCATCTCTAAAAGCATAATGTGTTATTAACATTAAATAGTGTTGGTACAGACACACCCCTACTCATACCCTTAAAAAAAAACATACTTTAGTAGAAGAAATAGCCAGTGTTATATTAAAAACATAGGCCCTGTTTTACCTTGCATAATCAATGGGGGTCTTTCCACTGGAGTCCAGAGCCCCGGGATCAGCTCCATAAACTGCCAACAGTTCTGCTTGTAACATTTGTCCTGCTTTTGCAGCTATGTGTAGTGGGGTATTTCCTTTCTCCTGTTGTCCCCCCAAAAGAAAAAACACAACGATGAAGCATTAGTATTATCACAACTTAAACAAAATGTTTTTGCTTATTCCACTACACTTACTGGATGGAAGAAGTTGGCCTGTGCTCCCAAAGATAAGAGTCTTAGGCAGGTCTCCAGGTTTCCAGTCCGAACACTGGAGTGGAGTTGCTGAAAGGAGATTGACTAGTAAGTTTGTTTTAATTTGACTGTTAAGTGCTGCATACACAGAGTGTTGGCTTCATGAGATACACCGACCCAGAACTGAGAGACATGATGCATTATAGTGCTGTAGATTTAGATTACTGCAGGTAAGAATACATGAGGGGCATCGTTTCAAAAAGGTGCACGGATAAGACAATGAGTTAAGACAAAAAAGAAAAAAAAATTGTAATTTGTAAAGACTGATAGTTGAGCTCAGACAGCCTATACTACTTAATAGTCATAGTCCTAGTGTGACAAGTACAAGGAAATGTAAGTGCAGTTCATCAAAACTGCATCAATGTATGAATATGCCAAACCACTTCTGAAATGAATAGGAAGTGGTCATATATCAAAGTTAAAAATCCAAAAAGCACTCATTGTGCTGTGGTAAAGCGAGTGCAAAATGTAGACACATGTCTGGCTTTATTTCACCACAACACCACTGGTTTCACAACAATTTTTGCATCGAAAATCTAAAAAATGTTGGCAGATGAAAAAGTGTGGAGAAGTTACCACAAAAAAAGAAAAACAGAATATTTCCTCACCTTGCTGAGGTCTTTTGCGGTTACACTGTCATCCTCCCGACAAGGCATCCGATGGACATACGCCAACATCTGATATTTGGCCTTGATGAACTCTGTCTTGTTGGGACTGCAACAAAACAACAAAAGATGCTCACATCTAAAACCAGGGACACTGAAAAACTGGGCCACCATTGCTATTTTCAAGACAAAACCATGTCAAATAATCAACTATATATGTTGGTTTAAAACAAACAACGTTGAAAACATATGTCAACTGGGGACGTCCTAATGTCTAATATTGAAATCAGACAAAATATCTTTTTGAGTGTAGAGTATTTGATTTGTGGCAAAGCAATTGAGTGATCCAATATACCACATCACAGGATCCAGGGTATCTTGCTGTCAATTAAAATCGACAAACATAAACTCAGATATGTCCATGCCTGAACCCCTCCCCCTTTTGCAATTAGGGTTACAAATTCTGGGAAAGACCTCCCAAACAAATCCAATCCAAAGTATATCTATCCTTCCTCTCTGTCTTGTGAGCACCTTTATCTCTGCTGATCTCTGTACAGAAACTACAGTACAGTATACTAAATTAGCAGGGAAGCCAACAACAAAGCCCAACTTTGTTTTTAACATTAATAAACAAGAAAACTCCACCCCATGTCCTAATGTCAATACTAGAATACTTCCTTGTTTTGTGAATGAAGGAAGTTGACGCAGCTGCAGGGTCTATGTTTGACCATTCAGTGCTGTTCAGCCCTGATAGTCCCTGAACAATGAGAAAGCACAATCCCCCAAGAAGGGGCCATTTTTATACACCTAAAAAACTATTCTTCAGGAACTAAATTTAGTTCCTCTGATTTGAAACACAAGTTTAGTTCCTGAGTTCTTCAAAAAGCTCTCTGCGGTTGAAACACCTAATAAGATAGCATTCATCTTGTAACTTTTAATTTAGAATCGAGGATAGTTGCCTCCTGTTTGGTGCAATGCATACTCTCTGTTTCTGTCTGGTGATTGAACGCGTTGGCTCTGAGCATGAGGGTCCGACTCAGCATGGCTGTGTTTATACGTGGCTGAGTGTTTATCTTCACTCCACCAGCCAGACACCAGACCGACACACTGTTTATACCTGGCAGTGAATGTGGGTGACTTCATCACATCTCTCATTTTGTTTTTTGTTATGAGTTACAGTACAAACCGCTCCATGACAAAAAAAAAAACATTCGCAGTAAAGGAAAAGCTGCCTAAACCCTTTAAAATGAACTTTCTTGTATAATCAGTTAATCAACAAAACTGTAAAATCAAGCCCATATAGCTTATTGTGATTAGAATACTGCCACTTGCATTTAACAATCATTTTATTGCGTATTTTCCCCATCTGCATCGAGTCCTTAAAGTTACTTGAGACGGACTGGCCATGAGTCATCGCTGCGGCGCAGAGGGCCGATTCTGCATGTTCACTGACCTTAAGTATGGAAATCAATTTAGCCAATAGAGCTTTATAACAAAGTGCAAACAAGCGCACCAAAATCAGCACTGACACATGAAAATCCTTAAAAGCACTTACTGAACTCTGTCCTGGGGGTTGGCTTTGCGCTTCCCACTCACTGAAGAGGAAGGGTCCAGAAGACTATGCTCCCATATGGAATTAGCTCCATTGCCATACAGCGTCTGGACCATCTAAAAAAAATGAACCCACATAACAGTTTACCTGAAACCATTGACATTATATATAAAAGGTTGTCCTCTAGTCATTTGGTGGTGTGTCTCATGGTGCAACCACGGTATCCAGATTCAAATAAACATCTTTTGCATCTGTGTGTTTGGTGCAGGGCTTGTGTCTCCTCACCTGTAACTGGGAGGATGGCCACGGAGAATGAGTCAGATGTCGGACTTGAGAGCTGTGTCGCCCCAGACCTCGATGGATGCTGCAGCACTCATCGCAGATCAACACACCCCTGTTAACAGAGGCCCAACGTGGCTCTAGAAGAAGATGCGAGGGTTAGTTAACCCAACAGGCTGACCTTAATAGAAGAGTATGACCTTACACACAACCTTAACCCGAGGCGTTTATGGGGAACCAGGCGAGGACATTGGCTAACACCTCTTGGTTGCTTGCTTCCTAATGTCTTCGACACATCCAAAAATTACAAATTCAAACCGGGGGACAATATTAGCTACTTGTTATCAGTCATTTTAGTCGTAGCGAGCCAGCTCGTTAAGCTAACCCATTCGGTGAAGCTGACACAACGTTATTGGCTGGCTAGTTAAACTATAAAAACATCACTGAAGACAATTCAAGCGAAGAGTTTAAGAATCAGACAAGTTAATGTGATTACACAGACGCGACATATTTTAACAAACGTTTCCAGCTCGAGAAACCTCACAGCATTTACAATAACCCATTTAGGTCATTTCTAGTGAGTTACCAGCGTTTGGTAACGTTAACTAGGTTAGTTTGGTTAACTAACTAACTGTACGTGAGTCGTAACCTTAGGAAGGGCTAGCTGCTTAGCTAGGCAGCTAAAGCTAGCTGGTTTGGCATCATTACCCGGGGCACTGCAATCAGCGCAGACCTCTCTGCTTCGTACTCGCTTTGACATCCCTCGACGTAAATCCTTAAGAGTCCAGGAAAGACAGATATTTGGAAAGGTACGTTACAACACAGCTGGACACAGATAAGACGGGATATTGCGCCCCAGCAGATTGTCTGTAGCGATTCTAGCAGGCAAAGCCACTGTGCTGGTCTGCCCTCCCTACTGTTGAACAAAGCGGTGTCCCATTCTAACACTCACACTGCCTCCTCGGGTGCTTCCTCGGGTGCTTCCTCGGGTGCCTCCTCGTCCGCTTCCTTCCTTGTTCCCCTTGATGTCTGTCCTATGCGACTACATTATTGACCGATTCGCCACTAATAAGGGGCAGTGTGATGGGTGCTGTGTGTACTGTATGTGGTATTAAAATGTGAGCTTAAAAATGTGACAATCTGGTGTTGGGTATTGATAAAAAAATAATTCAGAAAACTTTTACCAGCATGTCTCGAGTGCATTTCTGAGGTACTTCACTTGAACATGCAACTTTAAACTACTGCACATTTCAAAAGATTGCACTTTTTACTCCAATACAGTTATCTGACAGCTAATGTAGTTACTTTGCAGACTGATATTTTACAGCCTCAGCTTATAAAATATGAGACATTATTAAATATATATTATATATATATGTTCAATAACTTTGTTAAAATGAGTGCCCCATTGACCATCTACAACACTAACATGCTGATTTATAGCATCAGTTAAAATGATATCAATTGAACACTCTTTCTGCTTCATATTAGTACTTATCCTTTAATATTTAACTGCATTTTGCTGATTAATATGGATCTTGTGGGATTTTAATACTTCTTTAACCATAGATCTCCACCCACCGACACTGTCAAGGCATGTGCCAGTTCCACACATTTAATTTTCAACAAAAATGCATTTAGTTCATGCCTATGTATCAACTTAATTTCTAGGCTTTGTATTCAATCTTACTCATTTAAAATCCTCTTGTCCTCTTCTTCTCTGGTTCACTTTAGCATACACCTCTGCCTGTACAAAATACATCCTATCCTAGATCTCACTGCTTTCTATTTCACGTCAAATGTTACTTCAGTGTGATTGGACACATTTCATGGACTTGCACCTCTTCCGCTGCCTACTGCCGCGCCATCTCCAAGGAGTAATAAAGAAACAGTCATTGGACCAGTCGGCGGTTAAATAGGCAAAGTGTATCCAGCCCAGCACCAATCTGAAAAGCGTTTACTTATCATTCCCCTGCTGATGGGGGATTTAGATTGTGTGTTCTGTGGTCAGTGTGTTCATTCATGTTGGTTTTTATGAGGAAATGAGCTCGTCTGTCTGCAGTCTCCCTTCTCTTTTAATTTCAGGTTGTGGCCAGTATCAGTGTCATGAAGACTCATTGCCTCTTATTCAGTTATTAATTTGACCTACTGATGACCCAGTGTGACCCTAGAAAAAGGGTCTTAATGAATACAATTTTTTGGCATTGGTGCTATGCGAGATTTGGATTGTGCTGATATATCTTTTGTTTCTGCTCCATTTTCATTTGTGATGTTTTTACCCTTGTTTTGGTAGAGTGTCAGTTGAGGTTTAAGGTTTTTATACTGTAACCTAGAGTGATCAACCCATGACAAAGACCAGAGTAGGCAAGGGGGGGGGGGAATATGCCAATATATGGCCTACTGTCAGATGATATAAATGTGTCTACTGCAGTAATTGTTCCATGCTATTAATACCATGTTACTGTAACTATCCTGTTAATATCTCTGAGTGTATTAGACCATTGTGGTCATTGTGGAGCAGGACTGACAATTCAGTGACAACACTGGATCTTAATATGGTTTTTATTATGGTTATTATACCCATTAACAATCTCGCAGTTGATTTAGAAACAATAAACATTATATCACAATATACAGTAAGTATTGATACTGTGCTATAAACTCTGTATACCATACACCATAATATAGAAATGTATCCATCCAGTGAAGAGGGTGTACAAAATAAGAGGAACACCCTTTAATGTAATTCAGTGCAACAAGCTACGGCCATGAATACTTGAACAACACCTCTTCTGTCTCCATAAAACCCAACCATTATGTGTCTCAGCCACATTAAAATTCCAATGTGATCATCGGGATGACCATAATGAAGTACAGCTTTGCCAAAGCTGAATGGTTTACATATCACTACACTATACAACTTATAAATAAAATAATATATGCAATAGGATGAATATAGTTTAACAATAAAATGTAATGTTAATGGTGGGGTGGTGAATGCATTAAGTGTTTCCGTTATTCACTTTCTGTAATTGTCATAATTAACTCAATGAGGTCTTGATTGATTTGACCTGGGGCTCATTAACTTTAATTGTCATGCATTGGGGGAAAATGAGGCTTTGAAGATTTTATGGATTAAAGTGACTGAAAAACAAAAAAAACACCAAATTTTTTTTTTTATTTCATTAAATGTTTTTTTCATATATATATATATTGTGTATATTATATAGGGAGTGGGGGGGATATGTGTAGGTGTAGGCGTTGTATGGTTTAACGTATAGGCTACTGTGACTTTAAAGGGGTGTTGGTTGGCTGAGAGGTAACAGATAGGTTTAATTTAGTCGCTAAGAACACATCGTGCATCTCGGATCCTCTCTGCCTTTTTAACCACTGTTTGTCTACGTTGCTTTCAAGACCCTTCTCCAAAAAAGCCGTGCGTGTCAGTGGCTGCACCCTGCACCCGGAGCGATGGGAGGTACATTATTATTTTCCTGTTGTGAGCCTATCATCATTTATTTCCGATACTGCAAATCTGATCAACATATTCATCATGTTTTCTCCCGTGACAGAGGCCGAGACGCGTCAGAAACTGCTGCGCAATGTAAAGAAAGAGGTTCGTTGCATTTATTTTTCGTTTCTCGCTCATCACAGTTTATGTTTACTGGCTCTGTAAGCGTAGACAGTGTGTGTGTGTGTGTGTGTGTGTTTCGGGTTTGTGCCACGACTACGCCACAGGCCTGTTTATCATAAAATGTATACATACAATTTATACATTATTAACATGAATAAGAGGAGATGCAATTGGGCTGCCAGTGTAATGGTAGACTGGTGTGTTTTTTGACTGCTGTTGGACTGGCGTAAAGATGATGATGGTGATGATGATGACGATGATGGTGATGATGATGATGACGACAATGATACAGATGATGATGATCATTTTTTATAGGGGGGGCGAAACTACACATTTAAGATGCAGATGCATTTGTTTCTAACCCATGCATAACCTGTTTTCTAATATCCTGGAACAGTCTCTCTCTCTCTCTCTCTCTCTCTCTCTCTGAAGAAATCATTTAATAAACTGACAGCCCTTTAACACACCATCTTTGTATCCAAAACTCAAAGGTGCCACCTTGGCCTCTGTTTCATTAGTGTGTGCTCAAGCCAACCATTAAATGCAAAAAGTCCAACCCAAGCTGGGTGATTTATCCCTGAATTCAGGGCAATTTGAATATTAATCTACATAGAAATTAAAGAGGGCACACCACAGGAACCTTCCAAACTGCTCAGTGACTCTCTCCAGGGAGAGAAAACAGGATGTTTTATTCATTGCTGCGAAAGCCGGGTACTTCCAGGCTTATCGTGTCCGTGCTCCCCCTCACCTGTGACTCATTGCCTCTCAAACATCCATGACTCTAGTGCTACATCCTCCATCCTGCCGCAAGGAGGGGCTTAGCTGTGATATATAGATTTAAAACACAGCATATAAGTAAAATAATGGATTTTTGGCATTTTAATTTCTTTAATACAAAGCAGAATTTTCAGGTTGTTTATTTGTATGTAGAACAGGTACACAAACAATTTTGTGGTCTACAGACATCTCATCTGTAATTTTACAATTCTGGACAATAGAATTCCAATAAACACATAAAATGGTAGAAAATTCTCACCGTAGTTTATGACAGGAGTGTTGTGGTACACTACTCTCTCACTCTGTGGACACAGCAAAGAATCTAACATTAAATTCAGTCAGTTTTGCAGTTAAATGTTGCATTGCTTGTCATCAACCATAAGTACTTCGTAGAACATGACCTTTTCCAAAATGTTAGGGTTCACAAGCAGCCTACATTTGCTAAAGTAAGTAAAATGTCAACCTCGAAAATTGTATTCATTGATGATGATGATGATGAGAGGATTGACAACAAGCGTTTTATACAAAGAAATGGAGGGCAACTTAATCTATTTATTATAAATTAACTTAAAGGGGCAGTCCACCAATTATCCACATCCAATTCATTTTCATAGTCATAAGGAGTGTCTTCTGTGTCTTTGGAAGAGCTTCGTTAAGTCTGAGAAAAATACTCCTGAGGATGTCATCAGGGTTTTCTCAGGTTATCTTGGAGACTGCAAATGTATAGATGAGAGGCTGAATTCTAAACATGATATTAAGATGTGTGTATTCACTCAACAGGGAGGATCCCGAGTTGCATTATGGGAAGTGTTTGGCCGTTAACAAGTTAAAAGTCTAGATTTTTTGCTGCGTTGATTTGATACAATTTTTAAAAAATCAGTTTTTTGCTAGTTATCTGATATCTGTGCCTGGTATGTGCCTTACAATAATAACTTTCTCTAAGGATCAGTCCTAGGTGTGAAGAACCAAATTCCTCTGCAACATCCAGAAAAGTAAAAAACAAAAAAAAGGCTAGAGGCAGAAATTGACTAGTGAGCCAGACAGATGAGTTTACACAATAAATAAATAATTAGATTTTTTTGTTATCCTCATGAATGTGTTGTGGGATTGTACTGCTCTTTCAATGCTCATCATTACCTCTTGTACGATATTCCCGGATTGCTTCCTCTTGTGCTCCTTGTTTTGACTCCCTGTCACCTTAAGTAGCTGTGTCGGACAGATTAAGTCTTCTCTCACCACCTCTCTCTCTTAGGTGAAACAAATTATGGAGGAGGCAGTAACGAGGAAATTTGTGCACGCAGACAGCAGCCACATCATATCCTTCTGTGGTAAATGTATTTTATTACTATTGTGATTGTATTGTACACTAAGCCAGCTTTCGTGGGCAGGATTTTCCAATATTCAAGGTACATAATAAAGGCCTCTTCCATCAGCTTTAATAGTTAACATTAACTTAAGAATGGGTATCATAGGCTACACAAGAGGGGGGTAGATAAACTAAACAAGATAGAGAACTTTTGTGGCATAATTTTGTTTGCTAATTTCAGAAATTATAGTGCAGGACATGGGGTATTAAATGGTCACAGTATTAGCTACAACCCCATTTTCATGTACAGTGCAGAATGATGTTTGACATCAGTTTGTCGAGCCGTCACCTCCTACGAGTTCGTCCTCACAGTGCAAAATGGTCCTTTACAGTCTGTTTGAGCACTGTAAATCCTAACGATTTTTTTTTCATAATGCTATTAGTCATGTCTATTTATATTTAATAAGGTGGATGGATGGATATGTATTAAAGTAGACTAACACCCTTCAAAGGTGTTGATAGGACTGAGGCGTGTGTGATTCACATCCCTCATATCCTAGCAACTGTAGACAGTGTTGGGCAAATTTCTATGTCTATTTCTACACCTGTGCTTGCCTTTCACCTGTTTTTTTATTATTTCTTTTTAAATATTAAGGCTCAAGGCTTTCACAATGGGGAAATTTTAGCTACTGTGTGATATATGAGATCAAAACAAAACTCAAGGACAAATAAAAAGATTCCACCTCGAGGAAACAAAAACAATAAAATCGAATTGAAAAAAAAACTAAATCAAATAAAGTAGTAATATAGTTTGTGTGTGTGTGTGTGTGTTTGTGTGTGTATAGCTGTAGTGGAGGCCTGCATGCTACACGGACTGAAGCGTCGTATTGCAGGTCTGCTGTGCAGTAACAAGGTTGCAGCACTCTTTATGAAGGCGGCAAAAACCTTTTCGCCTGCTGAGGAACTCTGCCACAAGGTCCAGGAACTGGAGCAGCTTATCGAAAACAGGTGAAATAAAATCATTATATGCATTCTTTCTCTACTATATAACTCTCCCCTTTACATTCTACTTTCATGTGCTATGGTGCCTCCTAATGACTCACCCTGTCCTATATGGCTGTCTCATTTGTTGGGTTTTTTTTCCATTTCTTAGCAAGCAGAACAATTCTTCACTGAGTAATGACCGCAGTCTGCAATCCAAGTTGGCCAACCTCCCTCCTCAGGCACTAAAACACCTGTGGATCCGGACTGCACTGATGGAGAAGCTCCTGGACAAGATTGTCCTGTACTTAGTAGAGAACAGCAGGTACTGTTATACATTGTTAAACCCAATTATAAGTTACTGGCTATAGAAGGTTATGTCCTCCATTTCTTATACATTCACGTTTACCAATTCCTTTACTCGATCTCAAAGAACAGCCTGATGGTGTCTGTTTCTTGTATTCTGCAGCTCAACCCCCCCCCCACCCCCCCCGTGAATGTTCTAGAAGTTTTCATCATTTTTGTAATTTATGCAAAACATTTTATTCTTATAAATGTTCTCCTTTTGCACAGGCTGTATGTCAACATCTTATGTTGTTATTTTACAGATATTATGGCATGCAAACAGAAAGTTGGGTTTAATTTCAAAATCCTAAAATGTTCTACATATTTTAAATATTGTTTCCTGCAGTGCCTTCTATGAGAAAGAGGCCATGCTGATGGATCCTGTGGATGGACCAATTCTTGCATCTCTATTGGGTATTTATAAAGTGCAATAACCTACACATCAACAATCAAACCCTTTATTTTGGCCTTACAGTAATAACTTTCAGTTTATATTAATTTTTACAGTTGGCCCTTGTGCTTTGGAGTACACCAAAGTTAAGACTGCAGACCATTTCTGGACAGACCCGTCTGCTGACGAGCTTGTGCAGCGGCATCGCATCCACAGTGGCCACTGTCGGCAGGATTCACCCTCCAGACGGCCTGCCTTGGTTAGATAGCGAAGGGTTTAAATGATTTTAATCAAATAATCATCTATAAACTACTATATGCAATATCAGATGTGTACTACTGTCTCGTTAACCTGTATCAGATCCAGAAGAGACAGTCCAGTGGTAGCATGGATGATCGCCCTCTCATGTGGGTGAGGGACTATGTTGAATCACTGCACCAAAACTCCAGAGCCACACTTCTGTTTGGAAAGAACAATGTCCTGGTGCAGCCGGTACGTGTTTCCAGTATATCCTTCCTTTTTAATACAATAATAATACAATCCTAATACCTGCTTTACGAGAGGCTTGTTTGCTTCTTGTTGCTTGTTTCTGTGTATTGATTTATACCCCAATTATCTAAATAGTATTGAAATCAGACATGTTGTGGTTTGAAAGATGTTACTTGTGTGTGCAGAGAGATGACATGGAGGCCATCCCAGGCTACCTTTCTCTTCATCAAACTGCAGACCTCATGACACTGAAATGGACGCCCAATCAGCTGATGAATGGCAATGTGGGGGAGCTAGATTCTGAGAAAAGGTTAGGCCAACAGACCACAATCTAATAAAATCAAATTCTTGTTTTTGCACTGGTGACTCAATGCCTCCTATTCTCTCATATTTCTTTCAGTGTGTATTGGGATTATGCTATGACAATTCGTTTGGAGGAGATTGTGTATCTCCACTGTCATCAGCAAGGTACACTGATCCTCTCATATTAGGTAACTGAAGTAGGAGTTTTATTTATCTTGTTTTTTACTGTGTTCATTTCTTTAGTAAACAGTGGCGGGACAGTAGTTTTAGTGAGCCAGGATGGGATCCAGAGACCTCCTCTACATTTCCCCAAAGGAGGCCACCTTCTCCAGTTTCTCACCTGCCTGGAGACTGGCCTACTACCTCATGGACAGCTGGACCCACCACTATGGAATCAGAGAGGAAAGGTAAACATGATTACGCACTAATAAAATACTAATGTATCCACTTATATTTTATTTATACATATATATAAATTCAAGCAATCATGCTACATTTACCTACAATTAGACCTGTTATAACAATTCTTCATATACTATTCAGGGTTAGCATAGATGAGTACATTGTATTTTTCATTCACAGGGAAAGGTTTTCCCCAAACTGCGAAAGAGGAGTCCACATGGCTCATGTGATTCAGTATCAGACAAGGAAGATGATGAAGCAACCGATTATGTGTTTCGAATCCTCTTTCCTGGCATTCAGATGGAGTTCAGTAAGTGTCTTCAATCTTCCTCGTCTTCCTCCCTGATCTAATCTAATGAAGCATGATCGGAGATTACATCTACGATTACATTATTCTCTTAATACTGATTTACAGTTTAGACAATTTCACTTTAGATAAATCTGTTTTCCCTAGGCACTTGCTCAATGTACATCTTTCTAATTAATTTCTCTCTAATGTTAAACTGCTACATTTCATATTTTTTTTTCCTGCCTATTCAGTGCCTGTGTGTCCATTTCATATTTAGTCCCGTCGACAATCAGGAGACTTTGCATGGACATACAGTAATTTGTCTGCCACATCTTCATCTCCATCTTCTCACTTGGTTTGTTTTTTCCATGTTTTATTTAAACATTTTTTCTAATTATTTGCAGACATGCACTTTTTATGTCCAAATCAATTGGAATTTCATCTGGTTTTACATACTCATGATGATAGCAGCAATGATAATGGCTATTATGCTGTGCAGTGGCCCTGGAACTGATGGACCAGGGTGTGAACATGTGGCAACCAACACCCAGAAAGTCCTCGTGTTCTTCCTGCTCACAGAATGGCTCTTCTGATGGCTCTCTGCCTAATGGCTGTAATCAGGAAAGGTAAGTATTTCCTAGGGACACAGGCTCAAATCTAAATTCAGTTTAGGCCTATCGGCTAAATTAGCCATTTCCCTTCCCTACCAGGGCTCCCTTAAAACTCCTTTGTGACACCATGAAGTACCAGATAATCTCCCGTGCTTTCTATGGATGTGAGTACAAACAACTGTGTGACTTTAATTCATTGTGGATTCATTTCATTGCTCCGGGTAATATGAAAACTTTTATTTTCTCTCCAGGGCTCGCATACTGCCGTCATCTGTCCACAGTTCGTACCCACCTTTCTGCTCTGGTCAACACCACTATAGTTGATCCTGATGTGCCCAGTGATGCCCGAGGAGGCCTATCTGTGGAGGTCTGGGGCAGGTTCCTCAAGGACAGCTCTGTAAGATTAACAATCTGGTTTTAATTCATTACACTATTAAATAGTTATTGTAAGTAGTTCGTACTGATAAATACCATTCCTAATGTTGTTCAGGCCTACGAGGAAAAGGAGATACACAGGCTTGTGTATTTTGGTGGTGTGGCTCCTTCACTACGCAAAGAAGTGTGGCCCTTCCTGTTGGGACACTACCAGTTCACCATGACTGAGAAATGCCGACTAGAGGTATTTCTATGTGCTGTCACACTGTATAATTCTGAGATCATAAGGTACACATATGCACCACAGGGTATGCAGCGATCTTCGTTTACGCAAGGTTTCTGTGTCAGATTGATGAGCAGATGCGGACCATGTATGAGCAGACTATGAAGGAGTGGCAGGGTTGTGAGGCCATTGTTCGTCAGAGGGAGAGAGAGAAACACGCTGAGGCCATTGCCAGGTGTTCATCTGGAGCCAGTGCGGAAAGAGGACCAGTGCAGCGGGACTCCACCATCAGTACAGATGCAAGTTTGACCTTTTAGAGTAGAACATGCGTAGAACCTTATGTAACCATTGTCACAACTGACAAACCCATTATTAGGAAACTGTTTTTTTGTGTTATGAGGAAACTTCTGAGCAAGTTGGCTGACAGTTGTGCTTTTGGTCTCTTGTGTGATGCTTTTCCCCACTTTAGTCGTCTCTAAGTAGCAGTTCAGATCAACAGAATGCCCACTCACAAAGTGATTCCAGCAGTAGCGCACAGGTAGTTTTTGAGTGTAAACATCACAACAATAATGATCTCTAGTAAAATACCATACCAGTGTTTATTCATGTCTTAGCCCACTTATTTACAACTTATATAGAGTTTACAATTTTTCAAAGCTTACCATAACTTTTTATTTGAGATTGATTTCTCATAACTTATGGTATGCCTTGGAATTTTTTCAGCAATAATGTAAAATATAAATGATTTTTAGCTAATGGGCTAACACATGCAAAAACCACTAGTGTAATCCTTCAACATTTGTCCATTTCATTGCTAAAAGATACAAAATGCATTGCATGTTTACCATTTTCCTTTGGTTACCAGGTATTTGGATCGGTTGAGGCAGTGAATCAGATTGAGACTGAACTCAGGGCTGAGGAAGGAGAAATACAGCACACTTGTCCTCCGAAGGATATCACAACTGGCACTGCAGACACCCCACAGCTTCCCTCCTGCAACCCCTCATCCCCATCAAATCAACATCCCGGGCCAGAAAACAGCCCTCCTGCAACAGAGTCAGCTGTTGGATCTACCACCTCTCATCAGTCAGTGGAAGCATCAGAAGTCTTAAATGAGAAAACCACAACTGAGCCAGGAGGGGAGGATGTAATTCATCCAGTAGCAAAGGACAAGGATTCAGAGACAAAGATGGAAACAGTTTCAGAAAGTGAGGTGGTTAAGGACTGTGAAATCACTAAGTCACAAGAGACATCTGAACCTGACAAAAAACCTGAAGTAGAAGAAAACGATATAACAACAAATGAGCAATCTGCATATTTAAAAGCAGTAGACACAAATATGAATTTAAGATCTGTTCCAGAGAAAACTAATGTTCTAAAGCTAGAAACAGAGATTCATAACGAATATTTCCAAGCACCTCCACTTGGGCAGACCTTGACTTTTCAAGCACACAAGAGCAAATCTGATCTGGAAGTGGAGCCAGTATGTCCACCCACAGCCGGAAAAGATACTAATTCACCAAGTGAAATAAAGCCAGAGATTTCTGAAAAACCTGAAACAACCCATTCACAAATGTCAAAGGCCTGCACTACAGAGTCAGAAAGAAAGGACACTGTAGCAACCGTTTGTGACTTGGCTGAAACCAAAAAAGCTGCAGAACTTCCATTTGAGAAACCTGGTTCAAATTCACCCGTCAGACAAGTACTGAACGCTCTTCAGTCAGCGTCAAGGGGGAGCCTTTCATTGTCGTCCCACTCTCGGCAGTCCCCAGACACGGCAGATTCAGATGACTCTCCTTCTGCCCTGGAAATGGAGGACATTCCTGCAGGGATAACATGTGTGACCTCTGAGGAAATCAAGGCCAGGCCTTTGGCAGGTCTTGCTGCACCACCCGTCTCCTTTGCACAAAGAGAGAAAATGGCATCAGAAGAACTTGTCCTAGATCACCATCTGGACACAGCTTATAACACCAGTCCTGAGGGCACCGACCTGGGCCTTTCTGAAGAGGAGCCTGAGATGGAAAATGTGCTCACTGAAACAGAGTCTGCAGATGTGGGAGGAGACGCCAAAGACAACGAATCCTCAGAAGAACAAACTTATTCTGTAAGCAGTGCACATGATATTCAAACATTCCTCTTCATTTAATCATAAGCATGCAATAACGTAAGTCCTTATTGTCTTTGTAGCGAGAAACACTGGACATGTACTTGATCAATTTACATCGCATTGACAAAGATGTCAGACGTTGTGACAGAGCATATTGGTACTTCACTCCTGAGAACCTGGACAAGCTGCGTAACATCATGTACAGGTACATATGTCACCGTGCTGAATATCTCTGAAGTTCGTCTCAACCCAAGACAAAAAAAACCTAAAAAATCTGTTTGTGTTTACAGTTACGTGTGGCAGCATTTAGATACAGGTTACGTCCAGGGCATGTGTGATCTGCTGGCCCCCCTACTGGTTATTCTGGACGACGGTCAGTGAAACTTTTTTGGCACAGCGACTTTATTCAGGTATATGTACGTTTTGCTGCCTAAAGTAACCTGTACACGTGCTGTTGTCGTCCTGTTGTGTGTGTGTGTGTTGGTGTGTGGTGTGTTGTGTGTGTGGGTGGTGTTGTGTGTGTGTGTGTGTGTGTGGTGTGGTGTGTGTGTGGTTTGTGTGGTGTGTGTGGTGTGTGTGGTGGTGCTGTGTGGTGGTGTGTGTGTGTTTCCCAGAGGTCATGGCATTTAGCTGCTTCACTGAACTGATGAAGAGGATGAACCAGAATTTTCCTCATGGAGGTGCCATGGACTCTCACTTTGCCAATATGCGTTCTCTTATCCAGGTATGTACATGTGTGCACAAACAAATGTATGCATGCATGCAAAAAGATATATAGACTATAGAGTAATGATGATGATATTTTGTCTTTATACTAATAGATCCTGGACTCTGAGCTATTTGAACTGATGCAGCAGAATGGAGATTATACTCACTTCTACTTCTGTTATCGTTGGTTTCTGCTTGACTTCAAAAGAGGTGACAGGAAACGCAGGCGCCGTGATATTTGCTTGAATCAGCCATTAAAGAGAACTTAGCATTTTACATAACATGATACCGAATGTAATCTGATTGCTTTCTGTTTTTCTGCACAGAAATGGTGTACGATGATGTGTTCTCCTTGTGGGAAACGATCTGGGCAGCCAAGTACACTTCCTCTGAGCACTTTGTGCTCTTCGTTGCTCTGGCACTTGTGGAGATGTATAGAGATATCATCCTAGAAAATAACATGGACTTCACAGACATCATCAAGTTCTTTAATGGTAAGATGCCATAAGAGAAATACAAACGCTACAATATGGGGGAAACAGTGTTGTAAAACAATTGTCAGTTGATTAAGATGATATTTCAGCTATGATAATAGAGAATACTTTCAAATTATATAAAAAAAATGTAATATGAAATTTAAAGATAAAATGGTTGAGTTTACTCATTCAGTATTAAAGAAAAAATTAACTGTTAGTTTGATTATTACTAAGCGATTTACTTGTGATTTTTCACATTCTCCTCTCAGAAATGGCAGAGCGACACAACGTCCCGCAGGTCCTGATGATGGCTCGAGACTTGGTCCACAAAGTGCAGACACTCATAGAAAACAAGTGATGCAGGATGCTGCTGTTCTGCCGCTGCTGCTCTCATATTTCTCTGTGCTAAATTGTTTCAAGATACTGACACAACCACATAATAGTCATTTATTCAGGAGGACAGGAATCAATGTTAATTAAAAGCAGTGATTGGTAATTACTGAAAAGACAACTGGTCATTAAAACTGCTAGTTATTCTAAGATAGTTGTGTAACAACTTCTTTCCGGTTGCTCCTCTCTGTATTCGGGAGATGCAACTATTGCCAGTCAATTTATTTTGAAGGTGTTATTGTTCACCTAGTGAATGTACCCTTGTTGAAACTGCTTCAGGATGTTATTTATTTTGCCTTAAATTTTGCTATTTTTTCAGGGATGTTAAAGCAACCAAATTCTTCACTGTATTGTTACATATTCTACCAGGTTAATTTTGTTCAGTTACTCCTACTATACATATTGTGACACACTTGAATATATTTTCAGTATTATTATTTCGCTGAAATTGTAGCTACCACGATTACACATCTTGTGATGCACTTGAATATATTTTCAGTAATAATATCTGGCATTATTAGATGATTTGGTACATTAGAGGAGGTTTTGTCCTAAGTAGCATGTGTGGCTTGCTTCTTAATAGCCATTTTGAGGACCATTTACTGTCTTCTCTGAGGCTTGTGGCCCCCTTCCTGTGTTTGCCTCTGGTGCACACAAGCTTGCAGGATATCCAGGCCGAACCTGTCAACTCTGTGCATGATTGCACATAGTTTGCATATACCATATCATCCTTTCCTTTGGTACCCAACCAAGTTCTCATACTGTGTGCTCCTTCTATCTCTGACCTCCTCTTTGCATTGATAAAGGTGTGATTTAGTCTGCTTAATTTCATCCTTTGCCCCCTCTGCTGGGTTTTATGTCGGTGCATACCAATGCTTCTCTGGAAGCAGCTCGTCCAAATGGTTAATGCAGTACATTCTTCTTTCCTTAAATAACACAATGCTGCTCAGGCTGAAGAATTAAGCTGCTGGGTCTCACGACATTAAGACAGTACAGTGCTAACAGATTCTACTTCCTTGCAGCATTGGTAAACTCACAGGGGAGTGCAGTGAAAGCAGCATGCTTCCTTTGCACGTCCCTCTTTCACTGTCACCTTGAAATCAGTTTGATGGTTTTCTGCCTCCGTCTTGCCCGGCCAATCTCGGTTGCCTTGTCTTTGACACACAAGTTAATTGTTTTTATATGGCCAAACTTTTGGCAGCAAGTCTTACAATAATTGTTGATATTTTCTGGAGTATTGTGTGCATTTCTCTTCATTATTTCCTCAAGATTCCCATGTTCAAACTAGTTGAAAAGAAGCTCTGTTTTCCAACCACTTAACCTCTCATTTAAGCCAGTATCACATTCATGGATTCAATCTGGTTCGTCCTATTTCTTATTGGACACCTTTCCTTACTTATATTTTCTTTCCTGTAAAGCTAGTGTGTACCTCCTTCCTTCATTCATTTGAAAGAGCAGTCACTTTGTGCTCAGCCTGCTAAATTTTATCTGGTGCCCTCCGGGACCTTGGGGGACACTTTCTTTTTGCCCAGATATACTACTGCACACCTCTTAGCTCAAACTATTTACATGGCTAAATACCAGCATAAATTGTATGTCAGAAAATGTGATTTATCGGTGCCACACGCAAAATAGCCAAAACACACCCATGTTCGGTTCACTGTGGCTTAAATTCCAGTATTCCAGTGTTTTGATATCACTGCTAATGTGTCTCCATATGATCTTCTAAAAAAAATTATCTAAAGTATTGCTGTGTGTGTATTGCTGTTTGTTGTCAGAAGATTAACTGTATACAATGTGTTACAGTAAAGAAACTAAGCTAGTACATATTTATTAAATGCAATACAATGTCTGTATATGGGCTTTATCTGATTATAATGAACTGAAAGATAAAAATATGCCATTGGAAATATATTTTTATTTTTTTCTGTCTTCTCAAATTGTCACCTGGTATAATTCATTTATTGCGTATTAAAAAGTTATATTTTGCATTCCATGTGCCTGATTGATTGACACCTTCAAACCTGACACTCATAATGTACTAAATATATACAGTTGCGCACCTAAATTCTAGTTATATGTAAGACTATAGAGATATATCCACACAAGTCTGACAAGTAAAGCAAACACATTGAATTTCTTTGCCTTCTACATCATGTCTTATATTTCTGTAGTTAGTGCCACTTTTGGTGCACTTGGAGTGACAAATTCACAGTCCTCACACTGTGCATGAATTCCAAAGTTCATCTGAAGTTAAGACAATTGAGTTTTTCAATTTTACATTAGTTCAACGAGACCCTGATACTAGCCTTGCCTGAACTTAGAACATTTTTAATGTTACATTTGGAAATGTTACAGTAGTGCTGTTCTGAAACAAAACAAAAAATTAAACCTATCCGCTACTTTGAACTGAGAGCTTGGACCAGTGACATTTCACCATCCACTACTTGTTAATAGCAGTGGCAACATTCACACAAGAGGGTTACGTTTCAACCACACTATACAGTATCTTAGATCAAGTTTGAATAGGCTACATTTCAGGATATACTGCATGTTCACAAACCAGTGTGGCATGTTTGACAACCTTCTGCTCTAGTAATGTACCTGTCTTGCTTTCATTGAATTTACAGTAAAATCTTTGCTTATTTTAAAATATAAATGAGCTTTTTCCATAGAGGACATTTTTTTACACGCCACTGTCATAGGTGTCAATGATAAAATGAATAATATCTGCTTCATCCTTTTGGAAAGTTCACTTCTATGAATATAGTAACGATCTATTAAAAACAAGTTTTAGAACGAGGAATGAAACAGTAGTCACAGTAAAAGTTTGCATTTTATTGATAAAGAAAACAAAAACAAAAACAACACTAGAGATGCATACAAATTAAAGTCCACCTACAGGCCACCTCGGTCAGAGGTTCACACATTAAAAAAATAATCTGACAGGTGAGGCTCACAGTCAACATGTGTCACTACTCTAAAAGGCCCACTAATTTAATTCAATTGTTTTGAATCAGAAGAGGATATCGATAATCTTCACAGGTTCTTAGATTGGCAAAAAATTCATTAAAGCTACAGAAATTTGACACACAAAAAGGAAAATTTTGTCCGAAATTTTAAGAGGCAGTATGACCTTTAACCTGATAGCTGCAGAATTGCGTAATTTGTTTTGGACAATATAACATTACGTGTGTGTACTGGTTTCCGGTCAAGGTTTGACATCACAACCCAGGATTTCTTTATAAAAGAAACCTCCAATATGTTATACAATGATCAAATACGTTTACCTCGCTAAGAAAAAAAACGAAACAACAATCCCGCTTCCAAATAACACATATGGGTCTTTCATGCGCAAAGAAAAAACATCTTTAAGGCTGTGGGGAGGAGCAGGGTGTGTTCAGGCGATCCTGACCATGGAATGTATTGTAGCAAGAAATGTATCCTATGAGGAGGCCTGGGGTTAAAAAATAAAATAAAAAGCAGAATTACAAAACCTTTTTCCTCCATTCCTCTATAAATGATGGGTCTTTCTACCGGTAATGGCGCGGCGGTGGGCTATGGTGCTGTGGAGGGTGCCTCCTGGGGGGTGGACTATGCCGCGACATGGCATGGCGTGGAGGTGACTGGTAGCGCGGAGGGGGGGATCCTCTGTTATGGTAAGGAGGTGAATAGCGACCTCTTGATCTGGAGCGGGAACGCGACCGACCCCAGTTGGGGGTGCCCCTCTCTTCAAAGACGCGGATGTAAGCAGTCTCGCCCTACAAGAAAAAGGGGGGGAAAAAAAACATGACGTTTATTCCTTTACCCGTATAAAGAGTAAGGGACAATTAAATCCCATCAGCACTGGAACTCACTTGATGTGAGCGGAACTCGGTCCGATCCAGTCTGCGCAATGCGTACTCCATGTCTTCTCTACGGAGAAATTCCACCACACCCTCTCCGTCACGCTGCACATCTGCAAAACAAACGTCTCCTGCCTCACGCATGTGATCCTTCAGATCCTGCCAGCTCCCAGTTGGAGGTAACCCTGGAATTGGAAAAACACAAATGTGATGGAGACAAAAACTTACTTCCTTGCTTTAAATCAACTGGCACTTTAAACCTCAAAGCATTGCTAGGACAGGAGGTATTTTTTGAGGCAAACAACACCTTAATTAATTGGTTTTATGAAATCTGAGCCAACAGCGATTGAAATTTAATAGCTAGATGTAAATGGACGGAGAAGTGGGAAGAGATTGGATTTGCATGCACTTACTGTAAATTTGTATAGGAATGTTTTCTCTTAAAAGGTAACTACAATATTCTGCACACAGTGGAAGCTCCTGGATAATATCATAATACTACAGAATTACTTTACAGCCACCTTTGACCTCATTCCTCACAAATCACAATTGTCTATCATTGTAATTGTCTATCAGGTATCTGAGCTTCATGGGATGTTGTTATGGAGAAGATGCCACACACAGCCTTGATATTAATTCTAGCATAATAAAATGCTTGATAGTTGCCATTGTAAATAAAAAAAACACTGCATCATAGTGACTGAACTGTTCACCAACTGATACACACGACCCAAAATTGAATTCAACAACAACCCAAAGATATTCTTTGTAATTACTATTAGCTGATTGTTTCTTATGGCAATACTCTACGGGACTTGGAGTGTTTAGGTGCACTGTCTTTCATTGTTAACTTTTTCCTCCAACACACTAAATTATTGTTACTACTGAAAAACTAACTCAGATATTTATTTCAATCCCAGGGTTGGAAATGCTCAAATGGACAGCCACCTTAACTCTCAAAAGAGAAAATGAAAAAGAATTTTACATATGGACCTACTGTAGCCACTTCTCCAATAATCCTTTGTATGGTACGCTGACTGATAGTTAAGGAAACCTCCCCAAATTCCACAGGGGACGGCCCCGACGACAATTATTATTATCGTCATTATAAAGCCGTGCCCGTTGGAATTTCAGGGTAAGCCTTGCAGATAAAAAAAAGACAATGTACTTGTAGTTATTGGGTAAATGTTTCAGAGAATGCCAATATTTTTAGACCAGAACCCCAGAGGATTTTATTTCCAGAAATCTGCACTAATATGACCGGTCAAGTCAGGCAAGTATATAAACCTTAGACTTTAAGGGGGTTGGTCTTGGATAATCAGTCGTGCTTGTATAAACATGCCTGTATAAACATGAAATAAAATGTAGCACACAACAGATAATGATATACAATGACAAAATTACACCTACCAGTCACTACAGTCGGTGTTTGGGATTATGCAGCCAACATGACCGGTTTCAGTTTAATGTTTTGTTTTTCATGACTTAAGGAGCTGACTTGACCTCATCCACTTAGTCCCCTTGACCTCCAGTCCGCCATGAGAGAGAGAAACATATCTGCCTACGACTCATGACGTCCTCTACTAGTCCCTTTGTCCTCCAGTCCACCACGAGAGAGGAAGAGAGAAACATATCTGCCTACGACTCATGACGTCCTCTACTAGTCCCTTTGTCCTCCAGTCCGCCATGACAGAGAGAGAAACGTATCTGCCTACGACTCATGATGTCCAACTACTAGTCTCCTTGTCCTCCAAATCCGCCATGAGAGTGTGAGAGAGAAACATATCTGCCTACGACTCTTACGTCCACCATCCTACCAATCCCCTTGACCTCCAGGATGGCGTGAAAGAGAGAAAAATATTAACTGGCTATGACTCATGACGTCCACCTACCAGTCACTATGACCCGGAATTCAGATCTTCGAGTTGGGGGTCCAAACCGTCCCCTAGGTCCTCCTCCTCCTCCACCTCCTCCTCCACCACCACCTCCTCCTCCTCCTCCACC
>NW_023339774.1:11914104-11940530 GCF_004916995.1 Morone saxatilis | reverse complement strand
CCTCCTCCAACACCTCCTCCTCCTCCTCCTCCTCCACCTCCACCACCACCTCCCATAGCACCAAATTTAGCACCAGAGGAGCGGGGATACTCTACACGCAGCTTGGAGTCTCCATATCCATATCCATTCCTTCCATAGACAGCGTCATCCGCATCCCTAAGAGAAGAGAGCAAAGAACTCCTTACCAAAGTACTGTTTCACTAGCGGACATAGACCTGGAAATGCCGTCTCCATCCATCCCCTGCTGTCAGTCACTGGAGACGATATTATACCACAAAACTTAAGGTATCCGACAAGGGGAATGTGATTCGACTTGCCAAAGACCTTCCCTAAAACTCACCGTGGGTCTTCGAATCGGACGAAGGCAAAAGGGATAGTGCCTCTATTGTTCTTCAATTCAATATCACGGATTTTTCCATATTTGTAGAAGAGATCCTCAATGTCTCTCTCCTGGACATCCACGGGAAGATTCCCCACATAGATCCGGCCATCGGACATGGTGGTCGAGTGAGGGGCACTGCTGACACAGAATGGGGGGGCACCTGCAGACTTTAAGATCACTTCTTGCTTTCACAAATAGCTGTGGAAGGGGTCCTTATCCTAATCCTAGTCCCAATCCAAAACTTTGTCCATCCGCCTCCACTTCCTTAATTTACCAAAAAATGAAAATAAAACTAAAGCAGGGATGCAGCCATGATAGTAGTAAATGATGAGTTCGAGAAAAATGGCACAGGACCTCGGATCCAAGCCTGAAAGCTTTAAAACACAGGGTAATGAATGTCCAACAACTGTAATAAATAAATTGTAAATTAATAAGTGTGTGTGTGTGTAAACATTGATACAGTTTTGTACAGATGGGTGACAGATTAAAAGAAACACCAACATATTTTTGGATGGGCCTGCTGAACAATCTTCCATCATTGTTCAACTGGGTTGAGATCTGGTGTCCTAGCAAATGATTCACATCGTTTTCATACTCATTAAACCAGTCTGTGAGCTGCTGTGCCCTTTTGTTGTGGCACTCCTTTATTTTACTGAGGTTGTTTCTCCCATTTGTCCCCGGTGTGTACTTTACTTAAACATCGAACAGAACTCCAGTAAGGCAGATTAATACGAATACAATCTTGCTAGTGTAAAATAATGGAGGTACATATTTTCCTTTTTAACTTACCAAAATGTGCAATACAACACAATGCAAAACCAAATGACACATTACCATAGATTTTAAATAAACACTCCTTGTCCCCAACAAATACAAATGTTAACTTCAATTAATGTATTGACTTGCATTATAATTTGCAGGTGTTTTTAATGTTCTGGACTCACATATAGGTCCAGACAACAGCTATTTATTATTAGCTAATAACAGCGTCAATCGTGGTGAACAAGCAACGATATTTACACTAACATTCAAACCCATTTGAATTGCATAACCTTAAAATTAAATGCAATAATAACATGGATGTCAGTATCGTTTCCGGGGCCCTAAAACTCGCGCAGCTCTGCAGAAGGTGAACCGACCGAACCTGTTTGCTTCCTGCTCCGTTAACAGGTTGATTATCGATCTTCACACAACGAGAGCTTATAGTTATAAAAGGCAGCAACATAAAGTGGCAACCAAGCACTGATCGTGTGCCTAAAACACTGCTGAGGCGACCCGCTGCTCCTTACTGGCAACCATCAGCTAGCGTCGGTTGCATCGTTGGACGACAGGTTGCCTTACAAACACTTTCAGCAACTTTAGCTGGCTGCGCGTTTTGTGAGCGACTGTGCAACCGAAAACCATTTCAACCGGACGACTCAACTTGACATATGTGGCCTGAACGTGCACACCAGCGTAAGCTTTCTGCGATAAGAGCTCGGTCTCTTTGTTGATAATGTAAGGTCAGCTAGTCGGGCTAACGAGCGTCCGTAGCGGATAAAATACTCGGTTCCCACTCGTTTGAGGATACACATCGTTTGGAGGCGCACGTTAAACGCATGCAGTCAACAACACGATCGCCAATGGGGGTCTCTTTACCTTTCAAATCAAGCAAGGGGTCTTCTTTTGTTGATTCAATGCTAACTGTTGCCACTTCGCACGCTATGTTGCTTCCGTGTTGGTTAGCAACATTAGCCAGCAGCTCTGGGGTTTCTTCTACTTCGCATTTCCGGAAGACAGTAGTGAGGGTTGGTACATTACTGCCCCCCGCCGGAGAGAAAGGGAACATGTTCCTGGCTTTATATATCCACTCCTAATAACGCTATGAACAATTCAGTTTCCACTCATCCTAGCTCAGCTGTATCATAAAAGGCAAACAATAGACTGTACATTGGAGATAGTTGAGCATCTTCCCCTTCGCTGAGGAACCAGAGCTGCTCCCATTGACAGTATACGTACTGAAACACAGGATCACAGGACGCTCCATCCTCTTTTCTAATGCTTTCTTGCACATTCTCACATTTTTACCCACAAGACACTCTAGTCTTTCACTCCGCCCCTGTGTTGGCTCTATACCTGCCATTCTGTGACTATTAGATTTCCACTGATAGAAACAATGGGAATCCACGTATTAAGAAACACACAATCTATAGTGACAATTACTGGTGAAAGCTTACACTAATATTATATTGTAATTATCATATTGCTATATTGATATAACAGGCTCAGCAATACAGTAAGCTACACTCATTTGTTTTTAAATTGCTATATAAAAAAGGAAATTTAATCAAATTATCTGGGAATGTAAATGTGTAACTATGTTAAGGCAGGGAAGTGTCACACACTGAGAAACAAATGCTGAATGGAGAAGGGTGACTTACAGTGAAAAAAAAGACCAAAGTGTCAGATAAACTAGGCTACAAGGATTTAAATACTATGGACACATAATGTAGGATACTGCAGTCCAATGCAATAAGCTCTGTTACAAATACCATGTGAAAGATTGAGTGCTCATCAGGTTGTGGGATGGTGTTGAATTAGATTTTAATTACTTTTTAATTGAAAGTGCCTTGTAGGAGAGCCAAAACAGCAAAAAAAAAAATAAAACAAATAAAACAAATACAGACATAGTGAAGGATGAACTGGGTATAAGTGTGCACTAGTGGGCACTATTTTAAATTTCTGACTAAAGACTAAATAACATTTTGGGGAGATGTGTATCATACTGTCTCTAATACTTTCACTTGGTACAGAATTTGTTGATGCCCCATAGTAAAATATGCTACATAAATCAAGTTTTAGCCTACTTCCTACCTTCCTTGCTCGCTTTCTGTGAGAAAACCAATGTGGAATAATCACTTCAACCAACCAGCCCGGTTATTGAAGTGCATTAAACTACTTAAACACAACAATATATATGTGTAGACAGCTATTGGACGGAGAGGACCCATCAACATAAAACCAGAGCTGACACTGTGGTTTGCAAAGGTCCAGCGCGAGGAGGCACATTGAGCGCGCGTGATGTAACCCAACATGTGAGGCACCGCCCCCCCCCGGGCGCGAGACCGCTTTAAAATAACTGCCTGATGTGCGCGCACAAGGCAACTTCCTAGCGACTGCACGGCACGGCACGGCACAGAGGAGCATAGGCAGTCGTCGTTTTTGCGTTCAGAAAAGGAAGCGAGACCATGTCGTACACTAAGTTTCTCGCCGCTCTGGTGAGGGCAAACTCGGGCAATGTCAACAAAATACGCGTCTCACCTGGAAGATGTCGGTCGACTGTGGCATCCACCAAGAACCAAGAGGAGAAAGAGCGGCCGATGGATGGCTGCACCGTGGTGGAGGCTGTGCCGGTCGAAATCATCAGCCAGACCAAAAGTGTTGCGGATACGAAGTTAAACAAAATCCACATTGACTTCGACAACACCCAGGAAGCTTACAGAAGTAAAGGTAACTTTGAACTGCTTCGAAGTCTGCTGGTCTTTAAGCTTTGCACTATCGACGTCCTCGTTGAAAAGAACAAAGAGGTGAGTTGATTCATTTATTTCACAAGAAAACCCCCTGTTTTTCAAATTTCGATGTACGTTATGTGCGTATAACTGCGTAATAATCAGTCCTATTTGACTATATGTGCTATTATAATGGTGCAGAATAATGAACTGACTGTCCTTATTGTTTTGGTTTCAGTTGATGGAGCTGACTAAGAAGTTGTTTGGTCAGTGGGTGTTTGAGAAGATGATGAAGATGACCTTCTATGGTCAGTTTGTGGCAGGGGAAGACCACAACTCCATCAAACCTTTAATTCAGAAAAACCAGGCCTTTGGTGTGGGGGCAGTTTTAGACTATAGTGTTGAAGAGGACCTGACACAAGAGGAGGCGGAGAAGAAGGAAATGGAGTAAGTACTGCAATGTTTACATGTGACTGAGCAGGACTTTAGTAAAGACTACAATGCAGGTTACTTTCTCATTAAGGGTCGTAGTTCACATAGTAAGACATGTTGCACTGAAGTTTTAAACTGAAGCACAGTTAACCAGTCTCTCAACTTAAATATATACCATATGTGCAGGAGGAGGAGTCATGTATGAGTTACATAACACAGTAAACTGAAAAGGCATGTTGAATCAAGCTTGCTCAGGCCGTTATAAATCCACAGCAGTATCAGTTTCTGGTCCAGCCCTTGCTCTGTATACAAGTAGGCATTCTTTAAAAAAACAAACTTGGGAAACTGGAAGAAACTGGAAGAGCCCTTTTAAAAGAGAGTACCCTGCCCCCACCCCACTTTATCCATGGTTGTACTAGGAGCTACATTTGCAATGCAAGAGCATTTACAGGAATAAAATGAGTTGCAATAAATAGATCATAACAGAAGTTCTGAAGACTTTTCAGATAGAGCAAGTCTAAACACACAGTTATTTAATAATGGAATAAATACCTACTAAACTATTTAGTCATTGCCTTTACACCAAAGACTTAAAGAGAATGTTATTTAAAGGTTAATGGGCACGTTAACTTTAACACTTTGACTCTGTGACTTTGGAATACATATTACAGGGACATTTTGTCCTTGGGTCCCCCTAAGGGTTAGACCAAGCACGTTACAGGTCTACATCATAAGGGTCATTTCACTATTCAAATACAGTATAGTCAAATCACTTCATACTCTGAGTGTGAACTTTTCTCTCTGTCTGTATTACATATTGCCCCTCTGCTTTTACTCATGTATTTATTTACACACACAGAACACAGTGTCTAAAACATTTAAGTTAGCTGTAGTTCGATATCAGTTCATTCTTGTCACTTCTATTATGGCTTCTTTTATACCGCCCATAAAATAAACAGGAGTCACATTGTCCACATAAACAGGCTGAAATTGAAACCCAATGTGTTTTCAGCAAAACAGTGCCTGTCCTCTATTGGTCGGCTAGGACAGACCCCTCTACACTGATTGGTTGAGCTGGTTTTTCCTCTAGGGGATGTAACGCATGAAAAGGCTGCCAGCCTTTTAGAGTAATATCCTGGATCCCTTCATGGGGCACACACACGGAAGAGTTACGCAATGTCCTGGGGAGAAAATAAGCTTATTATCTCACTAAGCATGAGCATACAGATGCTGAACTAAATCCAAACACATTAGGAGCCAATTATCTTTATCAAGACTCTTTTAAAATTCCCCAGAAGAAACGACTTTTAGCTCCATGAAGAAAACAACACAGTGAAAACAGTGCTTCTCATGTCACGGCATGCCTAGAAAAGAAGAAAAACAACTGCATGAAAAAGTCTGAGCAAGACTGGTTAAAAATGACTGAAATGAAAACATACAAACTCCTTTCTTTCTTCTTAGATCACAGTAGAAAAATCTTGAAACCCTCCTGTGTTTTACCATTTGCATACTATCTAATTCATTAATTGATTTATAACAATGTCAGTGACAAAAAGTTATGAAATATGTATTTGTTGTGTAGAAAAGTAAACTATTGTTCCATTCTGATGTTATTTTTTTTCCTTCTTTGACAGTTCGTGTGTTTCTGAAGCAGAGAAAGTCAGTCGAGGTTTGTACAGTATATCAGTTGAAAATAACTTCATTGTTTGTAATGTAGCCTAACTATTTGATTTTCAAATGTGTTGCATTATCAGCTACTGCATGCTTCATTGACTAAGATAAGGTAAGACAGAACTGTATTTATTCCGAGGGAAACTGTTCCAGTACAAAGTAGGAAAGAGTGCTAATATAAAGTGTATTTTAAAAAGGTTTTTTTTTTTTTAATTAAACACATATTCAAAATCCTAAATATACACAGTGCCAACATTAAAAAGAAAGGCTGTACCGTTAGCAGGCAGGGCCAGCAACTGGTGAGACTGAACTATTGGTTTGCTGTGATATTCTGTTGCTTTAGCTTGGCCTGAACTTAACGTGTGTCAGGGTTGTTATGTGTGCCACCATGTGGTCCAGCCTGGACAACACTGGTTAGATCTGGATTTAGTGGCGTCTGAAACGTCTAGTCCCCTGGATGCAGTGAGAAGAAGCTTGGTTCATGTTACAGGGTTGATGTTTGAAACTCACATATATCATTTAATCATTTACTAGTGCTTCTCCTGGTGCTGTTCAAACTATGATGTGGCAATGAATGCTAATGTATCAGTAAATAAGTAAGTCATTTAACAGTTAGTCCTAAATACATATTCTTAGTATCACACCTTCTGGTAGTTGCATTTGTGATAATAATAGTGCTGTTATAGTGTTAGTAATGAGATACATGTCGAGACAGACATTTCAGACTAGAGGTTCAGATAGCTGTTAACCTCCAACTAAAAGAATAATTCACAAACTGTTCCCATAAATCATTAATAACATAAATAAATAAATGTACAGGATTATTAAAGCATGTAGGATGAAAAAATTCTGCTGAACATTCTGTTGCTTTGGCTTAACTTATCTTGTTGATAGAAATGTGATCATTTCTATCTAATTAACAGCAGTTCAAAATATAAAATGCAAAAAAAATGTATCAAAAATCCAAAATATGAAGGGAAAAAAGGTTTACGTGGGTGGTGAAAACCTTTTTCCATGTCAAGCAGCTAATGTTACCTTCTCTTCATTTCAGATGGTGATCACCGTGAGAAGAAGTACAAGGCCCACCGTCAGTTCGGGGACAGACGTGGAGGGGTTATTAGTGCTCGTACCTACTTCTATGCAGATGAGTCCAAATGTGACAACCAAATGGAGACATTCATAAACTGCATTAAAGCCTCTGGTAAGTAGTAAGGTTTGTGAGGCAGCAATTAAGAAACATAATATTTATATACAAACCATTCAAACTGTTGTAAAAGAAAAAAAAAGATAAATTTGCAATCTAAATGATGAGTTATATGACATCAAGTGAGATAAAATGTGTCATAAATTTCAGGGGGAGCCTCAGCAGATGGATTTTCTGCCATCAAAATGACCGCTCTCGGACGCCCACAGTTCCTCGTAAGTTGATGTCTTCAATATTAACTGAAATATTACAGTGTATTACAGAAATCGGATATGGCCGAGTGGCATGGATTGGGAAAAACATATCTACCAGATGTAAAACTAACAAACAGTTTATTAGCACAAAATCGACATTACATGGTAAAAGGAAGATAAATCATTAGCCATTTATCTATCTTTTTATGATTAGAGTCAGGGCCAAATGATTAGTATGATCGTTACTAATTCTAATAGCATCTAGAATTATCTTACATTGCAGGAGAATCAGGTAAGAGGGAAAAGAAAGACATTTCTGATGATGGATTCACACCTCAGTGTCACACTGCCATTACATCCTCAGACGGAAAGTGAATGATGTGCTAATTGACAGTGAGCAAGAGGTGTGATTTTCTGTGGATACAATACTGTGTCCCGCTAATCTCGTCACAATATGATTCAAATGCAGTACTATAAGTTGATCATTGATGAATTGTTCTGTGTTTGAACAGCTCCAGTTTTCAGAAGTCCTGGTTAAATGGAGACGGTTCTTTAACTTCCTCGCAGCACAGCAGGGAAAATCTGAAATGATGGTTCTGGAACAAAAACTGGAGCTGGAACAACTCAAGGTGTGTCTTACCTTCAGCAAGTCTAATGCAGGTTAATGCATGCCCATCCATAACAGGTTCCCCCCAAATGTTGTTGTTGTTTCTAAAATGCTCTTTAGATGTGCTTTTAGGTTCCGTATGCTTTGTTAAAACAATAATCAGCTGCAATATATGTTTGTTCTTAATCATTTTTAATCATTTGAAATATTTCTCTGTAGGAAAGTTTGACTAAGATGGGTGTTGGAGCCAAGGATGATATTGAGAACTGGTTTACTGGAGAGAAGCTGGGTTTGTCAGGGTAAGATAATCACTCAAGTGCAATAACAACCACAAAAACTTCTACTTCTGTACATATATACACATTAATACCTCTGTATATATTGTCACGACCCGGCTCTTAAGTCATGACAAATATGGGAGATACACCACTTTAAGGAATAACAAAAAGATAATTTATTGAACAAAAGTCAAATTATGAAATGAACAACTAAATACTTTAAATATAGAGTGTGAATACTCAGCTATACCGTCAGTAGTGTAACGGTGGCATGACGGGAATAATGTGTGCGTATGTTTCACAGTGTACAAAGTAAATATAAGGGGAGGCGCTGCAGTCTCAACACCCACTGGAACGCGTGCCCTGCAAACGAAAAGAACCACAAACTTAATACCAACAACAACTTAGACCTAGAATGGGCCACAGGGCCTTGATTATATAGCCTGGGAGCACCAGGCCCAGGTGTTCCCAGTTGGCACCAATTAACCCCCAGTCTGACCTGGCACAAACAAACACCAAACACTCAGTGACCCCAGGGGGCGCTACAATATACATCAACAAAACAGAGCTTTAAGTTATTGGGTTCCTGGTAAATCAGTAAAAACAACATTATTAAACAGTATTTAGCTGGAAATGCTAACTACATAGTATCAAAAGACCTGTGGTTCAGCCTTCTTAACACTAGTTCAATAAATTTAAAGTATGTTTTGCTAGAATTTCACATACTCTAATATACATTTTCACACATCTAATTTGCAGAACGATAGATCTGCTGGACTGGAACAGTTTGATAAACGATACAACAACCATCTCCAATCTGCTTATGGTGCCAAACCTTGAGGTGAGTCATTGTCATGTGAAGGGGCAAAAATGTAATGTTTGCGGTAGTTCAGTAAGTGTACGGAAGTGTTCCTCAGTTTTAAAGCAGTCTGGTTATCTATTATCTGTATACTGTCAGCTGTGCAATAAACAGGCCTTAATATAATCTTCAGAAGGGCACGTCTCCAGAAGTGATACAGCATTTGATAGCCCATTGTATGATGGCAATTTTCTGTTTTTTAACATTTCAGACCCTGACAATTTTCAGAGCAATGTAATTACATGATTAATGGTGTCATGAACTGATAGTGAGATACATTTGTAAAATAGGTGTGGGTAAGAAAACAGTTTTCGTTTCACATTAGAATTCCCTGGTATAAGTTGATACAAGTCTTTCTGATATAAGAAATTGATGTTCTTCCCACAAGATAATAGGTTGGTGGCACGGTATCATATCTCCCTGCCACAAGTAAATATTTGTTCTAATGAGGTAACATACTATCATTTAGGACTTGTAGTGATCTGTACATTTCTGCAGTGTGTAGTAGAGTCGAGTCTTAGTGCACATATTAATGTAGCCAGTGCTATTGAGGGCAGTTGAGAAACACCCATCTCCTGCCCTGCCTGTCACATACTGATATAGTTTGAAAGCAAATGCCAAATGATTCGATGTTCTGTGCGTTGATTGTGCAGACACGCAAGCTGGAACCTTTGTTGAACACATTTACAGCTGAGGAGGAGCGGCAGATGAAGAGAATGCTACAGAGAGTGGACGTCCTGGCCAAGGTAAGGATGAAAAGTACATTTATTAAGTAGTTTTAAGAGCTGGTATAGAAATCTTCGTCCCCTCTTTCTTCCCCCTTTTCTTTCTAAAAAAGGCATACAACGCATGGGAAAATTTACTTTTTCATGCAACCAGAACTGTAAGATCTGCATTTGTATTCATCACAGTCGCTGTAACATCCAACATCACATCTCTCCGTTTACGTTTACAACCCTACTATCTAGCGGTTGGGAGTTTAAACACAAATACTGATACAGTCTTTATGAGAATCGATACAATATCACAAAATATTCATATTTATATACTTACACCCCTTGTTTGTCTTGAACTTTAATGATGAGTTTCACTTATATATAGTCACATAAACTGTAAATACGCTTCTTCTGTGTGCCCCAGCATGCCGTGGAGAATGGAGTGAGGCTAATGGTGGACGCCGAGCAGACATACTTCCAACCAGCTATTAGTCGACTGACCCTGGAAATGCAGAGGATATTCAACAGAGAGAAGCCGATCATTTTCAACACATACCAGTGTTACCTCAAGGTGACATGTCATATTTTTGGAGCACTTATCCAGGACATGTTTTCCATTGATGCACGCTGCCCTGTAAGGACTGTTTGCATGTAATCATATCCTCTTGTGTTTTTTAATACTTTTAGGAAGCCTATGATAATGTAACTGTGGACATTGAGCTGTCACGACGGGAGGGCTGGTACTTTGGTGCCAAACTGGTTCGAGGAGCGTACATGTATCAAGAGAGAGACAGGGCGAAAGAGATTGGTTACGAAGACCCAATAAACCCAGACTATGAGGCCACTAACAGGATGTATCACAAGTAAGTGTTGAATTATCATCGAGGCCCTTTATAGTCCTGCTAGAAAATGTCTAAATCCTGACCATCTGCCCTGTCGTTTGTCCAGGTGCTTGGAGTATGTGCTGGAGGAGATCGAACACAGCAGGAAAGCAAATGTCATGGTTGCGACACACAACGAGGACACAGTGAAATATACCCTAGAAAAGTATGTTTTGTCTCATGTTTAGACGTAGAACATTGGGCATATGTTAAGTGCTAATTTTGTTTAAAGATACACAAAAGCCATACGTCTTTCATTCATTAAGGATTAATCCTAATGGTTTGAACTAATGCCGAGGATATTGCTCTCATTGAAACGCATTCTTTGTCAACTTTCCAAAGCATTTATAGGATTTACAGAAAGATATTTCCACATTAGTGGTAGAATACTACACTCCTGCTCTCATTATATAACGTGTGCTTTCTTTCTGTTTTTCCAGGATGAATGAGATGGGCCTTTCACCCACTGAGAATAAGGTTTACTTTGGACAGCTGCTGGGAATGTGTGACCAGATCAGCTTCCCACTAGGTATGTTAACACTCTGCTTACGTAGTAAAAGTAGACAGTAAGTTACCGGACGCTTATGTCACATAGTCATGTGACTGTAGAGATTCCACTGAAATGTGGTCCCTTCGCACGTCAGTTTTGCAACACTCACGTGGCCACTGACCTTACAAATAGTCTGACCAATCATTTGATAACAAACATAACTGAATGTCTCAGCTGTCTCTTACCAAATGCTGTGTGAGTTGAGTTCAGCAGAGATGCACCCTGTTAGTCTAAACACTACCCAAAATTGTTAGACAATAGTTAGACAAAATGCTTTATGTAGTAGTAGTTTAAAAAATATGTGGCTTATTTTGGCTTGTTACTCTGTCTCTATTCCAGTATCACATATTTTTAAATGTCACTTACGCCCATAGTAACAAACAATAGGTAGTTAAATTGTTGGCGCACAAAAGGCGTAAGTGACGTTTCGGCTAAAAAGTTGTATTTTTGTAGTTAAAAAAATAATAATTCTTTAAAATATGGATTCTGTGAAGCCTAATCTCTATAAAAGTGTAGATTGCTCAAATATGTTGTTTTTAATCAAGTAATTACAATCAATGAAAAGTTTGTTTTAGCTCTCCTGTAAAATTCTGAAAATGTGGCTTACACCCCTTGTGCTCCAAACCCTCGACATGATATAACAAAAACAACAGTCAAATCAGTCTTTGCTTTGTTTTTTTCTGCCCTTGTCTGTGGGACTTGACATGTGTTGTATCAGTAAACACTTGAGAAAATGTCAGTATACTGTACATGATAACTTTTTCAGTTGTTCCCAAACGGATTTTCTCAGTATAAAAGAAACCCTAAACAAAAAAAGTATTTCTTGGCAATTATAAAGATAATTTCTAAATGTCATGCCAATGTGAAGGGCACTGAGCTTTGATTAAAAAAATGTGTGCAAACAATGGCGCAATGACGTGCTGATCAGTTTCTCAAGCGGTGATGGGTAATTCTGTGGCAACCCCGACCTTTCTTCTATTAGTGAGACACAAGGGTAGGTTTGACCTTGTCAAATCACTTGATATGTAATATCAAAGCCCCATTTTACATATCAATGTTATCTAAATACAATATTTATTCACCATAAATGCAATTCTAAATAAAAATGATAACAGGTTTATTTCATATAAAATTAAATAAAATGTTATTTGTAGTGCGCCAAAGCAGACTATTGACCGAGACCCAACATATGAATCGTTTTTAACTGTATGAGCTGTTGTACTATATTAAAAGCTCATTTAATGTGCCTTGTAACTATTCTGTCTATTTCCCAGCTGCATCCATATTTATATTCTGCTGTTGGACATTACATTTTAAGTCATGACTTGCAGTGCATACATGGTTGCATTGAATTAAAATCTGTCCCCCTGCTCTGTGTTGAAAACAGGTCAAGCAGGTTTCCCAGTTTACAAGTATGTCCCATATGGCCCTGTCAACGAGGTCATTCCCTATCTGTCTCGCCGTGCTCAAGAGAACCGTGGTTTCATGAAGGGATCCCAGAGAGAGCGTAGCCTGCTGTGGAAGGAGCTGAAGCGCAGGGTGCTTGGTGGTCAGATTTTCTACAAGCCTGTCTACTGAGTCACAGGACCACAACATAGTAACTGCAGTGTAAGCATTCCGTCGTCTCTACTGTACCACTACCTGGTAGCTGCTCTTCGTAGAATAAGTGGAATGTCTTTCCTTGGCTTAAGCTGCACAGTGTGGAGGAAAGTTATGCAGTGTTACTGACAAGTGTGATACGATTTGTGACTGGGATTTATTTTGCTTTTAGTTTCTCTAAATCATCAAATCAGAATTAGTTTATTTAATTCAAAAATTGCTTATCCTCAGAATCAACTCAACAAAAAATATTAAAACGTTCTCCTTTTTTGAAGAATGTTTATGCCTCAATTAATCCTTTTATGATGTACAGCATGGAATAATTCACTGGAGGTTCAAGTATATTGTGTATGTATGGTTACCAAAAGTGGCTTAGTTGTATATAAAAGTTGTCTTTTGCATTTTTTATTGGTAAAGGATGCTCTGTGTATGTTTTGTTCAGTGTCACTTGAAAGTGCCTTATGATTGTTAACTGGAAGCAATCAGTTACTGTATAACTTTGTTTTTGTTACTGTACACTCCTCCAAGGGAATTGTAATTTTGTAAATTATGTTAGCTGTTTATTGCTGATACTGTGTCATTGTATCTGTATTCATATTCTTGGTTTTAAGTATGTTGTCCATAAAAGCATAAACAGTAAATGCAGCATCACAAACCAGATAATACTCTTTTTGATCCCTCATAAAAGCGCAAAATGCAAAGTGAGTTTCTAATTATGAACTGCTCAGGTTCCTGTACCATGAATGTGTGCAAACAAGCCTAAACTACTGTTACTTGGAAGTGATTGTTTGCCATAGCTAGCCTTTTTTTCTCCCCCTTTTATTGTGTGCTGGGCAGCACAAGGCTGAAGAGTGACTCAGTGTGATCCATTTCACAGAATCATTCACACCTAGTGTAGACAAGAACATCTTCTCTTTCAAACAGAAACAATAACTGCAACAGATGTTCAACGTGGGAATAACAGGAACTGTTAGGTGTCCTGTTTTCCTTCATGTTCCAAGAATTCCTTGCTCTGGTTATGTTCAAAGAAAACTGCACCCAAGATCTCAAAGAACACCTGCATTGTTGCATAAGCGGCATGGGAGGAGAAACCGCCTGTGAATTGAGTTGTTTTTTGTTGAGAACGATTTCAAAGATACTGGTTCTGTCAGTATCTCTGGTTTCAGTGCTGCCGATAGCTTTTGAATCATTTTTATGTTCTGTTGAAAATATACAGGGTGTTTTTAGGGGAAACCACAAAAGCTTATTGTCGTTTAAGTTGGTCTCAATGTCATAATAACACAATACCAGTAATATAACTACTGTACACACACTGTATTGTTGTGAGGGGTTGAAATGTACAATAACCAGCTTGGTTTATGCTCCTGTTCCAATAGGGAAAGTAGAAGAAACCCTTTCATTTTAATGTCTCTCACTGACACACACTGGCATATATTTTAAGTACTTGAGCAGGAATTTGATTGCATTTCCTTTGATGTTTTTAATTCTCTTGTGTTTGGTTTCCTCATTATTGCTGTATCAGTATAGCATATCTTGTACAGTTGTGAAACATATGTAATTATTGATTAACACAATAAAATGCAGTTAATATATAAAACAAACCGGAATTGTGTTGTAGTTTTGCTGCAAGTTAACATCACTGAGCTTCAAATATGTCACATTTCTTAGTGGTTGGGGGAGGATCTGTAGACTAAACTTAAAGGCTAAGACAACATAACATTCACAGCAAGGCTGTCTGTTACCCTTACCCCAGACTGCTTAGATCAAACCCTGATCTGATCTGTTGGTGACATAGATCTGGCTGCCCTCACTGACATAGTCTGATGTCAGTGACATCAGTAACTATGCCACACAGAAGCTAGTGGGCTCCCTGTGCCAAATTGATGCGACCCGCTGAATCAGAGATGATTCCCAGCCAAAGTCAACAGCAACTGAGGCAGCACCTGCGTCCAGGTATCTGGAGACAGACACAAAAACAGTTGGCCAGCCCCACAACACAACACACAGCTAGGTTGAGGCAAAGCACATTTGGTAGATTTATTTATCTGTACAGCTAGATGTTATATAGTTTTGTTATCTCATTGTTTTGTCAATTCATCTCAGTTCAAATCCTGCATATTGGTATTTGTCCAGGCTCCTCCATTCTGAATTCATAAATAAGCCTATTTACAACAAGCAGTAATGTAGAGGTGCACCACCCAGCACAGCCTATTTCACAAACCAATTCAGGCCCTGTGGGAGGAGAATTTAGATGACATCTTCAGTCCTCTCAGCCAATGAGATATGACCTCAGGGAGTGTGTTCAACATGCTCAACAGTGTAGTCACCTTGTAGAAAACCTTCAGCCCGACACTGCTAATGCTGTCATCTGCAGGTAAATAAAGCTCTCTGTTTTTCTGTATTTATTCCACACATAGTTCCACATATTGTATTCTTTGATTTATGGTATCATTTACAATCTGGCTGTTTTGATATTCAAGTTTAAAGTTTTGGGATAATGGGTCTACAGAATTATTTCAAAGAAAGACATTGTGCAGCCAAGTTTCTTTCAATCGAGTTTTTTTAATTCATGTACTACATTTCCGCTATGAACACACATATATTAAAAGGTATTTTTATGAAATGTAAAAAATGACACGACTTCATGACTATCATTGTCGAAGATAAGAAGTTAGAGCTGGTATGCAAAGGAACACACCTTCCCATGTGTTACCACCTACTAGAATTTATCTGGAATATTTTTTCACTTTTTTTTATCAAGCATAACCATCTACCCAGTGCCACTGGTTGAATACTGTTTTGATATTTAGCCATTTTTGTGAGCACTAGGCTGTTATAACATGCTTGTACTTGCTTTTAATGGGTTTTTCCATTTCTGCTCTTTGTTGGAAAGGTAATCTAAGAACCACAAACATGTTTTTGTGTAAACATGGGGGCTCTGTGTTTTATTTGGTGATGCAGCAGTTTTTGCTTTTGGCTGATCTGTTTTATTTCATCTCTACATTCCTTTTTCTTATTTTACTGTTAGATCATATAGCTCTTTTTTTCCAGTAGCAATTAAAAATTCAGGCCTGGGTTTTTCACAAATACATAATAATTATTAAGGGATGGGGTGATGTAAGTGGGTAATTAGTTGTCCCGTGTGTAAGAATTGCCGCAGGGCATTACAATTGTTTATGAGCTTTGTGAAGTTGCTCCTGTGCAAGAACACAACACTTACCCACCAGAGAGGTATGTATCCAAACTTTAAATCCGTATTGGTCTTTTCCCTGTAATGTTTTCCTCATACGTGTATGCTCTCTTATTTCATTTTCAGGCTCCCTTTTGGGTTTTGACGATGTGTAGCATGAAAGGAAAAAAGGGCACACTTGTAATGCGACGGCTGATTCTCTGGGTTTTGTTGACCAACATCATACTGGTGCTGTACTGCTTGACAAACTCAACCAAAGTGAAGATTAGGTAAAGATTTACAAAGAAAGCATTATTTTATTGAGCTAAGTCAGTTGATTTGTATTTGTTTATCCATTATGTTTCATTTATAGGGGCTTCCAAGAAGACACCTGTCCTCTCAGTATGGTCAAATTATTGAAGCAAAATGTGACCACGCCTGCTCAAAGCACAAAATCCCAGTCAGAAGAGTGCTCCCCCACAGTGGACATCATGTTCATGAAGACCCATAAAACTGCTAGTAGCACTTTACTCAACATCCTCTTCAGATTTGGGGAAAAGCACAAGCTTAAATTCGCCTTCCCTGATGGACGCAATGACTTCTTTTACCCATCGCCCTTCCGGTGCTCCCAGGTGAAGGACTACAGGCCTGGAGACTGTTTCAATGTTGTTTGTAACCACATGCGCTTTGACCATCAAGAAGTAGCCAAGCTCCTGCCTACAGATGCTGTGTACATCACCATCCTACGTGACCCCGTGGATCTCTTTGAGTCATCCTTTCATTACTATCACAGAGCAGTTCCTCTCACGTGGAGGATCAATGGAATTGACAAACTGGCAGAGTTTCTAAACAGTCCTCAGACCTTCTACAGCCCAGACGCTTTCAACTCATTTTATCTTAAAAATCTGCTCTTTTTTGACTTTGGTTTTGATAACAATCTGGAGGCTGATGATCCTCGTGTAATGAGGCATATTCATTACTTATCGAAACATTTTGATCTGGTTCTCATATCAGAATATTTTGAGGAGTCTCTTATCCTGCTTAAGGACACACTTTGTTGGACCATGGAGGACATCCTGTTCTTTAAACTCAATGCTCGGAGGAGCTCATCTGTGTCTCGACTGACCCCTGAGTTGAGAGCCAAAGCTTTACAATGGAACGGGGCTGACTGGAGACTCTATAAGCACTTTAATGCAACCTTCTGGGCCAGAGTGGAGGCGTACGGGAGAGAAAGAATGAAACAGGAGGTAAACGAGCTAAGGAGGAAAAATGCGGAGATGGAGGCCATTTGCATTGAGGATGAAGGTGCAGTTGAAGCCCAAAAGATTCAGAACAGGCGTTTCCTGCCCTGGCAGCCACTTGGAGAATCTTCCATCCTCGGGTACAACATGAAGAAAAATACTGATCCCAAATACAGGACAATCTGTGAAAAAATGCTCACACCTGAAATACAATACTTATCAGACCTGGGCGTAAGCCTGTGGCTTACTAGACTATGGGGTTGGTTAAAAGATGCTGTTTTTATAGTTGAACTTTGATTAAAATGCAACATGGGTTGCTGGATAAATTGTCAATTTAAAACACTTTTTAATAAATTACTTTTTATAGCTTTTATTTTGAGTGATACTTATTCCATTTTTTTTTTTACCTGAATTCTCATTTGGCAGCATGGAATGTGTTACACTCAAAAAACATTTACCAAATAGATCTGCAGATGGTTCTTCGTTCTATCCGATACCTCATCATCTGTTGGCCATTCATTGCTTCTCACAGTTTGTTGTATCTTTCAACATTTTGCACTACATAAAGAATTCTAAACTGTGTGTTTACACTCTTTAAAATGGCACAATAATATTCCTCTATGTTGTTGTAAGTATTCTGAAGTTCATATTTGTCTCCCCGGTAAGATTTTCATAGTTAACGTTTCAGCAATATTGTGCAAAGCTTATTTGCTCGATTGTCCACTGCAAGCACAAATGTTTCTGCTCTAAGTTTTCTATTTCAGGAGACATAACGGAACATAGTTGCTGTGGGCTCTGGTGCTTTTTGTTGAGGCAACAGGATTCAAAACAGAGTGTGACAGCCACCAGTGATCAATGAGTGACAGCTATACTGTTGTTCAAATTACAATTCTTACTCAGTGTTAGTGTGCCTCCTAGAGGCCTGAAGCTCAGGTGTAGTTGTATGCAGCGCATTTCAATGGTAGTGGCATTGCCTTACCCTAGTTTACATAACATAACCTCGTCATTGACATTTCTGTCAACATTTAAAAGCTTTATCATTATATGTGGAGAGAAGTTGAGTTTAACAAATTAATTTTTGTCATCACAGTATCTGTGGCACATAAGGCCTTGTCTGTAGAACCCATCTTGAACAAAGATGCTTTCTCTGCATTGTGAAAAATAAGTTAAAAAAAGTTAGTTCTTGGGGTAAAAGTAATAACTTATGTAGGTGCTTGAAGCTACAAAAGCTGACACATGGTAGCTGTTTGCAGACCTTATGTAGTGTTGTGTGCTTCAGAAGCATCATTTGAATACACTGCAGCAAAACTGATACTTGTATATGTTACTGGTATAACTGAACTCTGCCAGCCTGGCAGTGATGCTCTTTGTAAACTTGCTTCAAAATATACTATGTAAACATGTTATTACTGTATGACATTGCATTACTCATTAGTCTGTCATAAATGTTATTATGTCAAAACCTATTAAACAGCTGCTGGCATATGAAAGCACACAAGTATCCATCCCTTGTATATTCTGAAAGCTCGCAAACATAGCAAATGGAAATGCTTCAGTTTTACTAGAAACAACTCCTTCAATCAAAAACCCTTCTTTGTTCTTTCACCAAGTACTCAGCTGATCTGTATATGAAGCTAATGACACACTTTAAGATAACATAATGTGGCTACAATGTATGCCTCTCAATATAAAACTAAAATCAATTCAAAGAAGTTAAAACAAAGAGGCAGAACCGATCTAATAAATATGCTTTGACGATTATACTGCCACTAAACACCATAAATCAAAACACTGCCACACCTGTAAGACATTAACACATGTTTAATTTAACCATTTACAATCTGTGAGGAGAACGAAGCCATTACAAATGACAGGGAGGGTGAGACGAGGGGACCACTGCTCCATCTTCATGGTGGTCAGTCAGTCAGCTCCCACAGGTCCTCTGGTCGCCGCTGGCAGCCTGGGCATGACTTTGGGCAAAGTGTCCATGTTGACTGATACTTGTTTCAGGTGTGGATGGAAGAATGGAGGAAGGAAGTGTGACAACAGTTGCACTTCAGCCTTAGATAACCCCGCTGCCGCGTCCTATTCCTCGTCGTTGTTCTGGTAATTGTGTTCAATGTGTTTCCATAGTTTCTGCAATAAAACGACACATTATGTAAGCTTGGACATTTCATATAATCAGATTTGCTGTAACAACAAAGCCCTACAAGGACGCGACTGCTCGGCGTAGCGGCCGGGGCTAGCTTAGCTAACGTTAGCGCCGCTTCGCCCTCTGCTAACAAGGTCAGGATGAAACAAGCATTAAAACACCAGAGGACGCACTTACCCCGCGATTCATTTGTTCAAAGATCGCGTCGCCACCTTGGTCGAATAGCCGCTCAAAGAAGACTGCTCCAACCATGATGGTAATGGCGAAAGTGGATGTTCTCCTGAAGAGAAGATTGTAGACGGACTTCGTGAGCGACATGTTCGCGGCTTGGTACGCACTGCGCATGAGCGGATGTCAACGTAACACGTGACGCTTCCAGGCCAGGCTTTTTGATGCTTTTCGTCCCTGCAAAGACGCCGTACTTGATCAATGTGGAGCGCACAGTAGGATTTGGTTTGTTTTTGTCTTGTTCGAAAGAGGAGGACATCGCTGTTTCGCTAATGGTTTGTGCTCTTTGTCGTTTAAATTCACTGTACACAGGGACTTAACGCAAACGTTCACTGGTGTAACAATAAGCATGTGAGCTAACGTAGCTAGATAACTATCTATTTTACCGACGCAATACACACTTTTAGGGGTGTTTGTGTTTTCTACAAGCATCAAACTGCTCGTTTACATGGTCATTATATTTATAAACCTCTTAAACTTTTTGGGATAATCAGTAGTAGCATCAGAGTGGAAGAGGAAGTCATGCCAAGGCATATTCAAAATAAAAGTTGTTTTAAACGATGCACCTTCATTACTAAACCAGTAGATGGCAGCAAAAGAATTGTACTAATACCACTTGTGTATGATAATGCTCATGTTGTTGGTGTTCTTTAAAGTAGATATTAGGATGGTTCCAGTTTCTGCCTCTCATATAATCAGTTTTAATCCAGGGCCAAACATGTAATCTGTTAGCAGGTATGTGTGACATGAATGCAAAAGTATTTAATGCAGAAGTAGACAAACTTGCATTGATGCGCAAATTTTAAATGTCAAAACAGATCAATACTAGGAACACGAATAGGCTCAAATTAGGTCTGCTACATGTTTCATACTGGTTGTTTTGTGGGGGGGCTTTTTAGTGTAGAAAAATTTGTTGATTCATGGATTAGTAATTAGTACTCAAACATTTATTTTTAGATGTTTTCATTGTTTGCTGGGGTGCAGCTTTTTAAAATATGAGAGTTTGCTGTTGTTCTCTGTTTTCTGTCACTGTAAATGAAAAATCTTTGGATTTTAGGGCAAAACAAGAATATTAAGACATCTTGGGCTATGAGAGATTGTGATTGGCATTTTTGACTATTTACATTTTATAGACTAAACAATTCATGAATCAGAAAAATAATCAACAAATGTATTTATAATTGTTTGGCTAAACTCCTCTGTTTTTGTTAGGAAAGACATGGCCTTGTTTTGCTAATGAATCAGCTTGTGCGTAATGATGCGTAACATGACAACGCTCACTCAGTTGATGTTGTATCGGACAGAAACCATTTCAGTTTAGCACAGCCATTCACTCACATGTGTTGACAGAGCAGTTATGTAAAATGATTTCCTTTTCTGTTCACTGTCTCTCAGCAATTTAAAAGGTGACATCTTCTTGCTGGTTTGAACGCATAACCCTGCACCATGGGGAGGAGATACTACTGTGACTACTGCGACCGGTCCTTTCAGGACAACATGCATAACAGGAAGAAACATCTGAATGGGGTTCAGCATCACAGAGCTAAAAAGGCCTGGTTTGACCATTTCAGAGGTGAGACTTCCACTTAAACCTCTGAGATGTGGTCGCTGTGAAAAACAGACTACAGGTTATATTTCATAACATATGATGATGATGATTTTTTTTGTCTTATGTTTTATGATTTACTATTTAAAATGCCAAGTCTTCAGTGAGAATGATGAGATTTTGATTAGAGAATTAAGAATGCTTACATTTCATTATGTCATCTTGGCTGCCCACCTATTTACTTTACGATGGAAGATTATATCATCAACCATGGACACACTATCATTTTTCCTTTTACAGACTCTTCAGCCATTCTGCATGATGAGCAAACAAAGAAACCTTGCAGGAAGTTTCTCCAAAAAGGTAAGAGAACTGTTTAACCTTACATTTATTCAACAACCAGGTAACTATATACAATTTCATTTCATAATCATCATTTTTTCCCTTTTTTTTTTTAGGAATTTGTGATTTTGGCCCCAACTGCAGGTTTTCTCACATGTCTGAAGAGGATCTGTTTAATTTAAAAAGACAGGTGGAAGGTAAGCTGTAAGCAAGCAGTCTGCCATGCGATTAAAAAACTTTAAGATGAATATGTAACTCATCCTTTAATAATGAGGTGAACATTCAACAACTGGATTTGTTATAGAAATGGATAGCATACGAGCACAGTCACAGCATTACCCAGATGACCCAGATGTGTCAGTTGTGTGTTGATTTTGAGTGAGATTTTACTGGTTTCAGATGAAAGGCAGCTCAGAGAGGACTTTGTAGACAGACTCATGCCTGGGAGAAGTGTCGAAGAATGGCTCGCTAGAAGGGAAAAGAAGAAAACGTCCCAAAGCACCAATGGGTATGCACGTTCATTTTTGACACTTAGTCATACATGGTTAGCATGGCTAATGGTAATTCCTGTTGATTTAGAATTCAGCTTTTCAATTATTTATCTCTGCAGAGGTCCAAAAACTAAGGAAGACAGTGAAGAAAGCCAAGCAGAAAGTGACATACCTCAACAGCTCCTCTCCATTCCCGACCTTCCACCCTCTCTTCTACCTCCTCCTCCAGGCGGATGGAAAGTCAAAGTGAACACAGAATGGGGCTAAAAGATATTCCCTTTGTGGTTCAAATCACTGCTAAGTGGGTGCATGACATTAATAGAAGGATGGTGCAGAATATGTATTTAAAAGATGTTATTAAAAGATTGTGTCACGTTCATATTTGAAGTAACTAGAATCGTCCGTTTGAGAAGAGGTTTTCAGTTAATACTAAAAAGCTGTTTGTTGCCATTTCTCATTTAAAACAATGGGAGAAAAATACATGTTTTATATGCCATATACTATATGTCATGTTTGCTTTATTTAGAAGCGCTATTAATTTATTACATTTTACTGAAGATGTCAAGTTTCTTGTGTAAGAATCGTCCATACAGACAATGCAAAATATCCTTCATAATTGACATTTGGCAGTGTGTTGTTGATTGCTCCTCAATCTCTCCATCTGGAGTAAAGTGCCTTGAGAGTGTGACTCCTCTGAGAGGTTACATTAGATGTCACAAAGTCCAGAAAGGAGTGGAGGATTGCTGAGCAGATGGAAATAATTTTATTTTTATTTTATTTTTTTATCCTGTGTTGCATTGCAGGGGGAATCACTGATATGACTGGGTTTTATTTGTAGCCCAGCCTCTGGAAAACACCCTTTTACTTCCCAAATAGTAAAAGATGACAAACTAATGATCTGGATTAAAGGTTGTTAATACGTCTTTATGAAGCAGCCTCATGCACATCCCTTGGTTTTGTGACTAATGTATTTATAATTATCATTGGCCTTTTAAAGTCCTCAGTTAGGTTATTCCTCTTAACTGGTGTTATGCTGAGATTTATATACTTTCAACCTTTTCCTGTTTTCTGTCAATAGCCATATTTAAGTACTGAGCTTGTGGCTTTATTTTTTTCTATAGCCCTGTAAATCACCCCCCTCTGTAGCAGTAAATTCTATTTATTAAATCTTCCAGTCCATGTACATTAAGGCAACATTAGATCTCTGAAGACTGTTCGGATCCCTCCTGTGAATCATTTGCCCCCTCGCTTAATTTGACAGTCATGACTGAATCACAAAGGTGTTTGCTGTATATTAAAGAAAATGTATGTTACCTCTTTATCCCAGTTTTAATCCTCATACATCTTAACTACTTTACATCCATTGCTACTACGCTCACCACCTACTCTTGTTAGCCTTTACTACAGTCATTTCTTAATTCCAAAGCTTGGGTATCTGTGTAGATGCTACTACATAAAATGGAAGGAACAAGGAAATGGTCTTTCCTTCTTTGCAGGCTGTGCTTTGTTCCTAATGCGTGTTTAACATGCCTGATGGTGCACCGTCAGGGCCATCACACCAACAGATCCTGACTGCTCTTCCATCCTGGTCTGAAATTGTTGAATGAGGAATGAATTCAGAATTTTACTCCATTTCCCTGAAAAGCACCCCCACCCGATCTGCTCTTTTCTCTTATCATCTCTGCTTGATGTTAGTATCAGCTATGTGGGGTATATGTTTACACTAAATGTAAGATTTATCATATCCTTATTTAATTTGTAAAGAGAAAAAGAAACAGCGGGCTTATTTTGAATGCCTTTGTTTTTATTGGAGTACATGCATCTAGACACCACTTACATTAGTGTATAATTGATGCAGTAACCTCTACATGTGCAGTAACAGTTAAAGGAATAAAACAGCGCTGAATAATCTCAGTCTAGACATTAGAATTACTAGTAATGTCACACAGTAGGATGGTACAACAAATATTACCTGGAAAGCTAGAGAAACCTTTATCCGGAAAGGGAGAGAGAAAGATAATACATGAATACTTATTGGTACTCGGATTACTGATGATTCATTTCAATTCAAAAACGCATTTTCCAACAGATTCATTCTCGTCAAAGGTGGTGATTTTTTTTTTAAATGGATTTCCCATCTTTCTAAAAGTCTAAAGCTACCTAAAGTCAAGGCATGGGAGTGCAGTTTTTACTCCAAAGGACAAAGGCACCGAACAGAAGACATCTACAGTCCAAATCAAATTTTATAATAACAATTAAGACAATCCGTCAACAAAGTGTACATAAATCTGCTAATTAAAACACTAACATATAGAATAGGACACAATATTTGCGTATATGTCTTAAGATTTGACACAATAACTATATTTTACATTCACACAAAACCCATACCTTACATGATATGTTTACATGAAGAGGTAATGTGATGTCATATAAGTAGTTCATACATAAACAGCTACCATATATGGGATAAAATATCAGTTTTATTGCCAGAATGATTCTCACTGTTTCACACTTTTCATCCTCTGATATAGCTTTGATAAACTTTAAGATAAAAAGAGCAAGAAAAATATATAGGATTTTGTAAAACTTGTCTAATTTGACAAATATTTGTTAAAGAAAACATTCTGAAAAATGAAAAAAATAATGTAAGTGCATGGTCTTAATATCCACATGAACTCGTATCTGAATATGTCCAGTTGACCTGGAAATTATACATCAGAAACCTGATATTTTTTAATAATATACTTTTAGTATTGTTTGTTTTGTACAAAACAGTATGCTTACATTCATAATAAAATCACATAGATTTAATGTATCACTTTCAAGTAAGAAAATATAACCATGTTATACTTTAAACAATATGTTGTTTTGGTGGTCCATGTAAAAGCCAGAAAACAACATTTTTCATGATATGTTAAATTATCGTTCACAGCATACAAAGTATTTAGTATTTTGATATCGTCTGCACATCCACAAAAATTCGACATTTACAGAAAAATGTCAAATACTGAGATTTTGATTTTACAATGATCACTTTACAAATTGCATAATTATTTGAATACATACGTCAATCAAAATTTAATCTCACACATAGAACGCACATTTATTTCTAAGTTAATGTACAATGTACATGCAAGTGACTTGTGTGAATTGAATCTCCTTCATTCTCAATTGCTATAAATATGACAGTAAACACCAGCTTTTGTCAAAACTCTAAACTCGTCATGGTTGAATTTATTCACAGCTGGTAGCTCAGGTCACACAGCAACTCGGTTGTCTTTCACTGTGACTCATTATGACTAATTTTGGTGCCTGTTATAGATGCACAGCTTTGAAATATGCAGCAACATTGTGCACGGATCACGGCAGACTGTGAGCATGAAACACATTTTACCAGTTGTGTGATGGTCAAGAGATCAATTTGTCTGGGCTTTTTGCATAAATACCCATGCAAACACTCTTGTCTGATATTTCTTAGAGCGACTGTGTGATTTCCTTTTGTGTCTTGCCTTTTATTTCGGACTTTACTGTTCGCTTCAGCTTCATTCACATTTTCAGCAGCTGTTTCATTCACAAATCAATTCTGAGCTGCTCAGCCAAGAAGGCTCACGCTGAGCTTTAAAACAAACCCATTAATTTTTAGAAAAACCGTGACATCTTCAGAAATGGACTGTGGGATTTCTCTGCAGGTCAGCTGACAGGAGTCCATTGCATGTGGTTGAGAGTCACAGTCCACATGTTATTCAGTCCCTCTCTTTTCCATCCTTTTTTCAGCAGTGCTGTCCAGTGTGGTCCTGTGCTTGTTTACCAGTTTATTCCAATTGTTGGGTGCTTTACACTTCTCATGTTTGAAAACATTTGGGGAATTGACTTTTCTTCTTTTCACGTCGTTCTTTATAAATATCCTGTGCCTTTACTCCAGTTTAAGTTGAGCTGAGGTGATAACATGATGCTTTACAAAATATGGAACGGTTTATGTTTGTAGCATTTAATGAAAGTTACAAAGCAGCACACTTGACAGATTTGCATGATTTCATGACACCCTCTGCGAGTTGTCCTAAAGCTGTAGTCACTATATGTCAACAAGATCAAGAGTCTACAGCCATGCTAGCGTCTCTGTGAGGCTAGGCATACCAGTGCTTTGAACTAAATGCTAATGCTAGCATGGCAGCATGCTCACAATGACAATGCTAACATGCTGATGTGTAGCAAGGAATGATCATGCTAACATTTGTAGCATTAAACACAAAGTACAGTTTACAGGTATTTGGTCATAATTTTATTGGACCCAATAAAATGTTGAACTCATGTTGGCACTAGATGAAAGGTTAAGAGATTACCAGTTCTTGCAATTATTCTGAGCCAAATGTGAATGTCTGTACCAAATTTTGTG
>NW_023339774.1:11906492-11914071 GCF_004916995.1 Morone saxatilis | reverse complement strand
TATTTCACACTGGGGTAGATCTAGAGGGGTTACCACTGTGACCCCAGTTTGGTTTCTAATGCTGTCAATTTGTCAATTTCAACCCATTCATTTAGATTAAAACTAAAACTAAATGAACACATACTTTAATGATCTGTTATGGCCACCTTTTAGACTAGTTGATAGGCTTCAATTTAAAAAGTGCTAATGTACCACAACAACGTAGTGTTTTTGAGTTAAATTATCTTCATTTCATGCAAATATTGATATGTGTGATTGTTTGCGATTAAATCAGCATATATTTCTGCCACCCTTTAAAGTGTCCATGCCACCTTCTTGCCACCTCATGAATATTTCTCTAGATCCACCCCTGATTTCACAGTTACAGTTATTACAGGAAAAGTCACAGGAGTCAGTAGGAACCATTAGTATCCACTGATAAAGACATTTCAGTCTGGACTAAAGTAGAGAGCCTAGAGTCTACTTTAAATATTCCATTCAACAGATTTGTACAGCTTGTAACTCAAGATTATTAAGATTCATTAAAGGTCCAGTTTGTGATATTTAGGGGGCTCTATTAGCAGAAACAGAACTTAACATTAATATTAATGGGTATGTTTTCATAAGTGTATAATCACTTGAAAATAATAATCATATTTTTGTTATTTTAGAACGAGCCAATTTATTTACAGATGGCGCGGGTCTTCTTAACCCTTCTATGGAGGTCGCCATTTTAAACTGCTATGTTTTGTACAGTAGCCTAGAATGGATGAAACAAACAACAGCACAAAGTAGGACCTCGTTTTTTGTGAGTTTTGTAGTCACAGTAGTTTCTCCTACATGCTAGGAAGACGAGCGTTATTCATTTGGTTGCAATCTGCAACTTCACCACAAGTGTTTATTAGTAGTCCAACCTTTGTCTTGAATTAGTTACTTTTTTGTTAAGATTTAGATGAAGGATGATGCTGGTTTAGCAAAGTATATTAAACTGGATGTGAGTTGGACTTCTGGACTGGAAACCGTGCCACTAAAATACTTAAAAGAGACAAATAATTCAGTTCCCACTCATTTATCCTTGTGTTTTAGTGAGTGATTTAAAACTACTTAATATGTAGCCCATTAACACTTTCATATTGCTTAATTACTATCATCAGTATCAGTATTTCAAACAGCAGAGTTCTCATCAACAACATTAATTGTTTTGATATATTAGACAAAGCACAGCTATTACTACAGCACATACTGTACACTGAAATATTGAAGTCTTCTACAGCCGGCTTTCCTATATAATTTCTTAGAAAACATTTTTGAGTCAGTGTGATACTACTGTTTTAGGATACTAATCAGCCCTTGAAATGTCTTTATTTCATCCTGTCTTTTTACCATGGTAATATATGATTAGTGGCCATACTGACATCATTTCATCTATAGAGAGAAGCTGTGTTAGTGTCATTGTGGGTGTTGAAAACATTGAACAAAACGAAAAACAGTCAAGTATTTTGGTTAATGTTTGCCTTTTCATTGTCCGTACTTACATCTTTTTGTAACCAGCAAGAAACTGCTCTTTACTTCATTCCTCTGCGGAGCATTTGATTTGCTGCAATGAGCATAACACTGATGATAAATGCAATGGCGAAGGCACAAATCAGGCTTTTACGCACACATGTGTGTTTTTCCTGTTGTGTTGGGCTTGCTGTGGAAAGATTTAGAAAAAAAATATTAGCACATCTGTAAATCTTAACAGAGCTTTTTTTTTAAAATGCCCGAGCAATGTGTGAAATAAAATCTGTATATAACATACTGTCAATGTCCAAATGAGTATCTGGACTGTTCAGGTGACTCTCCTCAGTCATGATGATGTTCTCAATGTCTTTCATGGTGAGGTGGTCACGGAAAGTATCGTAAAGCAGTCTCTTAAGCTCATCCACAGTCAATTTCTGCATGTCACACTGGGAAGACAGAAAACACAAAGATAGGTCTAATTATCAGAGGAGAGAGAGTCTCAATGCTGTGTAGGTCAGCAATAATAGTGGCATTACAGGGAAGCTCTCGGCTATTGTTGTTCCCAGCTATGAGGACATTCCCTGGGCTATAAAATAACGTACTGTTATTGAAATCAGACAGGGAACTAATACTGATACTGATTTTCATTTATTTGAACTAAATGCAAGGAATGACAATACTGTATGTAACACACTGTAATTATCACAGTGGTGTAGTATGTCAAGGCCATTTGAAAATTAAGAACTTTACTTTCAGAGCAAAGTCAGAGAAGCAAATCAGAATATAATGCATAATGTAATACTAATGCTAGAATTACTTGTTTAATTGACTAAATCAGAAGGTTTTGTAATTTTAATTGAAACAGATGTCTCTCTATTACAAAACAACAGAAAAGCCTGAAAGAAAACTCACTCAAAAGAGAATGAATTAATCAACACTGGTAAAGGAAAGGTAAAGACTTGATTAGCCTTGATTGATAATACTGATGATAATATACCTTCCAAAACACTGAATCAAAGTCTGCTCCATTGAACTTATCAGGCATGCCAGCAGAAGAGAGTTTAGGACCAAGCAATGTGACGAATTCTTCAAAGCCAACTTGACCATCACCTGATGAAACAGATTAACATAGACACATGTCACTGTATAGCTTCTGTGTTCGATTATATGTAACAGCCAACTTGCTGACCCAGAGAGAGAGAGAGAGAGAGAGAGTGAAACGTACCATCTATATCAAGTCTTTGGATGATAACCTCCAGCTCCACCTCATTGGGCATGTAGCCCAGTGAACGCATCGCCATACCCAACTCCTGCTTTGAGATGAAACCATTTCCATCTCGGTCAAATACTTTGAAAGCCTCACGAATCTCTGTTGGAAAAAGGAGGGCAGTAATCATATTAGGAGTGGAGATGAAGGAGGCATGTTTATATAGATTTATAACTTACGATTTCACACTGTGAGCAACAGCAGGCTAGCTCGATTGAACATGGTTTGTTATATGTGTGTGTACACAATGTTTATATTAAGAGTTTAAAGCAGTTTAAAGCTGTTTGAAATTGTGTGCCTGTGTGGAGCAAAGAATTTTAGGCAGTTATACTAAGTCAAAACTCAAAAAATATAATCCCTGTTTCTTAGATGTTTATGTTTGGAGAAAAGGGAGGCATATCTGAATATTTATGTAAATAAATAAATAAATATTTTTATTTATATTTATGTTTACTTTTCAAACACTGGATTTGCAGGAGTGAGAACAGTTTAAAACTTTTTTTCTTGTTACAAATACAGCAGAGGCATTAGAGGATCAATAATTCCCATGAAAAGACCCAAACCAACAATGATTTGATCCTATAGATACTAGCAAAGTATTATCTGTGTAGACAAATTGTGATATACTGTAGCTTATTCCCCTGTCCCATAGAGCTCTATTGTTGTCTAAAAACTCTTAAAAACAAATCAATCAGCCTTGTTCCCTAATTATGATGAAAATGGTTGTTTATTTTGAGTAAATCCCACATCCTCTTTGCTTTCTGCTAAAAATACTCACCAACAAATGAACTATTTACTTCTGTTTGAGTTGGATATTTAGAGATTTAGGTCTTTTGTAGGAACAAATGGGCTTGGGGCCCACAGACAAGGGAAGTATGAATTGACAACACTTTCCTGTCCTCCAGTTAGTATTTATATTCAGTATACAAACATTTAATAAATGGTTTGTAATATGCTGTAACGTAGTTGTACGCAGCTATAAGGACGTTTTTATTAAGGTACAGTAGTTCTAAACAATCACAGCTTTTCCTATAAATACTTATTATTATTATTATTACTACTGCTACTACTTTACTTTACTTTATTTTATGATATTGTCATTCATTCTATATTTATAAATCAGCCTACACTCAGCGATTACATACATTGGCATTTGAATGTTTTAGCCCATATAAAGTGGCAAAATCTATTTCAGTACCATGGATAGAGACAGAGAGACTATAGTTAAAGACTGAGTGAAAACAGCCATCTTAAATGTATTTATTTTATAAATATTAATTATTAACAGAATGTTTTCTTAACCTAGAAGAAGAAAACTACCAGTCAAACTAGGGGAAGACTCCAAGAGCTGTGAGTTAGTATGAACATTGAGGGACAGTGAGTGACAGTTACCTGACACGTTGTTGCTGTTATATTTGATGACAGGTTATTTGTTTTGTCTTGCTGTATATGTTTATTTACTATAGTATGTTTTCTAATAAATGTTTAGCTTTTCAGTGTCTACACGCTTGCGCTGGCAATATGTACAGTGTTACATCATGCCAATAAATCCATTTGAATTTGAATTTGAAAACAACAACATCAAAAAAACTTTAGTTGAATGTTTCAGCACCATGGATAGAGACTGCCTCTCTCTATATACCAGTATACGTGCACACAGTGCTGAAGCTCAGTGCTATTTTCCTGGGTTACATTGAAATAGATAAACAGAATTAATAAATTAAGTGTGGCCCCTGTGTAAATTGAGATTTATTCTATTCTGTTTCAGGTTTATGTTCAACACAAATGTGGACCAGTTTATAAATTATCAAATGGTACTGTACTGGTATTACCTGGTCTATTATATTCTAAAATGTTTTCCCATTGAGAGCATATGGTGCAAATTCCTTGTTTGCTATGGATACTAATAGACACCTTCAGAGCTAACACCTGTTATCATGACCATAGCACAATTGGTTGTAACAGAAGGCAGCGAGCAGGTTCATGTGTTTATTATTAACTACAACTTTTGGTAAATAATCCATAAATATTGCCATTTGGCTCCTATCCTCACCCTGCATCACATTATTCTGTTTGAAGTGGTAAAAAGGGCAGTTGCACATCAAAGGCACAGAACCTCTGTGGTTCTTTTTGATGTAGATCCTCAAATATACAAGACTCTGCGATGCTTGCTCGGTAGTCATGTGTCATTCAATAAAACAAGACAGGCAATTAAAAAAAAACACTGAACCTGTAGGAGATGAACATTCATATAAACAATGCTAGCCTGACATACTAGAAGCAGAAATGGAAAAGTGTTGAGAATAAAAAGTAAATGAACATTGGAGTTAACATAACTGACTATATATCAAACCTCAACATACACCGATCAGCCATAACATTATGACCACTGACTGGTGAATAACACTGATTATCTGGTTATCATTGCTGTCAGTGAGTTGGATATATTAGACAGCAAGTATACATTTTGCCCTCAAAGTTGATGTGTTAGAAGCAGAAAAAATGGGCAGCATGAGGATCTAAGCGACTTTGACTATAGGCCGCACATTATGGAGGTCTAGACGACTGAGTCATGAGCATCTCCAAAACTGCAGCTCTTGTGGGGTGTTCTTGGTCTGCAGAGGTCAGTAACTATCAAAAGTTGTACATGGAAGGAAAAGCAGTGAACCAGAGACGGAATCATGGGCGGCCAAGGCTCAGGACTTCAGTGTCTGCTTGATTGACATCTGACTTACTTTCCTGTTAGTTTTGTTGACGCTGTTGATCATAATGTAATGTTATTAACTGTTAGCTAGCTAAAGCCTCCAGAGACTCCAGCCTCATCCTGGAGTTATATGAGATCCCACAATGGCGATGCTATGAAAGGCAGGAGAGAACAGTTGCTGACCCTCTGAGGAGGGGCTGGTACGGAGAAGTGGTGTCCTGTTTCCTCCCGGCTTAGCCTATTGTGTGTTTGTATGTAAGTGTGTTGGATATCATGCTCTGGGTTGTTATCTGTTTTTTGCTTCACTGAGCTGTGTTGTTTAAACAATAAAAGCATTATAATTAAAGATTTTACAGATCATTACAGTTTAAACTGTGCTTATTAGGGATGAACAAGTACAGCATTATCTGTATCTGTTCAACCAACTACATTATCTGTATTCATATCTGTACTTTGAATGGGCAGGGCTTAAACTGGATGTGGGTGGTGCTTAACCCAGAAGTTGGGTGTGCTAAACATTAGGTGTTAATTTAAGCCTAAAATTGATGTGATCAGAAGTTGCTATATTTTTTCTAAACTATTTACATAACAGCCTCAGAATTGAGCATCAGAGCAATTCTGACACTATACACTGCTCCTGGGAGGTTTGTGTGTTTGCAGTGTCTCTCCTGGTTTTAAGTAAGGCTGGGTTGGCAGTTCCAGGAAAAGCCATTAGATGGACAATGTGTCAAACAACAATTTCCAAGATCAAGAATGGATTTCCATGATTGATGTTACACGACGTTTGAAAAATGAAATAAGTGTTTTCTGATCTGCCAAGTAGTTTCAGTTCTCAGTTGAACTGAATTTGGATACGGTCAGAGACTGATCACCTTCATTAACTGTTGGCAGTGGACAGGGTGTTAAGTAATATTAGCCAGTCAGATCTCGGAAAGGCTTGATTACCAACTGGGCAAAGCAGACAACTTCCCCGATGCCCCAGAAGACTCCAGGTTCATCATGTTTAGTTTAATTTAATGATCAGCAAATTTGATTGTTAATATTGTATCCACCATAATATAAGTTTGTCCGTTTTAAGGAGGTTTGTTGCCACATTCTGTTCATAGCCTCTTCCTCATCAATACAAACACAATATAAAAGAGACAGCAGTGACATCACATTTATACAAACATTCCATGAACATAATATTTACACATAATGGCTACCAAGGTGTTATGTTGAGCATTGCTATGGCAGAAGGTGTGTTTTGTGTATGATCTCTTTGGTGTTGAGGTCAGAGAGGTTGGGCATGGGGAAACAAGAAACTTATACACATCACAGAGGAAATAGGAGAGGAGATGAAATCTGTTGATATGAAATTTTTTTTAATATCAAGAACTTGTAGTTCTCCTCTATCCTGTCCGACCTCTTAACCAGTCGACCTGAATAAATCACTGTGGTAACACCTGAGTGCATGACAGCTCTGTGGGTTTCAGCCCTGGGCCTCCATATCCATTGTGACCACACACACCGACAGGGGCGCATGTGCACGGTCGCACACGCGCTTGGATGCACTGTGCCGCATTCACTGACAGGACTTTATGCGTCTGGCTGTTCAGCCAGGTGGAAACATTCAGACTGGGCAAGGTCAGGAGGTTGTCGGTACAAATCCCGATGGGGGAACCTGTAAATGAAAGATTAATCCCTCAGTGCACTCAGCGTGAAATCGGCCCAAGCGCTGGAAGCATATCTCTGGGCTCAGAAGACACGGGGGCATGGGGGCACATCCTGGGGACAGGCAGCCACAATGGCGTTTATCATGTCCAATTGTGAACCTCTGGTCATGGCAGCTTACTGAGAACACAATGAGCTTTATCCAGCAGTGCCAACCCAACCCTGCTGTCTGTGCATTGCTGCTTTATCACTGTGAAAAAGGCCTGTGTGGCTCTGTTGCTGCAGATGGCCTGCTGACACAACTGCACAGGGGTTATCAAGTCCATCCATGTGCTGCAAATATACTGTCTAGCCCTTTATTTTCAAGGCTTTGTAAACCAACTATACCGGCCATGTGATGAGTAAAAGCACTGTTTTCACTGCTTCAATGAGCTTGACACACTCATGCACACTAGTGTTGTCACGATACCAAA
>NW_023339774.1:11831235-11906392 GCF_004916995.1 Morone saxatilis | reverse complement strand
TGTAGCTCAAACTGCTAAAAAAGTTAATGCTGGTTCTGATAGAAAGGTGTCAGAACACACAGTGCATCACAGTTTGTTGGTATGGGGCTGCATAACATTATGACTACCAGGGTACCCAGGGGGTCATAATAACATGACTGATCAGTGTAAGTTAAAACACAGACTCTATATTCAGTTATGAGTTTTACTTGCTAAACCAAGAGCTTGTATGGAACTTCTTTTAAACTTCATATGGACTGAAAGCATGTGACTATACTCAGTGCCTCTACCACAGAGAAAACTAATTTGCATGCAAGTATGCGATTGGGCAAACATCACCTGTAATTTGCATGCAAGATCACGAGTGGACAAGCACTGACCATCCATCTTACGTACAAGAATGACTGAGACACTGCAGTTTACAAGTGACAGTGACAGTCTATGGCCTTGTGCGGAAAGAGAAGAAACTGTTGCAAGAGATCCAGTCTGTGGCATATTCATTGAGGTCCTTTAGAACAAGTGACACTGTCTGTACCAAACCTTGACATATCAGACACAACATATTTGTCTAAATTACAGCCAGCAGTGCTGCTTGAGTTTTGTTATCTTCCTTCAGCACCACCCTAGATTCAATGTCACGACCCCTGCTGCCAGTGACAAGTAATGAATTCACTGAGCCAGCTGAGCAGTGGCTGGATTACTGATTGTTTCACAACCATGAGGAATAAATAAATATAAACAAAAAAATGTAAAGATGCAAATACTAGAGACACAACTCTGTCTTTACTTCTCTGAAAAGGTAGAATTCAATATAATTTCATATTTAATCTATCATCTGGTTTTAAAAGATTAAAATCACCATAAAGTATCTTCTTCTCCATAATGAGAAATGTTTGCCTTTTTTGTTTTGACACTCAATATACAAAAATGTTGCTCTATTTCTCTCTCTATTATTCACTTTCCCCCATCACAACTCTCTGTCTTATTTACATGAATTAAAAATTATATTTACCAAGATTTTACAGAAGCAATATAGACATTTTCATTTCCTATGGGCCCATATATAAGTTAATTTAAACTGTGTGCAGAAGGTAGACATATAATCTGAACACCATATGGTGCAATACCGTTCAAGTAAAACCTTGGAAATACAACTGTGACACAGTGTCTGACTGATCATTATAAGCCTAATAAACATTTTTTTTTTTTTTTACATTATTGTCTAACTTTTATACATCACAACGAGTATTAGTAAATCATTTTTAACATATCATTATGAGGACAATAACAATGCATATTGCACATGCCTGTAAACATATGCAAGCATAAAACAGGTTCATTTAGACATACAGTAGATACATTACACACATACGTGTGGAAATGGAAAACTGGTAAAAGTGAGCTTTTAGAAAACATTAAACAGACTCAGCTTTTGTTCTACTTTGAGTCCTTGAAAAGATAATCTAAGAAACCTTGTTCTGCTCTGAGGGTGCAACAATTCGGCTATCTAAAGTCAGTGCCAGGCCATGAATATCCTTGTACTGTGTGTCATTACAGGATTTCAAAAAATAATAATTCAGCATTTCCCCTGTGGCATCAAGTAATCTTCTGTCTGTATGACTAAACATTTTAGTGTTTCAGAACATTTACTGAAATAGCAAGTCATTTTAAGATCATTAAGCAAATCATTTATAGTGATGTGAAATAAGGTACTGCTAAAGTCAGTAACTGTACAAATTCTGTTAAATTTTGTCAGTGACTAAAATATTGTGATACATTGGTCATAAAAGATGCCAGAGTGTCTGCAGTCTTTGAGGTAATGGCATTGGTGGTAACAAACACAATACATCAGCAGTGATTAGAGTCATCTTATGAAGCTAGCAACATGCTGTATTATCACTGTTGTTTTTTTTTTTTAGTTTGTCAACTAAAGCTCATATGTTTGGACATGCTGTATATATATCGACAATAATAAGATCTTTAACCACCTCCTTATGTGCATTATTGCAGAATGAAACATAAACAGCATTTTATGCGCCCATTGTTAACAATTACAAAAAACAGGAAACTAAAAACAGTAGGCAGGCCCACAAAAATAATAGTAGGGTCAATATAGAAAGATCATGGATTGAAGTCTAGACCACACACAATATGATTCACTAGTTCGAAACACGACCCATGATGTATCCCGGCCAAGTAGTCAGTCTGCATTCATTAACACAAGAAATTCCCATGGTACAGTGCATTTCATTCCAGTTACATAAATTAACAATTCAGGTCCTGTCAGATACAAATCAGATGAAGACAGCATTGTTTGTTGAATTCTGATGGTCCAAATTAATGTGTAGTGACTGCTAACAATCTCTTTTTATTTCTGATGCATTATTATTTACATCCTGGTGGAAGGCATAATCTTGAAAAAAATTCTGGGGACTGCAAAAGAAATATCTGTTTATGCTGTTTTTTTACTTCGTGGCACAAGAATATCTTTGATGCACTCCAGTGTATCCTATATTACAAATGTTGAAGGTTCGGTCACTTGAGGCAAAAGGGGGGAAAGCAAATTGCTCAGTATGCAATTACATTAAACTGCCTTTTGCGTCTAAACAAAAAGTGATATCACCAATTCATCAAATTTTGCCATGCAAGGACAAAATGAAATATTGACTGACAATTTCATGGCAGGTTAGACCAACAACTGCCAACAGAATCATGACACTGATTGTTTCCTGAAGAGCAAACAGGCTTGTTGGTGTTTATTTATTCTTCAACTTAGAGCATTTTGTTTAGTTGTTATTTGTTAGATTATATCACCTTTGTCTTTCATTCATCTTAGTAAAGCAGGTGTTCCCCTTATCATAAGAGTCTGTATACAGTTTGTGATATAAGCTTGAAATTGTGTGTACTAAATATCAAAAAGCCACTTTTGCCAACCCTGATATCAAAACCCAGAACTTAAAAGTCTGCTGACCTTCCAAGTGAGCTAAAACAGAACATGAAGACCAACAGATCCTACTGACCTTTCTGACTGACCAACAGAGTGATTCATGCTTGTTGTTGGTGCAGCTACAAAAACCCATATAACGGTCCATGACAAAGGCTATTGCCAGGAAGCCCGCTGCTGCACATTGGCAGTGTGTCAGTGCCACTGGCGGTGGCAGAAAGCACTGAAGCTCTCTCGCCTAAATAATTGGGGAAATCCCAAATAATGGCTTTGGGCCAGAAGAAGAGTGTAGGAGGCCAACATGGCATTTGGAGATAGATGACACTGTTGTGCATCACCTTGATATCCTATTTATGCCATTTGTGTTTACAAAGAAGCTAAACAGGCATTCATGATGTAAACATCAATAATTCCTTTTTTAAGGCCAACACAACGGTTATTGATGCTTAAATGCTTATTACAAATGAACTGCAAAATCTGTGACTAAACTGAACTGAAATATGTACTTCGGTGCTTGTAAGAGTATTGTGTCATAAATCATTTTCATCAAGTCTTAAAGTTAAAAGTCCAGGTGTTTCCGTTACCTTAAACTGAGCAGTTTTTTATACAGAGGGAAGGGGTCCTCTTCTACGGAGTCTGCCATGTTGGCAGGGCCTGTTTCTACAGTATCCCAGAAGGGACAAACCAAACACTGGCTCAAGATAGGGCCTCCATCGTTTACCTACAGCCTACACACTTGGAACTCTGAGCTGCAAATGCCACTTCTTTACTTCACTTCTGTACAATTCTTCACAATGGTCTTTTAATATTTTTTTAAAATGCATTTTGGTACATCACTGAGAGGCACTATCTGATGCCACATTTGGAGTCCATGAGCTCTCTAGCTGACAGGGCTTGGTTCAAGGCTACAAGCTGAATATATAAGGGGTTTCAGCTACTTGTCTTCAAAATAATAATTAGAATTGGTGACTTTCCCATTTCAACCAACAGCATTATAATACACATCTCCAGATTTGTCAAAGTTTTAGACACAATTTCAAAAGAACGTTCCTCATTGTCTGCCTAATTGGTCGTTAGCCACGGTAATGTTTCTGTGAATTTGCTGGGAATGCTCCACTCTGCCAAGCCTGTCAATCCACAGTCAAACTACCCTTGAAGTATCCCTAGTATCCCTTTCCTTTATCCCTTTACTTTTTCAAAATATGGGAAATTAACATGTAAGGAACGATGTAGCTCACATTAACTATCTACTATATCTATCTTTGTTGCAGATAACACAGCTAGTTAACCCACCATTCACCAAAGCAAACAGCAAACTTTCCAAATGATATTCTTTAAAGCAACTGCGGCCTTCCTTTTCTATTGAGTATCACATGTTAGTGGCTGTGTTGAGAGAACCCACCACCCCATATAACTCAAGCTAAAAAGGGGAGTAACTGAATGAAGATAACAGAAAAAGTACCTAAAACAGAGCTCATCTGCACCGTCCCTATGCATCTGAGAAGATACTGAGAAGTGTTGGGGATTCAGGTGTTGCCTTTTGAACAAGGAACCAAACATCCTAGGCATGCACCATTTACCACTGTTGAGATTACCTACAGTGATTGTCCAGTTCACTGAAAAAAATCCCTCTTCACCTTCAGTAACTATCATGACATTGCGCAGGAAATGGTAATAGAGTTAATACAGCAGGAGGTAGATGAAGAGATCTCTTCGCTCCACAGGAACTGAAGAGCAGAGAATACCAATATATAACAGACTTCATCTCCAAAGTTACTGCATGAACATAACTTGCAACACTATTCAAGAAATTTAGTCTCAAAACAGTCACATTACACACCACATTATTACAGCTCATAACAGATGTCGATTCAGTTTCTAATGCAGATCAGTTCTAAGTGTCCATCATTCGGCATATAGTCCTGTCCCATTTAGACACTGAATATAAATTTACATAGGAAAAGGGAGACTCAGGTTTTTTACGCTAATTCCACGTGGTTAGTGAGGATCAAACAGGATCTTTCGTGTCAGTCCACGATGCAGCCAGTTGCTGTGATGAAAGGGGTGTAAATAAAGGCATCGGACATCGTAAATTAGCTGTTAAAGCATACAGCAACCTCAGATTTCAGAAGTGACTGAATATTAAAAAGAGTGCCCTAATTTATATGCTCTATGCTGTTCCTTGAATCAAGAACGTAGTTTCCTCATCAAAAGGCTGCTTATTGAGGTAGTTACGGAAAATTGGTTGGAGGATAAAAATATTCACTGGGAAATCATTCAGACTCTTCATTAAATAAGAGCCCCTCCCAGGTGGTTACACCAATGATGGTATGATGACACCCATGACATCTTTCTTTCTGATAATGACATGTGAATCATATTAGACAGAGGCTACAAAAATAAAGATGCTGTACAGCTGAGAGAGCTCCATCAAGGCCCTCTCAGAAGTACAAAAATAGATCTACACGTAATACAAATACAGTCAGACAATGCCACACCTCCTTAGAACCCTAATGTCTTGATGCAAAGTACAACTGATATTTCTGGCTGACTATGAATCCCAGAATGTAAGCAAAAATCTGATATCAATAGCATTTTAGATTTTTAATCTTAGCCACAGACTTGCTTACAGTAGCTTCAAGTCTATGGCTAAACTTGCTTGGATGCTTTAGAAGTTGAACCACAAAAGCAAACAACTGTTGTCTAAATATAGTACTGAATACTTCATTCATACATAGTAGAAAACATAAATCACCCCATTATCACAGATCCCGCACACCTTTCTTTGCTACTACAGATTTAAAGCATCTTCACATTATTATATTTACATAAACTAACACAACACGACCACCAGAGACGGTGAAGATGTGATGCACAAGCCCTGCAGCTAAATCAACTCCTGCTGTCAAAAAGTACTTGAAATACTCCCACTACCTGCAGCTCTTGGCAGGCTGAGGGGAAATGACGTGACCTGATCTTTATGGGAAAATCATTAAGAATTAGAGCTTGACTTTACAAGCAGTTGCAGCTGTTCGCATGACCAAACCAAATGACTTATTACTCATATAGACAGCACAGATTTGACTTCAACGGATCTCCTTTGTTTTAAGATTTTATTGTTTCTGTTTGTTTTTTATTTGATGTTTTTGTCAGGCTTTTGGTTGTTTTATTATGTTCCACTGTAATCTTCGGATCCCTTAATGAAGCTGCTGGCCATATGGCTTAAGATTTTAATGATAATATAATGGTAAAGTTAAAAACAAGTAAACAGGCTAATTAATATCCTGTTTTGGCAGTGAAAGGTCCTATTAACTGCTGTTTTCTGATGAGAATATGTCCAGATCTCCTACAACGAAACAGAGGCACTGCTGTGTGAGACTAGGTCAAGACCGACCCATCAGACTTTGGTAGTTGAATCCTTCAATTCACTGTATTTGTATTTGCTGTATTTTTGTATTGAAGGATAATAGTAGCTATACATTTTCTATTTTTGTCCAAAGGAGTTTTCATCAGTTAACATTTGCTTTGGGTTTCCCAGCTTAGTGTGATGATGTAAATGAAATATGGCTTTATGGCTCAGACAGGGGGAGAGTAAAGACAGTCTCTTAATTAACAGCTTATAATATTGTTAAATAATGTTGTTTGAAACTGTGAATCTCTCTGGGCGGCCACAACATTAATGACCAGACATTTGTCTTCGACCATAAAGGGAGCTATATTTAAATAACAGTAAAGATGATAGGGCATTTCTGTAGTTTTTTAACCTTGTTCTTAGTTTGCTGTAAAAATATCTGAAAACCAAAAAACAATTCAATAAAAGAGTAGAAAGAGCATCTCCAACCAGTGTAAATCTGACAAACATTACTCTATATATGTACAATTTATTAGAATTATACATCCCTGGCAGCTGTAATAGCACATACATATAGTACACATATACTTGCCTGTTTACAATGTTGCTGCAAAAAACACCCCATTTGTAAGCACAAAAGAAGACGGCTTAGCATACAAAGTGGAAGACGGTCTACAATCCACTACAATGCCTGATGTCTGGGGGATTCTCCTGCTGGCTGTGATCTATAAATACTGTTCACATTCTCTGTTGGAGATGCACCGAGGAGTGATACAAGCACGGAGAGACCTCCAAGAGTGTAACTGTGGGGAAGTCATGACTGTTCAGCCATAAAACGAGAGTCTTATCAGTTTCAACACGCGTGCAGTTTGCTGTAAGTTATGGCATGTGTTTGTCACAAAATGGGTTTATGTATGTTTATGTATCTTAAAAGAAACTACATATCTTATCATGGTAATTTACAATGACTGAGTGTACTCACTCACATATATGTTTAATATGTTTAATGGGCTGAAACATTCAACACTTTTCTCATAAATACTTTATGTATAATACATAGTGCATGATTAAACATTACTTTGTTTAAATTTCAGTGTAATTATCAAAGGTAATGGAGACATTTTAATGTATTTTAGTCAAAGTATTATAGATGTATTCAGTTATCCCAGTCGCTCATGCATAAATGGGCTGAACTTGGCTCTAGAGCTTGGTTTTAATATTGCGCTCATTAAATGGGGAGACACTTTGGCACAGCATAATATCCACAAAGACTTTTACAGGAAACGTCTGTCACACAGTGTAAATACACACATACACGTTAAACGGATGTGTTGAACATGAATGATATAGAGATTACTGTTATGCCACTGGTCAGTGCTCTGAATAGCTTAAATAGCGTAAGTGCAAATGTAATTTGTGATGAAAAAAAAATGATTGAATTGATTATCCTTCCACAGAGAGACAGCCACAACAGAGAAACTACCTAGCAATGTCCAAGGTTAATAATTTAAAAGATTGAATAATTACATCTCAAACTAATTAGGTTTTGGGTGAGAGATCTAAAAATCTTAAATATATAAGCATATACGTCATTTTATAAGAAGCAGTAGTACAATTGCTTGCACAGTAGAAATGGTTTGAATACATATCAGGGTTTATGACAAGTGCATGACACAAGGGCGAAAAAAAGGGCAGCAAGCATTGCCACTGACCCTGCCCACCTAGGCAACCATCTGTTCGAAAAACATTCCCTGGAAACTGCAGATCCATTAAGAGCTGTGAGTACTTAATCAGCCTCCCTAAAGCTCAGCCAGTATAAACAATCGTTTCTCCATTCTGTGCAAGTGCCTGTAATCCTCACTGTTACTAATGTATTCTCTATATACTGTAGCCAATTTCCACTTTGGTTAATATTGCAGATATGATTGTGATCCAAATAAAATATCAGATTAAAGATTACAAAGGTCTTGAAATTGCAGGATTACATAGATTTACAGATAATCTCTATGGAATCTTGAGTGTGCCACTGGAATAATAATCCATAAAGTTATTTGTTATAATTATAGTTGACTAATGCTAATCCCAAAAGTATTTGTTATATAGTAAGAAAATCCTCATTAAATGTGAGAATACATCATTCTGCGTCATTAATCTCCTTTTAAATGATGAATACTTTGCTCTTTAACTTTTAAATGACACGATTAATTTTAAAAATGCCACATAATAGAAAATTAAGCCATCCATTGAGGCCCTGATGTCTTGTATAGAAAAAGCTCAAAACTTTATTCTTTAATAAAGAAACTGAGAGTGGACTCAATCAGTTGAATACAGTCTGAAACAGCATCAAGTGGTCATTTGAGACACTGCAGCTCAAGGCACTGGCTCCAGCATTATGCCATTAGATATATCATTGTACTGATATGTAACATCATCTTTTCTGAGCTCAAAATATGTGGTGGGGGGTCAAAAATATGATGTTTTTCTTTGAATTGTAATTGTAACCTGTCACCTGTATCATATTCACTTCCACCACTAAGCCTTTAAATCCTTGGATACAGTATACACCTTCAGCAGTTAAAAATGTATATTGTGTATCTCATTATATTCTGTGTTTTCTTTTTACTAGTTCACTGATACTTTTGTCTTCCTTTACAATTCCACCTTACGCTGAAACTGAACTCTTTAATCTGTTTATAAAGCGCAATATGTGTAATTTACTGTCCATGGTGTGACACGGTGGGTCTCTTGGATGCAAGGTCCTTTTGTCCTTGTGTATTGTGTTTGTCAGTGGGCACTTGAAAATGGTTGTCAGCATGTCTCTGCAACAATGTCACCAAGAGAAGTTCCTGTTGATTTACTCACTGAGGTTTATGCTGACTTTGTAAAGAGCTTCATGGTCTCGACTTGCAAAAATTATAAAACAAAATTACATGTCTTGATTAGTATCTCTTTTTAAGGTAAGTATGCTGATAGGAAGTATAGATGTTAGGCTATATTTGAACCATAATATTGGTTTCTGTAAGGCATTAGTAATACAGAACAATTTAGGCAGAAGTAAATAAAAGGTATCATATAGAAATCAGTAAATAGCAACAGGATAAAGTGACTGGATAATGATAAATGTGTATAAAATCTGTTGTCTGAACTGCAGTCATCTGGATTTAATGCCTGATAATTATTTATCTGGTTTTTAAGTTTTGTTGGCTCTGATATAACACTTATATAGCAGGAGCATGATTATGAAGGTATTCTGCTCTTATTTGTGTCTTTATGGCATATTTTTAGAGATTTTCCAAAATTCAAATGAAGGCACAGCATTACTGTGCTTATTTCTATTGCATAGTCACCTCCCAAAGCTTAATATATAGCAGTTCAGTGGTGTATTTGTAATCTATTCCTTAGATGATCCCAAACATTGGGTGTACATATACACATATTCCTAGGAAAAAGCTATTATCATAAATATGATTAGGGAGAGTAATTACATGAGTCGAGCAATCAGGGAACTTCTGCCCCGTGGTAATTAAAGATCAAACAATATTTATAGGCTGAATTTCAGACCTTTTCAGTTTTCATTCACCAACGCTGGACTGCAGCACTGTTCACGGACCAACAACAGCAGCTCCTGCACTGTGTGTTCAGGTGGAGCAGAAGCAGTGTAAAGGCTGAGTGTAAGGCAGTAAGTGTGAGGTTACTGATTCAAACCCTCAGTCCAGTTGAGTTTAATCTGAAACTCTCTTACCACCCTCAACAACTACAAGCAAAGTGCTCTTTAACACACTTTATCTAGTGGTGGAGCTGCTCAGCGACAAAAGGTAGAGCACTGTTTACACTAGGCACTGCCGAGGTGTGAGGCCATGTAAATGTAGCAGTGCATTATATGCTCAGTGAATCTTCCCTGGGTAAATACATTCACGCTTCAATGATCTGTCTTGCTATGTTCTGAATATTTAATGGCTCTCGATTGGTAAACTACAGTTTGATAAGACTTCTTCATTATCTTGAAAGCTGTATCATCATCGTCTGTACAGCCTTTTTAAAACGCACAACACCCAGACATTTTATTGTTGTTCCAATTGTTGCTTTTCCATAGCCAACCTTTTAATTAAATTTATGTTGTCATTGCAGATAGTGGCTTTTTCAATGTCAAATGAGTGACTCAAAGCAAGGGCAGCCAGCCACTTGCGGGGCCCGGGCAAATCTACAGACAGAAGAAGGGGAAATGGAATTCCCTTTGCATAAAAGACTTCCTGATATCAAATCTGATCTGAGTTATCTCTTTATTGTAGTCTGCCTGGCTTTGTTCCAAATCACTGCCAGCTGCGGTTTCTCATTGTGAAGACCATTTGCCAAAACAAAACCTCTGTTCTTAACAGCTATGCACTATGGTTACTATAATAAGAACAATCATAATGCTCCAATGAATCTTTTAGATGGCCAAAGTACAACACTGTGCTACTGATTGTCGTTTCTGTTAATTAAAGACAAAATGCAATACATCAAACAAACCCCAAAGACATGAGAGGAGGTCATTTAAGACTCGAAATGAATCAATCTCCCACCTTATTAATGGGTTTTATATGCCATGGATTTTCTAGAAATGGTCTTGTAATCTAAATTTTTATAGTTATACATTTGCCATTCATCACAGCCCTTTTTTCCATTTCAGGCTCCTTTTTTTACATTTTAAGCCTTGTTTTACTGACTCTTCAGTCTTGTCTCTTGCCTCCAGCACAAATTACTTACAGTGAGTGAATCAGGTGCAGTTTAGTCTCACAGGTGCTGCAGGTATGAAATTGTGTGATGCAGTATGTATGCAGTTGCTTGACACGTATGGAAAACTAGGGACGTGTTGTGTACTCTATATAGTGTAGAACTATGAGGGTTATTACTTAGTGCATTATTAAAGGATGATGTGACAGAATTGATGCGCAAAGGACCAAAAAATACGAGCTGAATGTTAATTTTGTGTCTTTTTCCCCCCCAAAATCTAAAGCAACAATATGCAAAAAGAAAAGAGTCAGATTTGTAGATCAAGGGAAAGAAGCGCACACTGGCTGGAGCTCTCCGGGGTCCTGAACTAGTTTGCAGGTGGACGTTGCGTTTAGGTGCAACAACTCTTAACATTACAATAACACCTTAAAAACCACGATCCAGAGACTTACCTTCCACTTCATCCTCAGGCAGGTTAACAGGGGTCCGGTAGGAGAGGACATCTGGAATAGTGCAAAGTCCCTTGTACATGAACCTGGTGGTCACAGCACGCACTGGCATTTCTGCGAGGGAAAACCAACAACTGTGTCGCGATCTTCATATAGCCTAGCTCTCCGGAGTTATTGAGACAGACCCTTTGCTACTGTCCTTGATATCAAAATTTCTAGCGAATGAAAGAGGGAAACCACCCCGCAAAGTGTTTTTTTTTGGGGGGGGTGGGGGTATTTTCGATAATGCTGAAATATGAGTGGAATCAGCTCACACTCTCCGCTGCGTGTTTAACCAAGAACGCAGCTTGTACATCGCTTTTGGTTTCAATGCATAGCCTGCAGCAAGCCTACCCTAAGCAATTAGTCAGTGTCTTTTCATAAAATAAACAAAATATAAAACTTTCACTTCATTTGACTTCATTCAGTGTTTTAGGCATTCGCTGTATAATTCCTTAAATGGCCGTTCAGATACTGATTGGCTCATGTTAAGAATCTTCAAACAGATAACAAGCTGCTATCCACGCACAGCTCCTGCATTTCAGCATATAAAATGAAAAAAAGAAAGAAAAAATGATTCAATAAGAAATCAATAATCGACCTTTTCGCTCTTGATTCTTCTGATTCCTAGAACGCGTCTTTTTCTTTCAAACTGTCTATTTCTGGATTAGTCTGCCTCACTTTTCTTTCCCGTGTCGACATCTTCTAATAAAATGAAGAAAAAAACAAAAAACACGATTCGATGATACAAGATAAAAGAAAGCAGCACCAGTGACGAGCTGATCCTATCCGGTAATCGAGGTACAAACAAAATCTTGTAACATTTCTTTTTTCTTTCTTTTTCATTTTTTTTCCTGAGAGCAGCTCAAGAGTCCTGGGTTGATACCCCCTCTTCCTCATCTGATACAGACACAGCGCGTGTATGAGGAGCGAGTCCTCTCCCTCCAGCTGTCTGCTCCAGTCTCATTTGGCTCTTCAAGCAGCTCACCATGCACCACAACACATACACACACACACAATACACACACACAACACACACACACAAAGCGAGCCTCCACCAACGCGCCCTCTGTCACAGGAGGAGTGTGTTGGACGTTTCCAAAACTGTAATGTGATTATTCTTCCTTTGCTGCACTCTACCAGTTCTGTGTGTTAAATATTAACACAAGGGAAAATACATTTGGGCAAATATAAGGTTTGCATGTTTAGTAGATCAAAACAACAGTGAGCAACAAGTGAGGCTATTTAGCCCTGTCTCTTTTTCATTTTAGCTCCCAGTTTGCTTTGTGTTTCAGGTCAGAAATTTGCCATAGCATGTCGAGGGATAAATGGAAATTGGGGTACTATTTCTTAAAAATTAAACTAAGCCTCAGGCTATTTGGTACAAAGCATATTTCAGGCATTCAATAAACAGTTAATAACCAAACATGAATTTTGTGAAATGTGGAATATAAAATTTGAGATTTGGTTTCAAAGCAAAGCTCCAGCAAAGACAAGGTCAAAGGTAACCATATCAATAAAGGTTAAATAGTTAAACATTTTGGAAAATAAATAAATGTGCTTTCTTGTCAGTGTTTAATGTGAATGATTAATATAACTCTAAATATATACTAAATATGAAGCTACAGCCTGCAGCCGGTTAGCATAGCTTAGCATTGATGGAGGCAGGGGGAAACGGTTAGCCTGGCTCTGTCCATAGGTAATAAAATACATCTACCAGCACCTCATCTCACCTAAAGCTCACTTATTCACTAATAAAGTGAATATAAAAAAGGGGTTACAATTAGAGTGACTTAAGTCTGGTGTCCAAGCAAGACTCCAGGAAGTCTTTTACTGGTCCCAGTAAAGAAGTAGTCCAGCATGTATCTCTAACTCTTTGTCATTTCTGCACTATACAGTTTAAACAAAGGGGATATAAAGTCTTAATTAGCGAGCCTTAGATGTGCTGGTAGGTGAATTTTGTTACCTTTGGATGGAGTCAGCCTTTCTCCTCTTGTATCCAATCTTTATGCTAAGCTAAGCTAACTGGCTGCTGGTTGTAGCTTCATATTTACCATCCAGACACAAAAGTGCTATCTTTTCATGTAACTCTCAGCAAGAAAGCAAATAAGTATATATCCCAAATCCTCAAACTAAGACATTGAGCTGGAGCTTATCAGCATACAAAATTACCTTAGCTGTTGATCTTAAGTTGACCACAACATAAACAACTCAAAGTACAGTACCTATTCACTCACTCATCAATGTAGATTGATCAAATATTAGCTTGTAAAGGCCAAGGATTTATGCGCGATATAACCCGCCTTATATATATATAACATATTATTTAAAAAACTGCCAATGGATTGCAGAGGAAATCTGAATTCGCTCATGGAAGAAAAAAAAACATCCTGTTCCTGATAATGAGAAAGTCCTCAGTGAGTGTTACAGGCAGCATACTTATTTAAACCAGAAAACAAAGCAGCACACACCCTCATTTTTTGTCCAGAACCAGCTGTGTGAATCACTGAAATGTGATGAATGATCAGTGCGATGCATCCACAACAAGAAAACAGCAAACCCTCTGTAAACACAAACAGACATCACCCATTGAGAATGCCTGCATCTTGCATGGTGATGCCCTGCCTTAATATCTTTCCACCCTGGTTCACACCAGATAACAGCGACGTGTGCTGAAAGAGCTGCATGTGGTTCCACTGGTTGGTTCTTCAAGGGTTTACAGGACTGACAGGTCTATTCCCCTCTAAATGTGAAGGGATTGTCTCTCTCTGCTGCACCTGAGCCTCCTGCTGGCTCTGCACTCAGACAAGCAAACTTCTTAAAACCGGAATAACAGGCTTTGTTCTCTCTCAGATCCCACACTACATGGTGGATATGTGACGATTCAGATTCTGTGGCTTTAATCATTTTCACACAGTCTTTAAAAATATGGAATCACACTGAGAATAGTAGCACCATCATCCGGTAGTTCTATACCGAAGGCAGCGATATTTGCTGCTCTAAAAAGGCATGTTGATGGAAAATATTCTAAAAAGTGTCCTGATGCAGCATGTGGTATGTACAGCTTGTGTTTGCAGCAAATACAATAATACTATCAGATATCCAACATAGACTCTGAGTATTTGATACCATGCCTCTTTAAATGAACACGTAACATGTACAACCATATTGCAGTGTTTTTGTTAAATATCTCATCACTCAAAAGTTCATTAAAACCAACTTATATATGAAAAATACTAAAATAATTCAATCTAAATCAGATTCAATTCATAACAATTGTTAAAAGTAAAAAGTGTACAACTTTAAAAACCATACTGAAGTAAAATGTTTCTTATTCTCTAGAGAAGTATAGACAGCTTTAGTGAGCAGCTCAGTTTCTCTCGAACTCATACCCAAACTTTCCCATATTTTTCCTTCAGAGTGTGAGTCACCTATCTGTTGAAATCAACGGCTGTACAGTTGCAACTGTAAGTGGAAATCTAATACATGCCTCCTAGGGTGAAAAAGGGAGCCATGGTGGTCATTCAGTGGGGAGAAGCTCATCCCAGCCTGAGGGCTGCCACTGGTTGGGAGAGCACCTCCGTCCTGGCATCCATCCTATCATCATCAAATTAAGCCTCTAGGGATGGCTGAGGTTTGTCTGCGAAGGCAACAGACCTGAACGCAGGAAGGCAAGAGATATCAAAACCACAGCTGCTGACATCCAGGAAGTCAAGATGGAAAATTTCAGTGCTGGATGAAGGAAAACTCTAAATTCAAGGACTGATTCCTTCAGTCAGTCCACAGGGCCCAAACAAACACAACGGATGAGGGTCACATGCATCCCATCACAGGATCAATACGTCTCTAGAGGTAAAGCTGGAATTCTGAGCAATAGGATCACATCTCTTTTAATTTTTCCTACCCAGCTTATATAAGATGTGGAGAAATCCAAAGATTACATTTAACCTTAAATGTCTGTTAAACATGGTGGAGGAGCCACAATCTCTTTGGAGTTATATCTGTGGGTCTCTTGTCTCCTGAGGTTCATGCATGGTTGTAAAACATACAACAGGAAACACAATCCAGTTCCTATTGATTGATCAGGCACAATTATTTGATATTCATATACAGTTGTGTGTCTCCACTATGTTGTCTACTTCTTGTAAGTGTTGACGAGATATCAAACTAGCTACTTGTAATGAGAGTCGAGGAATCACAGGCCTTTTTTTTTTAAACTAAATGGAACAGCATTTTCGCTGCATAGAAAATGTAATCTATAAAACTAACAGTGCAGAAAGAAGTTTCAAAAATCTCATCAATGGCACTTTCATCTAAACAGTTTACTGTCAAAGGTTCATTTGGGATTATTGATTGCTTTGTAATTGACCAAAGAACCTTTGGTTTCAGAAACTATGAGATTGCACCACACACAGCTTTTATGTGATCAGAATTGAAACAGCTCCAAAGAATCTGATTTCTATGTGTCCTTTTTTCCAGGTTTGTTTGAGGTTTGGCATTAAAAGTGCTTTGGTGTATCACTGTAATGCATTTGCAACTGAGTCAGTCAGTGGAGAGTTAAGTTGAGTCAAACTTTTTTTTTTTTAGCCCAAAATCACAAATGGTTTAGGAGAACAGTCATAGTAGAAACTTCAGGAAGAGCAACAGAGGAGGGATGCCTCTTCAAGGATGGACACACATGCAGATGTAGGGAAGAGAATGGCCGTGCTTGTAATTGTTTTTTAATATTTTTAAAACAAAAGGCAGATTTCTTGAGATAACAACTTATTTATCAAGTGAAAATGACTTTTGTTTTCTCGAGATCATGGGATAATTATGGATAACTTGAAAATGAGTGTGTGATTAATTTGATCACACCTGATTTCAGCCTTGAAGATCACTGTCATGACTATCAGGGAGGATTCATATCTGAACTGAAAAGAGTTGTAACCAGAATGTACATCTGAGAGATCATTTAGGCTCTAAATGCTGATGATCTTTTATTACCTTGTGATAACATGTTGATAATCTTGTTATCTCAGGATACTGTTAATTTTTTTAATGGATTGAGGAAATTCTCTTGATTTAAAGCATTAATATATATTTGCAAAAAGGCATACAACATTTTAAGTAGTTACCAGGTAGCAATTGAGGAAGTAATGAGGAATTAACTTCTAGTGGATGCTAGTGAATTAATGAGGAATGAATCAAGAATGACTGTGATAATTGATTAATAGAGGACTAGTAGACAATGATAAATTACTAGAGAACAGACTGGGAGGTCCTATAATAATGATAATCATTAGGTAATGATTAGTTCATGATATCTGTGAATCAATCATACTGACCACTTTTGTCATGAGTCGTTCATGAACTCTAAACCAGCAGGTAAAAATCACAAAACTAGTAACAACTCATTCATTTATAATTACTTAAAAATGAGTTACTCTTTTTGCACTCCAAGTAAAGTGATACATAAAACTTTGTAATTAGGTTAATAACTAGGCTAGTCTTCCATTACTTCATTATTATCTTATGATTACTTTCTCTCTCTCTCTCTCTCTCTCTCTCACTCACTCTTCTTATTGTAAGTGTTCCCACTACATATCTTCTTACTCTGTTTATGCAGGAACCCTCTCAGTTGTGGGGAAATCTCCGGTGAAATATATCACTGAAGATAAATATTTCCAAACTCAACACATTATAATAAACAATGGAAAATTATAATAATGCAGGTATCCTCTAGCAGAGTATTCAGCGAGTAGAGGAGACCTGGATACACACAATAAAAAAGGCACTTAATGACAACAATGGATGTGTGTTTTCTTGGTTCACCACTATAAAACAGGCTCTTAAGATGTCAGTATAGATGGCACATCTCTTAATCTCCACTGATAGTGTTTTTTTAAGGATGGATGGATGTAGTGCTCTCTATTAAATTCTTCTTGAGGTCACCGTCTTCTGCTTATCTTCTAACAAAAGAGATCCTTCGACTGTCCTTCAAAAACATGTTCATTAAGATGTTTATTATGCGTATGGTTTGAAGTGAGAGATGTATTAAGAAATGACCTGACACATGAATTGCAGCAATTTCTGTTATAATGTTGGACTTGCAATCGCTTTCACCATCGAGCTCTGTGAGCTGCAGGTGTAATTGGCAATTAGACATTGTCGTACAACGTGGGCTGTAATGCACAGTGATTCATGAATATTTGATGATAAAATGCATTATTGTAATTCACATTCACCATGAGCACCTGCTCTGGCTCAGTCAACTTCCCTGACACTAATTTGTCCTTGGTCTGGTCAGACTGTACCACTCCCCAGTTTATACATGAACTAAGGAGCTAATGCACTGGTCTGTTTGAGGAGGGTTGTCGTGTCATCATGCTGTAAAACCTCTTCATTTAAAACGTGATGAAAACGTGCAGTTCTTGAATGTACTACTGTCTGGGCTATTAATACTAATTTCACCCAGTAGTGCTGGAAGTCATCAGGCCAGACTGCAACATGCTGAGCTCAGAAAGTAAACTTATTGCTTGTTTTTGTAGAACAGACAACCAGCCATTTGGGCATTATCTGCAGCCTGTTTGCAGTGTTACTGTATTGTTCTCTCTTCACATCAATAACAACAGATTATGATGGATTTCTTTGAAATTACCTGTTGCTCTGGCAAATGGCACGCTTTGTCATTAACAGCAATAGTGTGAATTCAGTGGCATCCTTATGAAATATTCATCATGAATCTTCATGACCAATAGCAATGTAATTCATTTCTTCTCGCACCCTGTGAGGCCCAAATGAGGACTAGAGGAGCACCTAAAATTGCTTGTTGAATTTTTACATCATTACGTATTCAAGTGATGTATTAAAATATAATGAGGCCAATAATTGCTGTACCCCCTGAATATCTCTGACTGCCTCAGGGCATATCTGGGGACTGACTAGGGGTGGCAAAGAAATCTGATTGGCCGCTACTGGTACAACCCCTAAATCCTAAGTTATGATTGGCTGATAGACCATAGAAGCAGTCCTCCCTTTGCAGTCTTCCTACAAACCTGCAAAGGGAGGACTAAAACTATGAATTCCCTGACAAACAACAAAAAGTCTGTGTTTTACCTCAGTCCTTCAGTCAAAGTGGTCTAGAGACGTGCCGATTTAGAAAGAAATTAATAGCGGCGAATATTTTTTACTTGAATATAGACCATGGTACCCAACCTTTTTCCTTAAAGTATCCCTTTTCTATCATTGAGGAAACTGATTACCCCTGACTAACTAACATATTTTATGGACATTTCTTTATATTATATTAATCTGCATAACAATCACAGTACAAAACAACTGATAAACTGTACAATTAACCCAAATAGTGAACACAATAACTGCAAGAAGTTTGTATAAAACAATGTGGATGATTTTTGAGCAGGCTATTTCCTCTGAATATTGCATCAGAGATAAGTTTTCCTTATATCTTTAGGAACTTTTAATACAGTTCTCTGTCTGTATTATGTATTTTGTTTGTCATATGGACTAAATAAGCTTCTTTTTTGACAAATTCAGTGTTTTGTTCTCCCTGGAGCTTGGTTGTTTTGACTATACTTTTCTAATGCAGGATGAGGCTGTTTATCAGCAGTGAAGGCTCTGTGAATATAGCTTCTCTTCAGGTTTATATCTTAAATAATAATCTAAACTTTAAAAATAATATATTTTTTCCACTGAAATCAATGAAATACTGAGAAATAGGCCTGCTATATATATATATATATATATATTTAAAAACCCTCATACCCAGTAAAATCAAGGAGGCCTCACCACCTCCCATTAAGTTTTGGCGAAGAACCAGTGATCTAGACAATTATCATATTAGCAATACAGCAATATTCATTAATCTAAAGTAGAAGTGTCGATAACAGATGCAAACAAAAAAATAAAAACTTTTCTTGAAATAATTGTATGTAAACCACTTTACAATAAGGGCCACATAACTAAGGAACTGATCAGCTAATGATTAGTTAATGAGTAATTAATTAAAAAATGAGTAAAGAACAAATCAGTAACATGTTGACAATTGATAATTCGATAATAAGTACTTCCCTAATAATTCCTAATGGAGGACTATATAGTAAATAGTGATCAGTTACTAGAGAACAGAGAATTGTTCATCGTTAACACCGAACTAGATGGTGAATGGCACAAAACTGGTAATGACTCATTCATTACTGGTTACCTAATCATTAGTTACTGTTTGTGTGGACCAAAAGTAGTGATACATAATACTGAGGAGTTACTCAGAAGACCCTCATTACTTCATCATTACCTTATGATTACTTAATATTTTGTGGCCCTAGTAATGAGGGTCTTCTGAGTAACTACTCAGTATTATGGATCGCTACTTGGGGTGCACATAAACAGTAACTAATGTTTAGGTAATTATTAATGAATGAGTCATTACTAGTTTTCTGCCGTTCACTGGCTGGTTCAGAGTTAATGAGGAACGACTCCCAAAGAAAGTGATCAGTATGATAGATTTATAGATATTCGTGAACTAATCATTACCTAATATTTCATTAATAAAGGCTCTCCCATTCTGTTCTCTTGTAAGTGGTCATTATCTACTATACAGTCCTCCATTAGGAATTATTAGGGTACTTATTAACGAATTATGAATTATCAAGTCGTACCTAATTTGTTCCTCACTCATTTTTAGCCAACTAATCATTAACTAATAACTAAATATAAAATCTCAATATGAGTTATTAATTAATTAATCACTCCCTAGATATTAGTTCCTCATTTGTTCCTCTTTTGTTCCTCATTTGTTACTCAGTAATTACTGAAAATCCTGTGGCCCTTATTGGAAAGTGTTACCTAAAACACTTTCAGCTATGTGACACATTCTGGCTGATTTTGTCGTGCTACAATACAACCTTGTAGGCAGCAGAAACAAGCTGTAAACAGTGACATATTATCAACCTTTTAAGTTGACAGTTGTCACATCCAGCAATTATGAATCAAGATTATTATTCATTTTGAATCATGCTGGGCCACCTGGTGAGTCTCTTTTAGCTCTTTTAAGAAAATATCTGCTGGCTGCTAAATGCTCCACTGTGTTCACCAGCTAGTCACTAAGTTTGGCCTCTTGTTAAGCAGGTAGTTTTTAGTGGAGTTTCTAGAGCTTTTACTTTACTTTGCAGCATATCATTCTAATTGTTTAAAACTCACCTATGCTTGTCTAAGTGGTGGTAGAAGCATTACTACAATTTATTTGTGTATACTAAAAATGCAGTAAACATGGAATTGGCAAATAATATTTACAAAATGTATATTTAAGATCCTACTACGATATAAACAGTCCCTCAAAGTTATTTAAAATGGGATACTTTCAAGTCAAGAATGTTTGGCTCTACTGTATATGTGTCAATATACAATATGTCACTCTCACATTGTTGTACATATACATCTGTTCTGTCCAATCCCCCTCTTCTTCTTCTCATCTTTGATCAGTTTGGTTGCAAGGAGAAATACGTCACCAGACGTGGTTAAATAGACCAGTGGCTCTCAAACTGGGGTTTGGGGACCCCCAGGGGTCCTTAAGGGTGTTCCAGGACAATATTACCAGTTTGCCCAATGAGATAATGTATGTATAATGACTATTCCATTCATGCGTTTTACATTATATAATGTTAATCTGCTAATCTACAGTTATGTAATAATTAAATATTATCAGACAGGGATCCCTGAGACTACATCATAACAAATAGGGGTCTGCGGCCTGATTTGTATCAATTTGAGGGTTCTTGACACCAAAAAGGTTGAGAACCACAACCATCAACAACAACACAGCAGCATAATGTTGTCTAGAGGACAGAGTGTCGATGTCATCTCTAACCTGCAATCCTTACCCCGTCCATTTAATCTCACAATCAGGAAAACATGGGCGCTGCCCCCCCAATCCCCCACCCCAACAGACACAAAAACATCCTGACAGGTGGAAAACAGCTCTAAAGGGTACTTTCATGTTCAATAGCAAGGCCCTGGTGGAAGGCAGGTCTCTTGGGGAAGATCTGGAGAGATTTCTCTCCTGCTCTTTTGTTATATATTTCTTTTATTTGAGTTTTACCATTTTTCTTCAGTCACGTACATTCTAACATCTATTCAGTATTAAATATAACTGGTCATCAAGTTGTTCAGCTTATTTCACACTGCGTGGATATTGTCCCCACATCGAATGGAAACAATGAATAATTATTGCCCATTTGACCGGATGAAAATCACCAGCTGCTGTACACCCCAAATAAAATGGTTTTCTTTTTAATTCCAGTATCCAGTTAGAGTTTCTCCTCTGTATCCCTGGGGCAGATACAGGGCTTACCCACTGGGGATTAAAGATTTTAGTTCATTTTACAGTTGATAGAAGACAGATTTCTTTGTGCCATTTCCTGGTAAAACTTTCCAGTTCTTTCCTCTTTTATAATGTAACAATCAGACTGAAACATTACTTCTGTGTGAAAACTCTCCTTTTATAGGAGCCGCTGCTGAAGCATAATGTCTTTGTCCCACACAACAGCAAATCACTGGACAGATTGTTTCATCAGTGAACATTTTACCACCAGGACAAGTTATTGGAGTTGAGTGGCTGCATTTGGAGTCGATCTCCATAAACCTGCCGCATCTAGCAATGAAACATTAACAGCAGTTAATAACCTCTTACCAAGAATGAGCATTAAGTGCACATTCATCACATAGTCTGAATGTGAAGCTCTGTGGCTTTCACGTAACATAAATAAATAAATACATGAATCCCCCTGCTCGATTTATTGTGCCACAGTCTAATCCCAGAATAAAATGCTAAAATACACCTCACGGCTATGGTTGGAGTAAAACTCCAACCATAAAGTGTAAATAATCATTCCCCTTGCAGTCATATGTCATGGATGATAGAAAAAATCTATGAATATGTAGATAAATACCAGATGCACCCTGCTTTGTAATAATCACATTAAGTTGTTTACCCATTTGTTTGCATGTACAAAATGTGTGTGTGTGTGTGTTCAAAGTGCATTCGTCGGGATTGTCAGCGCAGACATGCAGCTAACTTTTGCTCTCTCTTTGTTCAGTCATGGAAGCCTTCGAGCAGGTCATTAACCACAGATAGTGACACAGTGCTCGAATGGCTCACTGTTCACTATACATCAGGGGGTGACCATCTATCAGGGTGAGAAGCACAGCAGACTGACAGATGCTTGATGGGTGATGACACTAAATATGCTGTCATTTGGCCAGAGACTGAAGCCAGACTCAGTCAGCAAGCCTCGTTAAATGACAGAAGCCGCTTCCACCATCACAATTTTCTGATGGAATAATGGTATGGCAGGAAGATGTATGTATGTATTCTGCATTTTACACACTATTTCTCTGGAAAATCTTGACAGTCCTGTAAAGATTGATTGAGTTTCCAGGAATAGAATATTACTATCCAGGAGAAGTTCTTGAATTGTCTTGGGAGGTCAGGTTTCCATTAAATGGGATCCATAGTTGTTGTGCGTAGATGGTGCGTAGGGTGTAGATAGATGTACTTTTAAATACATGCTGCTGTAAGCAAGGTCAAGGATAATGAATCTCTTTCTGTATTTTACTCCTTTGTCCACCAAGCCCTCTCATATTTACATCGCTTTCTGCCCAAAACTGTGACCTTGAGGCTAAACTGTTAGCCCTTGGGGATCTTGTCTTGCACTAAAGTCAATTATGTTGCGGTAATGCATTATGTTAGGTAGCATTCCCAGGACAATCAGTCATTGTCTGCTCAAGCTGGTTGCACTGGCTCATCCTCCTCATCTCCCATTCCATTACACTGCAGCCCAGGTGGGGATCTGTGTAAAGACCATTCCTGTTTCCAACAAGGTCACCCTGCACTGAGAATGGGCAGTCCCATGTATATTTACAATTGTATGACTCAGGATCAATTATGGAAACTTTTAATCTTTGTAGAGGGATCTCCTTCACTGACAAGCTGTTCAGTGGGTTGATTCTCTCAAGTTTTCTATAAATAAACTACCTTAAAACTAATACATTTTCAGATAGTTCGGAGATGGCTTTTACTTTTTCAAATTACACTGTACTAATGAAATATCTGCGATTCAATCAAGATCCAACAATAGTTTCTGTCTCACACTTTGTATAATATCATCACATGTTGCTGGTAGATTGGGGGAAGGACTGAGCAGAAAGGGACCATTTACAAAAGGAGCATTACGAGTCTAGTCACAACAGTGCTTTGAAAAGCCAGATCAATACCATTTCTGTGACCAATTTTACAGTTCTCCAGGTCGGTTGCCTCTAGAGTAATAAAGCTGTTTTCTCCACACATCCTTCAGTCTTTGCTGCTCAGTCACTGGTGGTAATATTAAAGCAATACGTTTGATAATGCTATAGGCATGTCAACGTTTTCAGGTCCACAGTCGATCAACGCGATCATGATTGTTTTAAGATACATGAGCAGAAAATTCAACAAGAACAGTGAATTGCAGGTTAATTTTGGCTCATTGATTCTGGCTTTGACTAATACTGTGGCTGAGGCTTTGTTTTTCTACTGTTTGAAGAAATGCCACAACATAATCCAAATTTTAAGGAGATTTTCACTATAGCTAGTTGGGTCAGGTTCCACCTCTTGATTTTGATCTTGATGAATCAGCACTGTCTCAAAGGAAAGGTTTCTGAACAGATGGTTCGTTTTTACAGGGTCAGTGGTGATCCTTCCTGCCCTCCCTTTTGCCCTCATGTATTGCACTTCAGCTGACAGCCAATCGCCAGCGTAAGAGAGCCGACGACAAGCTGGAGTTTGTCCTTGGAAAACAGATAAGGTGAACCAGAGTGATGTAAGATGTGACAACACTTGATGATTGTGATTCTAAGAAATTGAACCAGGGGTAGTTTGTTAATGTTTTTGATGTGCTGTGGAGCAATAATTTATGAGCAGGTCCCCATATGGTCTGCATATGGTTTGTTTTACCGGCACATTCACACTACAAGCATGGTAGAGATTTAATATTGTCAGTTGGTGGAGTTAAGCGATTTTTACAAAAGACATTTTGAAAATGCATTAGATAGCCTATGTTTGTTAGCCCTTAAGCACACACAAAAAAAAAAACACTGAATATAAACAAAAAATGTCTTTGTTTACAATGAAACCTCCACAGGGTACCTTTAAGTCTGTAGCTTCTTCAATTTCAGAGAACGAACATCCTCTGGCTGGATTACTTAATGAAGCAGCAGATGCTCTCATCCAATTTGAAGGGTTGCTAGAACCCAGGAAGCCGCGATAACTGCCTTCCTCCTGTCAGGATGTCCAATATAAAACAGACAATTGCAGAGGTGTCATTCGGTTATGAGAGTTTTCTAAGGGGTCTCTCCAGGATGATGAGTTTGATTATGAAACAAACAAACTGTTATCCAAACACCTCCATTATGCACTGACAGATTTGTCCTGAGGATTAACTATCAGGTCTGCGCCACATTTCAGATAAGGTGGTGTCAGTATATGAATGTCAGAGGAAGGATGGGGATTGATTTCAAGAGAAGGGAAGGCTGTATGCACAGGACACAAAGAAGCCCCAATCTCCCATATTAATACGTACCCTTAATGAATACCCTCCCTGCCAGACAAGGTGGACTAAAGCAATTACATTTTCTGAATACTACTGATAAAGTGCCATACAAGTTAGCACTGCTACATTTTCTAGTAAATAAAAAAATCAAAACTAATTGAATTTTTAGGGATGTAAGCACTTTAGGGAAACCCCCTTCTTGCTGTCCATGTACCAACATGATCTGATGATGTAATCTCTCTGACATTGGCAGTTTTGCAACTTTTTCATGTTCCTCTTTTTTATTTTTCCATCTATGGCACCAAAACATATTAGCTAATGTTGTGTTTCTCAAGAAACGCAACCTATAACTGACACATATTGCCAACATTTCAGCAAATGGTGTGATCCTATGTCATCAGACTCCTCTCCTCTGCCGCAGTATACATAGTGGCGAAAAAGTAAGATTGCTAAACAAAACATGTTCATTTACATTGCCATGTACGAATATTCTTATCTCTCAGGAAAGTTATATGTCAAAAGGTTTTTGTTCAAGGTATGTGGAGTCAAAAAGCACAATCCACAGGTACAGCGGGTTGAGTAAAAGCAAAGTATACTGAGTTAGGAGAGCCTTGTTTATTAATGCAACAGGCAGGGAGTCAGAATAGACAAAACAAGTCCAAAGGCAAAATACAGAGATATAAAAGGCTGGCAAACATCAAAACTAAGGCAGTCATGCAGGATGGATACAAAATAAAGCTGGACCACCCGGGCAGCAAGGTGTTCTGGGGCTGAAAAGCAGGTACAGGATTTATACTAGACGAGATAATAAAGGGGAATGAGCAGCAGGTGTGCAGATGGGTGTGGCGATCAGGGGAGGATGAATGGCAGGAACACACTCTGCACAACTGCTGGATAAGAACGTGATAGCAGGGTCATAAACAACTGAACAGATTAGTGGCTAGCAGCCTGTAAACAGAGAAAAACCTGCAGGAAAGGTTGACTGTCACTAAATGAGTTGAAGATGAGGACAAACAAGAAGAGTTTGAGGACCTTTTAAAGCCATATAAAGTCTTCATGACACACCTGACAATTGCAGATTGATACAGTATGATTAAATATACAGTAGAATATATAAAAAGCCGAGCTATACCTTTTTGATGGTGTTCTGTATCACAGTTTAAATACTCTGAATACACATCTTCATTCTGTAAGCCCTTCACACACTTGACACATTTTGTGTTTGACATAATGACATGACTGTGTGTTTCCATGACGCTGTGAACTTTTTTGTCTGGAACGTTCAAGCTCATACGAGGGTCTCTGTTGGCAAACTGGTCCCACGTGAGCTTCCAGACAAACAGAAAGTGACCCACCTCACCAGGACTGGCTGGCTAATCACTTGCGAGGAGAAGAAGTGTTGGTCGACTGCACTGCGACTCCAGGAACTGGCTCTGTCTAGGTACGTTGAACATCACCTCTCTGGGGAGTAAGGAGACGTGCAGGAAGTCCAGTGTTACCGACTATATCTAGTTGAGCTCATTTCTACACAGTAGTGCTGAGCTGGAACAAAGCTGCTGGAAAGGGACTGAACTCTGGGTTAGAGGATTACTGTTAGAGGAGCTGGATGGATGCATACAGTATACTAATCTATAGTATACAAGAACTCAGGAAATAACACAATACTATCTCTGTCGAACGTCAAACTGCAACTTCAGAATACCCCAGCTAATTAAGTCTAACAAAGAGACACACATTGTTTTTATTTTTAGGTGTTCCTAGAGCTGTTTCGCCACCATCCAATGAATTTTTATTTTACTTTTTTGTTTAAAAGCTTTGCACATCCACACAGGTGGTTTCTTTTACTTTGGCTAATGATTAAACATATTATGTATAGTATGTGTATGAACAAACTATCTGTGTCCTATTAAAGAAGCTGCTTTCAGCCACAAACACATCTAAATAAATTGGGGTGTCGGGGAGACAACTCTGTGACACAAAAATATATTTAAAATGTCATTACATCATGGTGTCCCAGCAGCTCACCTGATGTATGCGCACCGTGTACAAAGGCCGAGTCTTTACCTCATTGGCCCAGGTTCGATTCCAGCCAGCAGCCCTTTGCTGCATATCATCCCACCTCTCTCTCCCCCCATTCCTATTCCTATTCAATATTCAACTAACCCTACAAATAAATATATATATATTAAAAAAATAAAATCATTTGAAACACATTCTGGTTATTAGATGTGTCATTCCAAGGTTGCAGTTTGAGGTCTGGATCACCATTTCATCATTTTGTTAGTACAAATGAAATAAAATTACTAAACTAAATGGAGTTTTGAGCTTTGGAGCAAATCTTCATCAAAGTTTCACCCCTTCAACCGGATAAGAACTTTAATCAGCCAAAATAATTATAAACACCTATAACTGAACCAGTGGTGGACAGTGGCTTTTAATTTGGCTGTAAGTGGAGAAAGACATATTTTAACATAACATCAAACACTGTCTTATGTTAACATTGAGTTAAAACATTTCTGACGCAGTGTATTATATCTCCCTGTCTGCCTGTTTTGAACAGTTAAAAGAAACAAAGACAGCTGTAAGATATGTTTAATTAAATGGCTTTTAATGTTCATGTTTAATGTTCTTCTTTGAATTATTGCCTTTAGATTGTCGTCTTCTCAGAAATGAGTCATAAAACATTAAATTGCCACTCACATAGCAAAGATCCCTCTGGCTATTAGCACTGCGCTTTGCTTAGCTGTTTGGCCAGACAAGGACTTTCCCCATTTAATTTTGTCTCTTATCATAGTCAGCAATGACATCCTCTTGATGCAGATCTCATCAAAGACAAAAGAACAAAAACTCTCTTTGAAGGACACTGACTTAACAGTTTTACCCATTTGCTGTAAAGGATATTATCAAAGGAACCAGGCTGTGAAAATTAATATACAATATGAATATACAATATTCAATATTCAATATTCAATATACAATATACAATATTGTTGTAATATTGTTAATGACCTTCTTGTTTTTGTCTCCACACCAAAAAGAGATTGTGGTCTTTGGACTGTGAGGATTTAGATGCATCTCTGAACCCTGTTTCTCTTTTCTGATCTTTCGATGTTAACAGAAACACCTGTGCCTTCTCTGTCCTCAGGCATGTTCTTGATGGTTTTTCTCAAAATATGTCTGAAGAGAAGAAAAACTCTAAGGGCAAGAGAGAGAAAGCTTTGTCATGGCTTTGGAGTTACAGATGACCTTTCATATTAACTGTTTCCATTAATTTTCTTTAACTAGCCGTGTAATTGCTTACTTCAGGTTTCTTTTATCTTGCTTTTCTAAAGCTTCTGTTTCAACATCCCTTGTCTCTGTCAAAGAGATTTAATTGGCAAATGAAACATTGCTTGGATTCAAACACTGGACACAAAGACGTTATTGTGTGTTACTTTTGATTAACCTCTTCTTTCTGTTTTAGCTGAGCTTGTTCTCATTCATCTTCCCACCATCTTCTGTACTCTCTTGCCCTTCAAGCAAGACCAATTCATGTTTCCATACTGTTAACTCTCCTGTCATCTCTCTCTTCATCAGCGATTTCTGTCCCGTCTATCTGGCCCTCAACATCTTCATGTTTCCTTTCTCCAACACACTGTACCCCTTTCCCTTTCTTCAGCTGTAGCCTCTGACTTGACCGAGCTAACTGAGAACCATTACAGTAGAGTCCAAAATGCCAACCAGATTCTTAAAGGAAAAGTTTGTCAAAATTGACAAAAATTGACATTTTGGGAATATGTTTATTGGCTTTCTCTTTTTTTTTTGTTAGATGAGAAGATTATATCGCTGTCAAGTCTGTAAGCAAAATGTAGCCACATGCCAACAGACAGTTAGCAGTGAGTCCAAAGATCCGAAGAAAAAATATGCCACTCTAAAGCTCACTTATTAACATCTTGTTTGTTTAATCTGTATAAAACATACATAACTCCCTGTAAAAAAACACAAATTGTTATTTTCTAAATTTTGTTTTTTATATGGATTAAAATTAATGTGTTTATAAGAAAGAAACCCATTCGCAATTTAACTCCTATAAAACGAAGAATAGAACATTACTGGAAAAAACGTTTCTAATAGTTTTCATGTACAAGACAGTTAAGCGAGAATAATAAAACACCTGCATAATGTGCAACTGTTTTCCAAATTGCATTTATATGACAGTTTTCTAGTTTTTACAAGACATGCTAACATTCACCCATTTACCTCTGCTATTCATACATTTATGGCAGAGGCTACCATTCATGCCAACTTAGGGGCTGATTCCCCCTGTTTCCAGTCTTTATGCTAAGCTAAGCTAATTGCCCACTTGCTTCAGTTTCATATTTAGCCCACAGACATCAGAATTAAATCACTTATCTCATCAAACTCTCAGCATTAAAAGTGAATAAGCGTTTTCCCCCAAAATATAAAATGCTTCCTTTAATGTTGTGGATTGTGTCAGAAGTAGTGCAGTGAGAAGCCTAATATGAAGAAAAGATCTGCAGTAGATCACTGTGGCACGGCAAAATGTCACACTGAAATAATTTGTTTGACTTGCTGGTTGGACACTTTCTCTGGCATCTTGGATAGAAACAGGGGTTAAGGGATGGGCTCAGGCTGTTTTTTAGGCTAGGCGAGAGCAGATGGAACAGAGCCAGAGGTGAAGGAACTATTTATGTGAGACAAGACACAAACCTAAATTTGTGACCTCTTCGAGCAGCTTTGTTGTGACAGTGTCTCAGGAAAAGAAAGAGGAATTCATGTGAGAGGTCATTTCAAGTGAGAAGTGATTTCTTTGAGAATTTCTTGTGATACAGGAACAAATGCATTCACATCATCCTCTGGATCACATAAATTACAGACAGACAGTTTTCATGCAGACTGGCTTGAGTGATTCTGTCTGTATCATCAATTTTCTTTGTTAAAAATTAAAGAAATATGTCTCAGTCCTCAGTGGAATAGCAGGGAATGGATGTAGTATAAACAATGTTATGTAGTCAGAACAAACTGGGCTATCAAGTTAATATATGCAATATTTCCTGCACTCTATCCAGCCCAGCCCTTCAGCAGAACTGACCCATAAAGTGCCATGTTGACCTACATTCGTAGATCCGCCATGTAAGCACTCAATTGTGTATTTGGAGAATTAGGTCACAAAATACTTCAGTCTTGCCCAGGAAAGATCAGAGGATGATCCATCTGAGCAGAATAAGAAGTTACATAATTTTGACTCTGATCCCAGGGCAACAGAAGCAAAATGCAATATCATATTGCTGTGTTAATAATTTTGGCTATTAAAGCTGTAAGCAAGCCACTGAGGGCATGTGCAAAACTATTAAATATACAAAAATGTGCAAATTGGAGAACGATTGATAAGAAAAAGATTTTTTTTAACAAATCCTGACCTAATAAAACATGAAAGTTTTTTACGTCTGCTGCAGAAAGCCGTGGCTATGATGTTACAAAAAGACACTATTAAGGATCACAGTGTTTAAATATTGATTTATTTGGTAAGCTATTGGTTATGAGGATTTGGAAGGTAATGTTGCTTAATGATAAAAAAAAAAAGAAGAAGAAGCAGATGAGAGGAGGTTAGCACATCAATAATCTGCATGGTTATTTCCCATGTGCGATGTCCTCCGAGTCAGAATCCTATTGGACTGATCCGTGTATTCCATGTATCTAAGTCACCCTTTAATAGACACCCAATTTCATGGAAATTAAAAGGATTGCTTCCTTTTGAAATGTAAATTGGCTATGCAGATTTGGGATGAATCAAAATCTGCCTCCCTAGTTGACACAGAGTGAAATAAGCTTTTCATGACCCATTACGTCTGTGCCAGTTGTCGACTCTAGACTCATTAAGGATCGGACACAACTCCAGGACAATTTTATCGGAGAAGAAGCAGCATCATAATCATTGCTTTCCAAAACAAGTCACAGGCTTCAAAATGTTAGTCTTTGGTCACAGTTGACAGCTTCTGTCTAAAAAAAGGAATAATTTTCACACATCTGTGTGTTGAAGGTAGCTATAAAATCAACATTTCCCCATAATAAGTTTTAGAGAGAGGAATTCTACAATGAATCATACTCTCGGTAGACCGGCATACAAGTTTCTGTCATACATTGTCAAGCATTCCTTATATTAACTGGACCTTCTTAAGAAGAACAAATAAAATCTACTTATTTGATGCTAAACTTCTTTCTTAGTGCGTATTCTTTTGCTAATGAGTTGTGCGTCTCAGTTGTAGTTGAACACCAAATTGGGAAGGTTTGCAGGATACAGCTATACTTTGTAGAAACAAACAACAGATTCATTTTAGAGATAATTTGATTATATTGTGACTACATACCAAAGACAAAATCATTATCAAATTTACAATTTTATGATCTTTGAGATCTGTCTGTCCTGGAAGAGGACTCCCTCATCTGTGGCTCTTTCTCTGGTTTCTTCCATTTTTTTCTTCCTAATGAATACCCTGTTATTAATTTCATATTAGGATGTATTGTACACCCGGCAATAGTAACAGTGATTGCCATCTGTGTGACACTTGATATTCCGCTCATGCCCACCTGCTTCCTTCCAGTGAGCGGACAGTCAGCTCACAGCAAAGTGATTTCCAAACTAGACAATTCCAATGCACTTGTCTACATTAATCTATCAGCGGGGAGATTTCTAAAAGTTCCACATCTGTCTGTCTCAGCTTGACTGCAACAGTGAAGCCCTGAGTTTTCCAACTGTATCGTCGTATGATGTTTTTTCAAAAATGGCATCCGTGAGATTTGGGTGCTTTGAGCAAACAGCTATAGCATGAATTTGACAGTGTTTAAAGGAGAAACGTTTAAGATTGATCACCAGCTGTACTGGCCTTGGCTTTGGGTCAGGGGGTCCTATAAGTCTAGAAATGACCCAGTCTCTATGGATTCACATTCCATAGCAATAAATTAATCACCCATCCTCTTTATGTCAAAACAGGAGTTGGGATGTCAAAAAAGCTCTCTGCAGCACTCAGGGTATTCTGAAAATGGGTCAGGTAAAATCTCTCTCTTTACTAATGAAGTCCCTGTGCACTGGGCCTCACACCTGCACAGTTTCAATTACCACTGTGAAACAGGACGGGAAATCCCGACAGTGCGAGTCCAGTCAGTAAACACACAGGCAAAGTAGATGCAGCGGTGTAAGGTTGTTACTCTACATTACGAAGAGAAGCGAAATCTATCACCTTTTTGGTCAGACCGGACACTTATTTATTTGAAGATTACATTAGGAAGTTTCTGTTTAATTTATTGCAAAACAATTTATGCATTTATGTATTTATGCATGGTTTTATGTGTTCATTCCCAAGCCAAGATTTTATTTACTTACTTGCTTGCTTATAAATATTTTCGCCCCAGTCAGGCAAACATTGGATTGAAATTCTGCTCTCACACTCATTGTGAGTAGACATGCATTCCTCTGCTACTTTACTCGTACTTTACTCTCGTCTGTGGTATGTTTCTCTGCCAAGTGATGCAGGACTTTTTTTAACTTTTGTTCATTTAATCTGGTGCTCTTGGGAGAAAAGATCAGTTTTTGCTCTGGCACATGTGTGTTGACATCAGTGGGAAATGTGCACAGGGGAGCAGTGTTGACAAGATGATCAATCAGAAATTCACACGAAGCTCTCGTTAATGTGTTGATTGATTCATTTGGTTTATATACATGTGTAATAAGCTTTCTCCGAGATGCACAGTTTGTTCAACAAATTCAATATTATTGAGTTGAGTGTTTATTCAGCTTCTCCCAGACCTTTCATCAGCTTATTGTCCCTGCTCTCCTGTGGCTCTTTTATCTCTGGAACATGCCTCAGGACGAGGACTGCTCCTGATAGGACACCAGCCATCGGTACCCAGAGGGGGGGATCAGATGCTCTGCCAGAACTCTTGGTCAGCGAAGATTATCTGGTTGTGTTTGTGCTTTACAGACTCATTCTTACAGCTCTCTGGATTGACTCACACACTCATCCGTCCTCTCAAAAGGAGCAGAATAATGTTTGATTGATGCCGAGATTTATTTTTGAGAGGCAGGTTTACAGTGTGGTGATGTGGTTGTGCAGAAATGTTGGAAAATGGAATAATAATGTCAAACGTCCTTTCTTACAATGAATTTAAACTACAACGCTTGCTAACATTACCTTTTTTGTGATACAGCTCACATAAACTTCCCAGCCTACATTGTCACTCCAGTGAGAGATTTATCCAAATTGTACTTTTGTAGCAGTTTTTCAATTAACATAAACTCAGTCTCTCTGGACTGTGCTCGTTGCTGCAAGGTCTAAGGTTGTAGCATCAATCATATACCGGGAGCTAGCAGGATTGTATAATCATTAAAGCATTGAGGAAGATTGCATTATCAGAGGATTCTGATGGAACAACGTTTGGTTCAGCAGGTGATAATAAAAGTGTTTTTATTTCAAAGGAAACTGGTTGAAGAAAGAGATTATGGTGTCCTGACAGCTCACTGGGTTGAAGTACAAACCATGAAACCGTAATGTGGGTTTGAATCTGGCCAAGGTTTAAATCCTCTTGTCTCCTAGTGTTTCCTGTCTGTCTCGACTTTTAGATCACAGAGACTGGCAAAATGCAAAAAAAACAAAAACAAAAACCACACATTCAATTTAACTGACAGCATATGCAAAGAAAAGTTAAATTTGGAAGTGAGATTAAAATTTAAAATTAAGTCCAAAACTTACTTGTGGTGTGATGTTCTTTCTCTGTCTTTGTAAAATAACTAAAGATGTCTTTATACCATCCAGCTCCTTGCCAGGCTTTGCCAATGCTGTTTTTTTTCTAATCATGAGCTATCTCATTGCCCCGTCATTGAATTAAGTACCAATTTCAGGCCATGAGAATGTTATGTGGGTGAGAAACCTCTCCTAATCCAAGCATGCAATTCTATGAATAACAATGGTGAAACTCCAGCCTGGATAAGCCATTACATCTGTCTCTCTGTCTCTAATTTACTCTTTATTTTCCTTTTTTGTTCCTTTTCTCCAACAGCTTCCCATCTGCTCACATTTCTTCCCATATCTCAATATTTATTATATCTTTAACTTAAAAATGTAAATCCTTAAACTGTTCACTCAGCCACATAGCCTGTCTGCTTTTCAGGAACGCAAACAATGTGTTTTTTTTTTCCTGTGCAACCTGCAGGTGATTATATTCTCCCCATACTGCCCTGCCAATTAAGACGAGGCATTGTTCAATCAAAGAAGGAAGATTTATGTGCAGACAGCAGCTGTCTGATTTAGATATATCAGGGCTATTAAAACAGTTCTCATGAATAGCCTTCATGGTCTTTCAACGCAGTTGCCATATTAATAACCTCTATGCACATGAGCTCAGGCATCACATAGAGGGATCATTTTCCAGGAGTGGCTGCTCTTACAATCTAGATTGTGTGTTGCAATCATGTAGTTTGCATGTGTACAATGAGATTTAGGACACCCAGATGCTGCTACTTGAGGTCACTTTCTTCATTTCTGAAGGTTATATCAAACAAAGACATTGAAGGTTCGAGTGAGTCTGTGTCTCTGTCTTTTTGAAGCATTTTAAAACCAGAGTCAGTGTGGTGCAACTCATTTCGAGCCTTCAGATAACTATCTTCCCCAAAAGTCAAGGGCTTTAGACTCATCATGATAAAGCAATCTAAAATGAAATAATGAAATGCTATCATCTACATATGAAATTGTCAGAAAAGACATACATAAATTATCTTTATAATGTCTGAATTCATTTTCAGTGAGGCCTGTGAAGCAGATGGCATCTCCTTCTCTTTCAGATTTGCATTTGTTTTGATCGAAAGTTCCAAAACCTCCTTCTGAATAGATGGATTCGTCAAGACTTGCTCAGTCAGTTAATCGCATTCTTAAATAATATGTGGTAAAATGACGATTATGGAAAAACAAGGATAAAATGGAGAAACTCTGTTTTTATACCTCTCCTCTGCCCACTAATTTTATCAGAATTCTGTCCAAAGGTTCTGTTTTCTGCCACATCAGTGTGGTTTCCCTCCAAACAAGCGAGGGGGTCACTGCCTCTCCTCTCAGTCCATCTGTCATCTTTATAGGTAGGGTTGATTTGCTGCCACCACAGCTTATTTACACACTTGATTATTATGGAATACCCCACTCTGGCTGGTTTACATTTATCATGTAGACACGAGGGTACAGAACTGGGAACCACTTATCTTTGCAAACAATGAGATATTCAAAAAGTTTCAAACTCACTTTATGTCATAGTGGTCCAATACAGTCAGCCTCTCCCTCACCGCAGAGTTGAGCAGATTCCCCCATTTACTTTTTACATAAATTACACTTTTTATCATTTTGTGAATGTATGTTGTGGATCCACATATAATAGGTCTTTGGGCCAGAATCAAATTTTGATTGACTACCTTGTGCTGCAGAGGCTACTATCAAGTTTATATTGAATGCTGTAATGGGGCTCAAGATGTAAAAGAAAGACCACACCCAGCAGCACCAACTCTTGTCTTTCTGACTTGATTTATGTGTTTGTATCAGGCAATGTAGTATTAAACATAGGATATATAAAAATGATCAATTCTAGGATCTAGAAATGGATACAGTATTACAAGGTGTGCAGACTAAACTGGTCTTACACACCCACAGATATACATGTTGATATATTCTGTTCCCCGCTCTAATCCTTTCCTTTTCACAAATTATGGGAAACACAACTTGACCTTGTTCTTGGCATCAGCTGTTGATCATTTAGTTAATTAACCAACAGGAAGAAGGTTAACAGTGAGGGGATGTCTGCATTAGTCGAATGAAACTTTCAGCTCTTCTCAGTCGGTTTCTACCTAAATGCTTCAAAACCTTTCATGAATGTACCATTCCTGTTGAGATGTTGTAGATGTTTCACTATTAACCATATTCTGCATTTAGATGCAGTATGCAAACAGTGAAATGTCCACTCCTTTGTTTATGCGGTACAGCCCAGGTGTTATTATATCCTTCTAACTGATTTCATGATACTTGAGGGAAATTCCATCCTAACACTAAATTAGTTTGGGCAGCAAAGCATTTCTAATTCTGATGACAACAAAGTTAGTTATTTTTCTCCCTTAGTCATGCTTCTGCAGGTCTATCTTTATCTAAAAGAATTCCTCACCTTGAGAAAAATGTCAAATTATTCATGACTCGCATTAATTATGCCACAAAGAGACCTATCTTATTCAGCAGGGGTTGTTAATCCAGATTGAAAACTGACGTATAAAACAAACCTGCTGTGACTCAGCCTACACACACACATAGAGGTTTTTCTCCTGCTGCAAACTTGAAGGGACATTCACTCAGCTTTTTCTTGAAAAACTAAAAACAGCAACAGAACGACAGTTTGGAGAACATGTCTGTCACTACGGAGGAAATCCTTCTCTGTCACCTGTTTGACTGAGCAGTAAACACAGCAGAACAACATGTCTACTCAATAACCCACCAGGCTTGATTTCCCTTTATTTACTTCCCTTTGATGTGAATGAGTATCAAAAGGATCAAACTTTCAAGCTGGTGTCTACAGATAATAGACATTAGTTGCATTAGGGAGGCACCATGCAGTTGTGTGATCTTTTGTAGCTGAGTATCATATAAATTGTGCGAGAATAAAGCCTGTCAACCTATCACAAAATATATAACCTAGCTTTATGTGTGAGAAGTCTCTAATATTAGATAGCCTGACACGAAAAATAGGCCACCATCAGTTCTTTCTTTTTCTTTTTCTGCTCTTGGTTTGTCAATACAGACTTGCAGTTGTTGGCTCTACATATCACCTTGGTTCACCCTCATTATTTTATCGTGTAATTTGGCCAAAATTATTTACTTATTCACCATTCACTATAGAGGGAGTTCTATACAAGATTAAAACAATGTCTCAGGTCATTCAACTCATTTGGAAGATATCAATTCTTTTCTAATGCAATGCATGATGCAGATACATCTTGGTTAGTGATCATCGATTGTACACTAGTTTACGCTTTGCATTGTGGGATAAATCCTTAGGGTATAATAATTCTCATCTCATTAAACATTCGGACAATTGGACCACATAATGAAAAGTAAATGATTTTAGAGCCTGTGTGTGCCTGTGCAGACATTGACTGACATACTCCGTGGTCATTTGGTTACACCTGTTTTGAATAACTTCCTAATTTTCTAAATAATCCCTAAAGACATAATACAATACAATCTGACATGATATCATGACACAGTTTTTGTAGACATGTAACATGTAATCTGATTCCAGACAAACAATATAAAAAGAGGATACAAAATCACTGAGAGATGATGGAAGCAAAGCACTGAGAAAAGTAGAAGAAATGTACAGAAAAATCATATCTTATCATTCACATTCGCACATTGGTGTCCTCATGTAAATCTAATTACAGCTCCACCCAACTTGAACCTGAGCAGAGGTCTAATCAGACAGAATTATTGAAGACACCTGTGCGGGTGTGCAGGACTTAAATGTGTGCAGGTGAAATCGTGGTCTGATTCAATTTTCTTTTAGAGCACAGATTGAAGTTGTTAAAACTGATTATTTTTTATGTTATCCAAGCACAGTTTGGTAAAGACAAGAGGGCCAAAACATTTTACAGTTAAGAATATTTTAATAAATGAAGCTTCCTGATATAATTAGGTTTTTATTTAAGCTTTGTAAGTAGTTTGCCCATGGTGGTACGCACAGGCAAACATATCAAAAAAATGCAGAACATCTTTGATAAACTTTCCAACTTTCAGGCCTTTCTGGAGAATGAAACAGTGCATAAAAGTTGCTCTCTTGATCAGCTGAATGTCCCTGCTGCCCGAATCTGATTGGCCAGATGCAATGCCATACCATATGAAAGAGGGCTGTGATTTGGAGATCACTGAAGATTTCTCCTTGAAGCTCCTTCTTGGAACTAATTTGGACAAGATCCAAAGCATCAGAGAGCTGTGTGGTTTTGTGTTTTGGATTTTAAGATGTCATATGTCAGGTGTTGCTGCCCGACACACTGTGATTGATTACCCTGCTGCTACCCTATTATGGATCTACTGCCAGCGTCACCGACTGTGACTGAATGATAATGACCCAGATAAACAATTAAAATCTGTATTTGCAGTAAGAACACAAAAACGTCGGACAGCAATGACAGCAAAGGTTAGCCTGGGTCTATCAACACAGGTGACGTTCTCTAAACGGACTTAGTACATTTGACCCTCTTCTTCTTGTATTTGTATCCAACAGCTTGCATATACCTGCTCACCCAACCACAAGTGGGTCCAGATGGCTTCAGATATGTACGTTTGTGTAACCTTCTATTTAACTCAGACATCCTCCACTAACAGAGCTCAACAGGATTATGTGGTGAGACCCAACAATGGCATACACTCCTGCCAAGAAGACTCATGGGAACTGATCATCTCTGTAGCAACACACACTTCCTGTCAAGCCTGATTGACTGTCACCCTGCAGGAGATTCACTTAAAACCACCACTAAATCCCCCATCCATCTTAGTCTGCAGTTCAAAAGGTTGGTGGGTGAAATAGCAGACACAAGCCGGTCTGTGTGTGTAATAAGCATTCAACAGCTCCTCGGCTCACTCAGGTCTCAACTGATGCCAGAGAATTGGTCTACAGCCATCACAATCCTCTGACCTTGACTGCAGTGCAGCAGGTAAACATTACAGCTGATCACCGCCGTGCCACAGCACAGCATGACAAAGGCCGGTATCTCAACACAACAGGTCTTTTCTGAGCACTAAGCAGGGACCTGGGGAGAGACTGAGCTTCGGATAACATAATATAGCTGCTCGAGAGCCCATCCTTCCTGCTCAAGCACTGCACATCAAGCCCTTCACACGGCGCAGGAAAGTGAATAGAAGGAAAAAGGAGGACACACAGGTCACAAACAATATCGCACTGATGCAGAGGGACCACAGGGCCGAGCAGGGGGAGGAATGGGGGTGGGGATTCTTCACAACTTTCAAATGAGAGTCAGCATCTTTCAGGTGAACCAATTCCCTGACTAAACCTAGTCCAAGAATTTGGTCATGGTGAGCATACAAAACAGCATTTGTTCTGTACAACGCTTGCATTAACTGGGCACAGATCCAAGGTGGCTCTATTGTTTTTTAGGCACCAGGAAATATCCAGATTAAAAGCCTATTTTTAGATAGAATAGAACCACAAACACTGACCTTTTACAAAGCTTCTGAACTTCTGCAGGTGTTTCTTTCATAGAAACCCAATCACTAGTCAGTGTAATACCCATAAAAATATTTATTTCTCCAGATCATTTTATGTTTGATTTAAATATTAATCAATGTCCCTCTCTCTGTGGAATGATTTCTGTCCCTCATGTAACAACAACAACAGAAAAGTAATAGGAATAGGAAGATGGGGATGAAACCGGTTGAAACTCCCTTGATGGCCAAAACTCTTTTGAAGATCCTCCTGACTGCCTTCGGGGAGCTGAACAAGCAGGAATTGTTCAGGATGAAGACAGACAGTGATACTTGGGTTCACATCTGTTTTAACAAACACTTCATAAATTACATTGTGATTCATCATCAGCACTGTTTTCAACCCCAGTTCTTTTTTAAACAATAATACATAAACAATAGTAGGTTTTGTTTGACGAGATCTGCCAATTAAAAAAAAGTACCCAATGCTGAATGATGCATTGTTTGGCATGACAATCTTTTTGTTGCCTAAAATAAGACAAATCATTTCTCATATCCAAAACCTACATGCCTTAGAAAATGCAGGTGTATATTTGCTGACAGGTATGGCTAAGAAACTCTTCCTGTTTACAAACACAGTACTGACCTTGTCTCATGACAGTGCATTTTAATGTATGCTTACATGAGAATGTGTTGTTTAGTTTTTGAGGTCAAATACAAACTGTGTACTAGACCAGGAGGGATAAGTGTTTTCTTCTGAAAAACACAGTAAAATAGGTTATTACGCAGTTGCATCCTTAACCTCAGTAAAATATTTAAATTCAGTGAATGCCTTTTTAACACATGTTGTGTGTTAGAATTGGTAATATATCAAATATTAACGGTTAATTGATCAATCAAATAGTTTAAATCACTTTACCAGCACCATAACCTTTCCACTGCATACATACTGCTACTCCATGACACAATATTTTTGTCAAATAAGTAATGTAAGAAATAAGGAGCCACACTGCAGGAAAATAATTTGTACTTTCAGCAAATGTATAGCAATCTGCTGACTGAATGATAACTCAGCCTGGATAAAAAAGGAATTGCTGCAAGAGAAAGGTCAGGGGGCCGCCAACATCTTTAGATTTCATCTGATGCGAACTAGCAGCATATGTCATGGGAAACAGGGATTTGATTTAAGATACATCACATGACTGACACAACAATCATTTGATTGAAGGGGTTTCTCCCCTTGGTATAACAGCTAACAGCAGTTCTCAGTCCTGATCACAAGACCCCTGTTTGTTTTCTCTCCAGCTAACAGTGTATAAGATATAAGATCTGAATAATGCAGGGAGTCAGCACTAACTTTACCATGACCCAGAGCTGTTTTTATGTTCAAGTCCTGTCAAGTCAGATCTCAAGTCCTTAAGGACACAAGGAATAAATTAAAGAAATAAATAAACACTATAGTGACAAACATAAAGAGCTCTAGGTGGGGGCTTGTGCATCTGATGATATTCTATTAAGTATTCAAATCTGTAATTGAAGCTCAGAGAGAAGTCATTCCTAACTCCTCCCAACCTGCTGTAGATTAACCTACAACAAATATTGCTGTGCAGCTTTACGGTCTTTGAATATCCAGGGCTATATTTTGTTACAATGTTTACAAGGCTGGATTACCAACTCGGCAAAGAGGGCAACTCTCATCTCTCATTGATTGCATATTTGTTTGGGACTTTACACCACCTACACACAATATCATCTAAAGCAGGCCCTTCACTACACTTAATTAATTTTGTGGCACTCTGCTTTAAAAGAACCCTGTGTCAAAATCTAATATTGGAGCTTTTTTATTTATTGTGTTCATATGATGTTAGCTCTTTTATGAAAACTGGTTTGAGAAATGTCTAGTGTTTAATTTTCACTCTGTTTTAAAATTGGTTTGAGGGTCACATTCGAACAGAAAAAGAAATAAACTAATTTAAAAAAAAACAACAACAAATATGGTCTCATTTAAAATCAGTAATCAAATCAGGTCACAAGAGACAGACCCTGGCCCAGATGAGTCAACAGTAATTCATAATTACAGGTTCCTGTGCTCCATCCAATCATCACATATTCATCTGCAGTATACAGTCTTCCACCTCTGTGACGCCCCACATCTACTCAATATTCTCTCTCTTAAAGTTTTGAACAGCTGTCCTTGCTTTTGATATCAAAATGTATGCATATCACGTAGTGTATACTGAGTGAAATATTGAAATCCAAGATTCCATTTTTTTTAGCTGTCTTACTTCAAATGGAAATTTCTATATGTCTTATCACCTAATGCGTATTTCCCTGTAATTCTGTGAACATATTTTGCATCTTTGAAATCGTGACTTGTTTTTAGATTTAGGCTCCACAAACTTGCATAAAGTTCATCATTTAAATTTTACAAAAGACTTCTATTATAGACTTTGATTACATGTAAGGTCAGAGCAGTGGGGCTGAATCCTCGAGATCTGCAACTGTAAGGTTCTTAATGAAACAATATGGAACAGTATTTCCACATATGACCTTTGCATATTATTATTCCTTCACCATGAAATTACTGGAAATACTCAATTTTGTGCCACTTAAACAACATTAAAGGGCATAAAACATTCATTTCCCGCACATATTTAGATAAGTATATTGGCATTATCGTTTCTAGCTGAGCAAAACTTTAACACACTGGCCATGAGGTGCCTGCTTAACAAGGCCAACATGACCTTCCCCAATAAACGTTTTAGAAGAGAGATAGTGGCCAATAGGGTGATCCATCTTAAGAGCATGCTGTGAGCACTACGCCAAAGGCGACCAGCACACTTATCTTTTCTGAAGGGTTACCCAGGAGGTGCAAACAAACTGCAAATTGTTTACAGTTAGCAGCAGAATAAACCCAGCTCGCTCAGTTTCTTCTCTGGTTTACTGTAACTTCAGAAAAAAATGCTATAACAAGGAGATTAGCAGCCGTAACTCGGAACAGCAGATCTGTTAAGCTTTGGATTTCTCTACACGTTAAAGCGGTGTGCATGAAATTGTAGACAGTGAGAGCAACATTCTGCATTTAAAACATTTGCATGCCGGTGTCTTTTTTTTCAGACTTTCCGAAACCAAAAACAAAAAGTGTAAATGTGGATCAAACAGTGTGTTTATCTGCTCTAATATAAGGTGAATGCTCAACAAACTAGCTGCAGTATAGGAACCAAGCATTAAGAGTAAGAAGCACATCATTAGCTAACTAAGTTACTTACTTAGTTACTTATTAAGTTAGTTACAAAGAAAGCCCTGTTCCTTGCTGGCTCATCCTCCATGAAGTATTTCCTCACTGAGTGGAAGCCAATCCTGTCACTAAATCTAGCAAGAAAGTTAGCGACAGTAATTAGGGGGATGGGGCTTTAATTCAGATTACTTTACTGAAACATGTACACTTGGTTAGAAACATTTATTATTGAACTAAATACTTTAAATAATAATAAAAAAAAAAAATTAATAATTTATATATAGCAATAGGCTGAAAACAAATAAAATTGAATGCAAATGTAGAATACTTGGTGGTATTGCTGATTCTTGTGGATTATGTTCTCCTTTTGGTTTCATCAGATTGTTCAGTGGAGAGGTTTGAAGCTGAATGTGGTGCAAGAAAAGGATTACTCAGTCTAGGTGGGAAGGAAGCAGCTGCCACAAGTGTAGCAGTTCAGGTGAGGTATTGTAGGTGACGGTACAAAGGACTGTGAGATATATCATCAGTTAGGGGCATCGGCTGGCAGGCTTTTGTATGTGTGTGTTGCGCTGAAGTGAGGCTTAAGCTATAAAGTAAAACTCTCCATTCATCAGTCAGTCCTCATTCAAATCCTCACCTGTTACCACATTCTTTGAATAGTGACAGAAAGAGTGAGATTGCAAATACAAGGGAGTGTAATGGGGTTTTTGTCGCTGGGTGGCTGGTCTCTGTCTATGTTAAAGAGAGCTCAGTGATTCTGGAAAGCCTCGACATTGCATTGTGAGGAGCCAGCTGAATTGGTTCGGACATCTCGTGAAAATGCCAGGCTCTGTTGGGAGGTGTCCTCAGGCATGACTAACTGGGAAGAACAGACCCAGGACACACTTGAGGGATTACATCTCCCATCTGGCCTGAAAGAGATGAGGGATCTCCCCAGAGGAGCTGGAGCAAGTTGTTGGGAAAAAAAACATTTCTTGTCACTCAGTTCACCTATTTCCCAGAACCGGTTAGTTTTGATGGAATATTTTTATCTTAATTAAGTCTTCCTGATCATGATATGATAACTTTCAGATTTTGCAAACCACACAGCAAACTTTTAAACCTTTCTACAGCCTTACTGTCTTGTACTGTAACTTACCTTCGTCTTTGCCTGTCTGTGCACTGCTTGTACTCTGAAATTGATTTCTTTCTGTCTGGAGATCAGAGCATGCCCTGTCCACGCCTCTGCAATCCCTTCTCCTTTTCTATATTGACAAACCAAGGGCAAAAAGCAAAAAAAAGTCTCATCTTTCCGTCCTTTTATGTGCTATCAATTCAAAAGCAGCCGGAAAAGAAAACTGTGAAATTACTTTGCTGATTTATTGTACTAGAATGAGTAATGAGATTAAGACGACAATACAAGCATTGTGATTCTGACTCACAGTTAGACAAAAATTCATGCATTATAAAATCCAAGACTTGAAGAAAACATTGTTTTCTTTTTCTTTTTACCCACATAGACAGAAGGTACTTTTCAGCTATCCTTCTCATGAGATACAGTAATTATTTCTCACTCAATTCTCAGCACCCTGCCCGCCCTTTCCGGATGTTTTGATTTTAGAAGTGGGTCACCTCTAAAGTGATGACAGTAATTAAAAGTATCCAAACAAAAACTAGCTTCTGAATCTTATTTCAGATCCATTTATATTAATGTAAAGCATGCCTCATAAATGTGAGGTGACCATTTATACATTTGTCATGCACTCATTTGGATTAATTTAAAATTAAAGGTTTCAATGTGAGGCCAAAAACGTATAAAGACATGTTTAAAGGGACAGTTCATCACAAAATAAAAAATACATATGTACCCTCTGGATTGTTTTGGTGTGAGTTGCCAAGTTTTGGATATATTGGCCGTAGAGATGTCTGCCTTCTCTTTATATATTGGAACCAGATGGCACTTGGCTTGTGATGCTCAAAGACCCGATTACTCAACATAATCCTTGTTTTGAGTAGTTTCATGTAAGAATTATGTTCTTTCTACCGAACTACACCCGCCAACAGTAGCTGAATGATGGCTATCTCAGTGGTGTTAGGTGGGCGAGCTAACGTTATAGCGCAGTCGACAAGGACGCTTTTACAACCTGCACCGTCCCAGTCACCATAAGTAGATAGACGTTTCCTTCTGATTTGATACGTAGAAAGAAAATAGTACGTGTGTTACCATTTATCAAATCTTTATTTACTGCTTATGAATGCTAAGTAGGGGGGACTTAAAGTGTTGCCAAAGATTATTTCTTCAATTATTTTTTTTCTGCGAAAGGAAAAGGTTTCATGAATCTTAAATTAGGCGGTGAGTTATCACATCAAACAATCTTACAGTGTTATTGTGAGATATAAAGGCATCACTTTCATAGAGAGATAATAAAAATATTGCCGTATGCAGTTCTCAAGTTGTGAATAAAATTACTCAGCAGAAATTGGTTTTCTGGTCTTTGCACAAGGAAATGGATCAAAAGCTTTAACATAAACTTCATAAGTAACCGAATTACACCAATAAGGGGTTTTGATGTTAATTCAAAGGCTTTTCTACTTTAATTTATGTCATCAGCAGCTTGGAAAACAGTAGAAGAAAACTTCATTTCCATTAAACTGCTGATAATTATTCTTCATAAACATCGTTCTAAGTAAGCAGGACAAACAAACAGATTTCATCAAAAATTCAGCTTTTACCTGATTTATTTTGAGTTTATTTTTGTTTGAGTACAGGCAGCCTGCCAATTTCTTATGAATCTCACAACCTGCAGCATGCCCCAATGTGTGTGTGTGTGTCCATGTCATTGAGAAAGAGATGTGTGAATATGGGGAAGGCAGTGTGCTGCGCATGTGTCTAGCGTATGTCTGTTCGGTAAAAGGAAGAGGCAGACAGGTGAAAAAGAGAGATGGAGAAAGAGCGAGACATGTCGCAGCACCCTCAGGATGTCTCTTCTTTCTGAGCAGCTGTTGTCTGAGAGCTGGAGGCAGCACTGCGGCGCCCTGTCAACTCCTTCTCCCACAGAAGCCCCCGTGCATGCAAAACAGGCTCAGGCTGCCCTCTCTCCTTGGCCACGCTTTTTCCGCCCCTTTTTGTTTCTGTATATAACAAACACCTCCTTATTTTCTCCCCCTCTCTCAGAAGCACAGCCTTTATTCAAATCAATTTCAAACCATCAAATGTAGTGCGCTCAGTAATAGTTACAACACACAGAAACACAAAATGCAGCAAGTGAGACAATTTTATGCGAAAGAACATTTCAAGGGCAGGGACTGATAAAGAAGAGAAAATGTATTGTTGAGAATGTATGGTATTGGTGTATAGTTTTTTTTCCACACAAGATTGATTGTGCACTGCGGGATGCAAAAAATCTTGTGTACGGGAAAAATAAATGAACGGGTTCTGTGTGCACTGATGTCCCAACTTCCCCAGAGTACCAGACCCCAGGGACCCCAGGGACCCCAGGGACACCAAAAACCCTGTAAATTGAATTGATTGTCTGAGTACTAATTTAAGAACTATGGTGAGTCCTTCATTATCCAAATATTGATTCCTTGTCTTGTTGTGTGGCCCTTGTGTGTTTTTCTGTGTTTTATTAGGCTACATGTGGCCAAGTGTTTTAGCACAGTAATGACGGTTGCTTTCTGGGTTTCTGAGTATGAGAGTGTTTGGGGAACAGTGGTGAAAGAAGTATTCACATCCTTTACTTAAAGAGAAAGGATAACATTATCAAGTGAAAATGCCTTTTTTCAACATGGTCCCAAGATGTTAGAAGACATAAGAAAACACAAAAAAAACACAAAATAACACAAAAAAACTAAAAACAACAAAGTGCTGAAATCCACGAGCACATTTCACAAAATCTAAAATGCCTCCATCGAAACAAACAAGAACAACTAAAATAAAGTAGCTGTATTTATCAATAACCTGACTTCTATAACCCCTGGATCCACAACATGGCACCAGTGTCAAAAAAGTAGCTTCATCATTTAGATGGTTCTCAATCTCACTGATATTATTCCCAGATACCAGTAACACAGAATCATCAGCATACCACAAGAGCTAACACGTCACGGCTGCTAAGGGTACCCAAAATAGAACCTTGGGATCCTCCACATGTCATACTGTGAGGTTCTGATACCCCATCAACATCACATACTGGAGTTTTTCCAGTAAGATAAGAAGTTAACCATTTTACAGCAATATGTTTACTGCCAGATAATACGATATACTGTGTCAAAGTCTTTTTGAAAATCATTCCAACATATTTTCCTTCTTTAAAGTTTTGTCTACCAAAGTCACACAGGTGAATTAAAAAACAATTCTCGACCTGTTTTGTGAGTCCATTGTCCTTTTTGTACTTTTCCCAAGTATTACCATAGTTTTTTGGGCTAGTGTGAATTTTCAGCAATGACATCCACATAAAATTGGGACTTCAGGGGACATTGTGTTGTCATGGATGATGTAAGCTTCTCTCAGCTGTTTACCACACCAGCATCCTTGATTACTGGACGTTCATTTATGGCCTCAGCGGACAGAATTCACCCACCCTAGATGTCATTGTGTCTTGTGTAAACACATGTTGACAATTATGCATTAAAATGTTTAAAACCCCTGTCATTTGTGTTCTACCAGCATTACAACTTCACATCTTGTTCCCCAGTACCTACATATGTGTACTGCTACATACTGTATTGTTATAGCGTAACTCCGAAGTAATTACGCTGTAAATTGTGGGCTGTAATCTAAAGCTTTAATGAAAAGTCCTGCATTCAAAATCTGTTCTGTCAGTGGTTTACTATTATAGATAATGTTTTAGATTAATATTGCTGCTTTTGGGTCTGTTGTATTCTATAGCTTTTTAAAGTTGTACTCATTTTAAATACTTTATATACTGTTAGTTTGTTTTATCTATAGCAATGCATCATATTCTGTAACATCATGTGTTTTTGGTGTTGCTATCCTGTGAGAACCATGTATCTCTAACAAGTCAACTTTTCATGAGCTCAGAAAAACATCCCTGTTTTCAGGTTTGTGACATTTTCCAGCTAATCCAAGAGTAAGTTAGTGAAGTAAGTCAGTAAAGCTTTATTTACATAGCTCTTTTCTTAAAAAGGGGCTTTACATAGTTTAGCTCAAGAAGTATGACAATCAACTCATACACAAACATTTAAAATCACAAAATTTTGATGTGCTGTACATTTTACAGTTACTTACTGGCATCCGGCTGCCAGTAAAAGTTTTTTCATTAACAGTATTTTCAATTATTTAAGTAAAACAATTTTACCCTGTAATCACAGTGTTACCTGAGAATTTGTTACCAATACAAATCCATTCAGACAAATGTAATGGAGTAAAAAAGTGCAATCTTTGCCTTTTGAGATGTAGTGGTATAGAAGTATAAAGTAGCATTAAATGGAAATTAAGTCATTTGAATTTGAGAGTAAATACTTACTTATATTCCACTACTGTTGGAGGAGGGTGCATAGGGCGCAAGAACAAACGATTGTCCCGGGGCCTCCCAACTAGACTAATATTTGACACAGTTCACATTTTATTGTAGTCAAACAATACTGAGAACAAAGAGCTCTCACAAGCAGATGATTATATCTTGAGGGACTCTAATTAACTTGTTGTATCATAACAAGTATAAAGACTTCTAGTCATTTCTGAACTCTCTTAATGTAGCACAGCTCTATTACTGCACCCTCATTTACTTAATAAGTGATTTGTATCATAACAGGATGATTTCCCGATAGACTGTTTATAATAAATTAAACTTAAAAAGCAACAATTTCCGACAATCTCCAGGTGTGATTACAGTATTGTTCAGGAATATTATACACACATATATCTGACTTCTAGAGAAATGCGGCTTTAATAATTTTTGGCCCATTTGTGAAACCAACCTGAAGAATGGTGTCTAGAAGGAACACAAACAGAGGTGGTCGCTAATTTGCGTCACTGTGAGTTAACATGAAAGCACATGTCAAATGGAGATTAGACGGATAAAATAGTAGGATGGGGTTTTTTTTCTCAAGCAGTTCGATTGTGTCACTGTTTTTTTTTCTGTACAATGCCTGTTGATTCACCATTAGCAGTGACAGCTATTGCTCATCACTGGAGGACAACAGTTACACTCAGTGGGCTTTAGAGACAGCTGGGAAACAGGACAGGTTGGGATCAGCTTATCACAGTTTAATAATGATCTACACAATGCCTTACAGATGACGGTGAAAGAGAATTGGCAGTGTATCATTTGTTGATGACAATACTGAAAAACAATACATTCAACACAGTTGATGTAAAGCAAATGCTACCCTCAAGTAACGGAAAATAAACACTTTAATGCACACACACATACCCTATATATGTATTCTACCCCTGCTCTGATGAGAACAAAACAACCTCAGGGATAACAGAAATTTCCCTACAGTCAGAAACTGATGTTACATTGTTGACAATATACTGCCACCGTGTGGTGTGTGTTAGTACTGCATCATTTTAATCAAAAACGTATTCAGCATGTCACTTGTTTCACTTTTGTTACTTCAGTGGTTTTACATGCAGTCGTGTTATGTACATGAAAGAGTTTCTTTAAAAGCTCAGATTACAGTCACCACACTATTTATCATTTATGGAAACTTTTTAGACATCACATTGTGTTTTGGATACATTTGCAAATGTCAGGCTCTTAATTTAACAGTGACTCACACACTGGAGGTATTCAGTGGTTTTGAAGCATTCAAATATGTTGAACTTGTTGAACTTCAGGCCACACACCACAAACACTTCGACATCCAGTTCAAAATGCAAGAAGTCATGTTGCAGAAATATGTCAGTCTGTCAGTGCAGGTTACAATTAACTATGATTTATAAAACTTAAGTGATAAAGTGCTTGAAGTACAGCAAAGAATGGAGAGAGAGAAAAAGAAATCAATGAATCTACCTACATTTGTACAAGATTGCTTTCCCATTTTTATATTTGACCTTATATCTATCAAAATGCCGTGGCTACACATTTATTGATATCATTTTACACATATTTATTTAACAGTTTATCTTGAAATGTTGTCCAGGAAGTTTAAAGTGACGTTTTGCTGCCAGTTTTGCTGCAGATATACGAGTTAAAACAGGTGGATCCACCTGTGAAACTGGCAGTTAGACGGGTTAAAGCAGTAAAGTCAGTCACATTGACACAGTGAGGCAAACCTGTGCAAATAGCCTACAGGCTAGATAAGAAATAATTAAAATACTTAAGATTTCTGACTAGGCTATCTCATTTGCACTTCAAGGCCACCGTATAAAGGCTCATACAGCCTCGTCACATTATCCAGCCAGTATTATATTTGAGAACTACATGTGTGCCTTTCTCTGCACTCCGACACCGCTGCTGCATAAACACAAACAGGCCTCGGCCTCTGAATAAATAAATAAAGTCTGCATTAATAATTCAAACTGCAGCCTGTTGTGAATGTGTGTGTGTGTGTGTCTCGTCATCGGGGACGGTGGTTGCGGAAGTAGCTACGCTGTTTGCCGGGGATGAGACCTGGCGACCGTGCAGGGGGGAAGAGGTGTGTGAGAGCCTCGGGTCTGCCAAACAAACAACTCCTGTGGAGATGGATGATCCGGTAACGTGATCCTCCTGAGATCCGTTTTCAGTTTCAACAGCGTAGGTTCGTTTCTGGCCTGTCCTGGGTCCCGTTAAAAAACAGGGCTGAATAGGGGTAGGTATGGGTGCGCTACAGTCCTCACCTGGTCAACATGAATACAGTGATCTGGCGGAAAAGACGGGCTGTGAGTAATCGTGTTTATTGTTTGTTTTTAAATGACATCCGTCATGCGTGTAGGAGGTGTGAAAACCGGAGCTCACTGCACCGGAAATATGATTTTAATTATAATTTGAAGTCACATTTTAAAGGGGAAATCCGATCATTTTAACGTAATGTCTGACGTCTTAAGTAAAGAGATGGTCACTGTTTGCCTTCAGTATATATATGTACACATGTCCAGTATATGTGTATGGAAAAACCTGCCCGTTTGGTGCAGTAGTACTGAATAATTTAAACTGCATGTTAATGGGAGTGTAACTTTATCTAGTTTACAGAGGGAGTTAATAATAGATCAGACACTACATTGAAAGCTTTGATAGTTTAAGAGAAAGAGATCAATCTAACACATATCTGCTTATGGTTTGTTTTTCCTATATGCTTCAATATCTGCTTTAATTCACCTGTAGCCTCTTGTAAAACATAGTTGCAGGGTGACAGACAATAACAAGTGCTTTACATAAAATATGAATATCCAAATCTGCTGCCTTGAAAGCCTCTCACAAATGAGGAGCTGTTAACATCAAATTCTCAGCAAACAACATATTTAAATGTCAAATGATTAATTGCATTGAAGAGTTTTATGTCTTGTTTTGTGGGTGTTAAGATTATTTATGCGTGCACATGAAATAACTTGAGTGGTTGGCTCTTTTCTGTTTTAAGTTTCATTTAGACAGATTGGAGTCTTACATACAAGATTCAAGCAGTTGAGCCACAATGAAGAAACTCTGCGGTAAGTTAGATTTGTATGATTTTTAAGTAAGAGTCGTGTACCCTTAAGGTTTATAATCATGTGATTTATTTTTTAAGCAAATTAGTTTTCTTAACAAACAGCAATTTTCTTTGGAATAACAGGTTTCATGCTGGCATATACTGAATCACACATACAGCTGGAAACTGTTGTGTATTACTTTGTCACACTGTGTGCCACTCCTTAAAACGCTGTTTACACCCTCAGGAGAGATCACTTCAATGAAATCCCAGATCTAGCGTGCAATCCCATCCGTGCACAGATCGTAGAGGCCTTCTTTGACAGGAGGTACAGTAATCATAGTTGAAATGTTGCTTTCTTTTTTGCTGCATCACAAACAGTCAGTCTTTAAAAGTCAGAAGTTCATTTGCTCTTTATACATTTCTTTAGAAACTTCCGTGAGAATGGTGAGGGTACGGTTCAGGAGATCGGTTTTGAGGAGTTCTTGGTGGTCATGTCCCATTTCAGACCCCCGTCACTACACATGACACAGGAGCAGCGTGAGAGTGTCAGGAGGGAGAAACTAAGATGTGTGTTTTAGAACAAATCACATGATCACATGTTTGACATTATCTGTGGCTGACGCACAGCTGTTAAACTGACAGTTGTGTTTTTCTCTGCAGTTTTATTCAACATGCATGACACAGACAACGATGGGACAATAACCTTAGAGGAATACAGACATGTAAGCCTCTGCTCACTTCTCTGGACAGAAAAATGCAGTTTCAAATCTTTTTTTTTTTAACTTTGTTTGTTAAATAACCAGTGACGATCACAACGAACTCTACTCACAGTCTGCGGAAATCATCATGTGTTATCATGAGTTTATCATGTGCATTATACTGTTATCTGTGTCTGCTTTTATTAGCATCATTTGGTCATTTTCAGCAGAATTTTGAAGGTGATTCAAGATGCAGTATCTCTGAGAGTCAGCTGCTTTTTTGCAACACTTAATTGGTGACTAATGTGGCAAAGGATGAGGCATTTAATTTTACTCAAGCCTTCCGAGATATGGGATTTGTAGTCATATTATGTAGTAAAATTATTTCATTTTCACATCTGTCTAGTTGGTTGAGGAGCTGCTGTCTCTCAGTGAGACACTGGAGAAGAACACAGCCAAAAGCATTGCTGATGCAGCCATGTTGGAGGTGGCGAGTATTTCAATGGGTCACATGGTATGTAAATTAACATTAGGTTTAATTCTCTGTTTCTCTGCATAACATCAGTAACTTAACTTTTTCACATGCAGGAACCCGATGAATTCTATGAAGGAATCACATTTGAGCACTTCCTCAAGGTTGGTACTCAGAATACACACTAAAATATATTTTCTCAAAGTACTTCCTTAGTTAAATACCATGCTTTGAAAGTGCATTTAAACATGTTATTATAGTTGATATGAATTATATTGAATGAAATAGTTTTTTAGTTTTTGCAAACTCTCAAATAAAACGTCAACCTTACCACTTCCAAGAATAATGATGTTATCAGCAATACACATTTTAAATTATGTAAAACTCTGTTTTTAGTTGCTGAATGGCTTCGAAATCGAATCAAGAATGAACATTCGCTTTCTGAGAATGGACACAACAACCTTATGTAAGTGAGATTGGAAGACTAAACTGTGTGATGACTTTGGGAAAACTGTATATGGTTTCACTCAGTAACTATCTGTTGTTTCCTACACCAGTTTGTTGCTTGCATTGAATATATGCCTTACTCATGTTTGAATAGCTATGCAAGTTCAAAGAAAATATGTACACTGTGGATGTATTAGGGGTAGTTTATTTGATTCTTAGTAATAATATGAGATAATCAGTTAAATAACAACCAGCCTGTTAGTAGTTCAACAAAGCAATAATCAAATATCCATGTCTGGAGTAGCAGACAGTAGCAGATTCTATGCATGCAAATATGGATGCCTGAAGAACATTTAAAAATGTTAATGCCATAAATCAATAACTCTTAATAATAATCAGGGATATAAAGGTGTGTCCTTAAATGTATCTAATAATATAAATGCAATAACTTGAAATAATTTTTATTCATGTTACAAATATGACACTTGGTGCATGCTTTGCACACCACATTTGCACAATAAAAGATTCTATGAAATAGATCTGACTTCAGTTCACGATGCTTATTTCTGATAAAAAGGAAATGGGAGTGCTGTCATGCAAGATTAAATGCTTAAAGGCAGTTATCCAAATTAGGGCTTCTTTAAGAAGAGGAGGCTATATACAGTATGTCTTAATATAAAACTATTTTAGTCAAATCCATTTGATCTCCATTCGATCATTATAACTTTTTAAAAACACACAAATGGTTATTTTTCATTTCAAACATTTTAATAAAGTTTAGTTAACATAAACCTTGAAAACATAACACTGAGCAGATTACATCAGACCTTCTTAGAGGGTGAATGACTCATGGAAATAATCTTTGTCAATGGTGTATTCTGTGATATATAATCTCCTTCCAATATTTTATATTTGAGAACTTGCAAAGAAGTCATGACACAAAGTGGAGAATATGGAGATCCCTCCTTATTCCAACATATCATCCAACATGTGAACATGAAGCTTTTGTAACGTCATCATGTCCGGTTTTAATAACTTTACATGAAAAGTTAAAATTTCAAGCTAAACCTTAACAGTAATCTCTCATAAACCGTTTCAGAAAGGCTCGAAATTCTTTGAGCTAAAGTGCAAAGTGGACAAACAAAGAAAGCAGTGTAAGAATAAATTCAAGCTGATTTCAAATAGGAAGTCAGAAGTGTCCTGTGGGTGTAGTGGTTACGTTGTATATCATATGCAGTAATAACCACAACATCCCCCGTTTAAGTCTGACTAGGGACCTTGTTGTCACCCCACGCAAACCTCCTCATGTTTCCTGCCAGCTGATACTTCTGTCACTATCAATAAACATGGCTAAAATTGCCAAAAAAAGACCATGTTTCCTTTGAGGTTTTTATCAGTACCTGTTTATTCTGTCGCTAGCTTGTGTTACTGTACAGGCAGCTATTGGGCCTTTATTTTGTGTGTTGCATGTATACTAACTTTTTTCTTTATATTTCCTGTGAATGCCAAGTGATATTCAATTCAATTTAACTTTATTTCAGAAACATAGGTCCATATTAACATAAAAACAATGGACAGCAGTATAGAGATATAATATATAGACTATCTATGTCCAAAGATACTCATCAGCACATTCTGACTTAATACTTCATTCAATGTATTCAGTCATGGGTGTATACTGCCCTCCACAGGTCAAAATATGTAAAAGCATGTTAAATCGTAATAAACCTGCACCTGACTCAGTAAAGATATTTCTATGTATTTTTCTATAGTAGTTACAGATTATGCAAAATGTATAATGAAATGCTTTTCAATTTGAATGTTTAGATTTGTCACTTTTACTGTCAATGCCATTGTACTATTTACTTTATAAAGCTGTTCATACTTTGCAATAAAATGAGTCATATGTAATTGTGTTTCAGATTTCTAATTGTCCGTACTTGTGCTCACTACAGACAGTGACATTGCATATTGATCTGTTTGGCCATCTGTCTTTGGTTTTGTAGAGAAATGTTGCTCCAAATGTGCAACAGGATCCATCACATAACAGCAGGTTAATATGTGTTCTCCACGTATAAAAAACCCTAAAACTATTTGAATGATAACATTTGGTATAAACATTATACTTGTTTTGAGTTTAAATTTATTTTTAGGTCACACTGATATATATCACACTGGTATAGTTTGCATTGAGCTTTGGAAAGCTTTTATTATGAATAACCATTATTGAAACGTGTTGGATGGAGTGCCATGCCATTTGCTACTTGTATTCATGTCCCTAGATAATCAAATATCTTTACATCTGTGGACTGGCACAACATTTTGTAGAGGCATTTGTGATGATCAGATGTCATCTTATTTACTTTGGTAGCAAGTAGGAGTTTGAAATGTTTTTTATTGAAATTTGTCACATTGACAAATATTGGGTGGATTAGCATAAAATTTGGTACAAACTTAGAATGAATTGTAATAACTGGTAATTCCATTGACATTCCTACCCACCTGAGCTCTACTCTGCACTGCAAAAGTTAGGTTCCTTGTGTTCTTTCCCTTTGAAGAAAGTGTGCAAGTTATCTGGTTTTCCTCCGACAGGAGTGTTTTAAGGTGTCACGAATACTGCATCTGCTGTGTTAGACTTCTTTGCTCTCTGAGGTCTTGTAAAGTATTAAGTTGGTAGGTAGGTAGTGAAAATGAATGAATAATGTAGACTGAAGAGTGACTATTGCCCTGAGGTACCCTCTGTGTTTGTGCTTTAAATAAAACAGAGTTATAACAGGGAACTTGATTCATGACCTAGAGTGAATCCCCCATCTACTTCCATTTTCCTGAGAGCTTGTGATCTGAGGAAAGTTTAGTTAAGCATTACTTCATTCCAACAAAAATATTGGGTATATATGGTAAATATATGTATATGACATGTTTGCAGGCTGTTAATCATATTTTTTTTTAAAGTGGGAGGTTTTCTGCAGAATACCAGCTTCTGTTTTCCTCCGCCCACCTTTCACACACTTGCATCTCCATCTATATGAGGATGCAAGTGTGCAAACCACGCACACAGTTATCTGACCCACACACACCCACACCTTGTGACTGGCCAGACGGCCCGCCAGTTTCATGAAATCTTTCCTATCTGATGCAGCCTTGTGTACACATGCGTCATTCTGAGCTGATATCACACAGTCAGCGTCTCAGCAGCTTCCTGATTTTCTTTTAACCCCTCTTCATGGACTGTGCAGAACACAGCACATGATACCTCCAGCACAAGTTACACTCTTGTAAAAAACTAAAAATCTTTCTTAATAGTGTAGAAGCAGACATATTTTTACTCAAATTTAGTCTAGCAAATAAGAATAATGCACATAATGCATTAACTTTTTGCAGTTGTCTTTTTTCCAGGCACTGCCATGCTGCTGAAATGATACATTATTGATGCAACCACAGAGAAAAGAAATATCATAACAAAGTAAAGCTGCAAAGTATCTTTTAATAATTGTACAGCAAATAAGTTTACATCAGCAAAGGAGAACCTTACATAACATATTAGACAAATTAAATATACATAACTTGGATAGAGATACTATTACACTCTTGATCTTTTAACAGCACTCCTCTTACCAGAGACACTGAAGAAAATAAATATTAAATACCATAAATAGGCTTCATTACGCTGATGTACCAGCCACCTTCATAGTCACTTATCTTTTTAAGTCTTTGTCAAACCAGTGAGTATAAGTGTTGTTGAAAGCAGACTGTCTAAGGCCAGCCTTGGGTCATCCTCAGAAGAAGAAAAATTTGTTTATTTGCATCCTCCTTCTGCACACTTTGGGTTTAAGAGTCCTCAGTTTTTGGGAAACATTTGACAGAAACTCCTTGTAAGTCTTCAGGACCACACAGCCATAGACCTTCTGTTGGAAGACATTCTGAGGTGGAGGTAGTGTTGTCGGCCCCCCTGCTGGCTCGGGTACAGGCAAGTTTGGGAAGAGGCTCTGATAAAAGCTGCTTATGCGTTTAGCCAAGCTCATGCTGCGAATACTGACAGTGGTGAGCTCGGCCAGCAGTGGGCTCGTGGGCGACTGTAAGTCCGTCTGCTGCTCATACACCCGTTTGAAATGTGGGAAAAAGGCCTGGAGATGTGTGAAGATGCTCAATATCCATTCTGAGGGCTCCAGGCCGGAGATGTTGGAGTCAGGGACGTCGTTAACTGACACCTTGCAGAAGAGCTCTGACATTTCTCCTTGAGACGCTTTCTGCAAAAAAGGAAGAAAAGATGATCAGATAATAATTGAGCCACACATCTTAAACAGGAACACAAATAGTCAGCATATTATGTTTAAAGGTGGAGCACTGAACAAGCAGATGAGGAATTAACACAGCAAAATAAGATACAGCAGTTTTATGTCTGCACTCACATATGTTTTGATTACGTCGACAGATTCCTTCTCTACGAGTCTGGTCAGCTTCAAAGTCTGTTGCAGAGAATTATACCCAGGGTTTCTGCTTGCTGCCACAGTTCTTGTTGAATCAACAGCCATAACCAGCAGGAGAGAGAGTAATGCTGAGGAGAAAGGAACTGGTCAGTTAAGGTTATCCTACATCCCAGCGGTGAGGGGAACTTCATTTTAAAGCCACAAGTGGAAGGAAGGAGGGATAAAATAGATTCTTCATTTTGCAAACATTTAGTAAGTGAAAATAGAACACCAAAATCTGCTTTATTATCAGTTCTGACATTTAACACAATCATATAATCTACTACTAGTTGTGGTATGTTTAGATGCCAGTAAACATTGTCATTGTCTCTTATTGGTCAGATTCTGAAAATCAGTTAACAGTTAAACTAATTTGCTTAACTGATGCTGCAAAAAAAACTAGACTGTGTTCAGAAAACTTTGAAGTAGTAAAATTGATTCTGAAACTTCAATCAGTTTGAGGCAGCCGTAGGCAGCTAAAGGCACCAAAAATAACCACAAAAGCATGCACAGTAGAGAAGCAAGAAAAGATGTAATTGTGTTTAACTGTGTTTTTTAAATGTCTTAATAGAAAAGTAGATGTAACAACACTTACTTGCTGCTGGTTCCATAAACTGTTGAAAATGCATACTCTTTACATGACCATTCATTCTCCACTCAGTATCACAGGCAAATTGCGCGGACTCGTCATAATCACACTCCTTTCAAACTTTTTTAAAAGACAGAAACCACACATTTGTCATAGGAGGAAATGACGTGCAGTGTGAGGCAACCAAATTTCCCAGAATTTCCTCCTTTTTTTCAGATGTGCTTTTTTTTTCTGTCATGTCCCTACATGCCTGTTCACAGAGCAAGCATGTAGGGACGTTGTCTAATTATTATTACATGTGTGACCCTTCAGTGTAGCGCAAAGTATTTTGAATAGCACTTCCGTTTTATTTGTGCACAGAAAAAACTACACAAATATAGATATATTTAAATCACTTGAGGAACATTAACCTGCTGAAATTAGAAAAATGTATGAAAATAACTTTGAGACTGAGGTCAGCCTACCCTTTATCACAGTTCAATGAAGTGCTTTTTTTTTACCACCACCTAGACAGCATGGGTGAGAACTTTCTCAGCAATGATATTTCTTGTGCAATAAATTATTTCTAATGCTTTCTACATATAGAGTAAATGTACCTTGAGTAACATAAAGTTCCCTAAATTCAAGTAAAAGCATGCCATACTCTTGCAATCTTATACCAAAAAGGGGTTTTGTGATTCTTCCAATGGCTTCACCGGCTTAAATATGACCTAATATAATCAGCAAAGACAAAGGGGACTCTTGAGAAAAGTACAATGTGTGGCAGACAAAGGTAATTTCCACCAGAAAAGTGTAGTTTAGAGTAGTAAATTAGGGGTGTCATAAAAACAATCCCTGAGAAGTTTAGCACCTTCTGTTAATTCTGATAAACATTTCTGCTGAATTTTCTCATTATAACCGCTCCTCAGACCATGAGTGTCTTTTTGCAACAATATTTTCATGCAGGCATTTTGTGCAGGAAGCTGCCAAGGTCACAGGAAATGGATTTCTCAATCAGAAACTTTTACATGTGCGTAAAGGGGAGGGTCTGCTTAGCTAAAGTAGGCAATATGTCAGTGTCATCTCACCACAAGTTTAAGCATCAGACAGGCTGTGCTCACGATATCAGAGGATGATTTCATTGTGACATAGGGTGATGATGTTGCATCCTCTGGTTTGTTTAATATGTGAGGAGGAACCAGAGGATTGTGTAAAATATTATATCACAAACTGGGTTTTTCATGTCTTGTCTAATTACATCATCGTCATCACTAACTTCTAGTAATTATGATCACTTCTGCTTGGAGACACCCTATGATGTGTTTAGGCCAGGTCTCTGCATCACCATTTGTTATGTGTGGGAGCAACAAGTTCATGCTGCACTGAAACTGAAACAGTGAGACTGAGAACTGACATGATCCCCACTTATTTTTTGGTGATCACGTCTTGGTTTCAAGCATCCACACTAGATGCTGCATTGCTGTCAAACCACTGACTACATGAGAAAACACAGGGGGAACTCGACGTACCACAACGCTGTCAGCACTACTTCAGGTAAAGGCTAACCGCACTTCTGCCACCCTCGGGGCTTTCCAGTTGCCCCAGGGGATAATAGAGGGGTTGTGGTGAGGAGGGCAACTGCTGCAGATGGTGCCGCAGACGTCGACAATTCAAGGAAACTACACTCGGATTCCTGCCAGCATATATAGTAGCCATGCCAAAAAAAGCCTATAATCAACACCTAAATCAAGCAAGTTTACCCTGAAATGTAAGGAAGCCTAGAAAACACTGGACGCTCTGCAGTGCAACTTCCCTCTCACCTCCTGTTCCTATTTCAAGGTTCTGCTTTTCACAAGTTATCTTTGACCTGCGTGTATGTTTGTAGCTTTACAGTAAATCATAACAAACAGCATTTGATGCAATGTAGGTCACAGCGGTCATGTCACACCAAAGAAAAGCAAAAGTGAGAAGCTCTAGACCACATAAGAGAGCTTTACAAGGAAATTCAACCACAAACAATAAGAAACGCACTATCATTAGATGCAGGATGTCAATTGAGACTCCCTTTTTTTGTTCAACAGAATCTCTTTTATTTTGTCTTTGAACTGCACAGGAAATGGTGAATAAGGTTGTTTAGGAAAGTCCCCTTTATTCTAACTAAATACATCTTTCTAGTAACTTAAAATCCACACAAAATGTAAGTTCATAACTGTTCTGAAGCTCTCAGGCAAACCTTATTCAAGCACCCCAATAGCACTTTTTTATGGAACCATTTGTCCGCAAGGCTTCAGTTATAAGTGACCAGACAAAAGGCCTTACTGCATATGAGAAACGTTTTCATCAAATTTCAGAAAGTTTGTGAAAATGTAAAAGGCTGAAAAATCTAGAGGAGCCATTCAACTTCAGAACACACTGGTCAAACATAACAAATTCATAATTTAGATTTCTACATGTAAAACAAGAGCATTTAAGTTCTATTGCCATCAGAAATTGAATGTCATTATATTCCTCCATTTAAAATACTTTGTTAATTCAGGGGGACATCTTCCACCTTTCAGCCCTGTGAGGAACATTAATACAAGTTGTGGCTGTGAAATGAAAAGAAAGAAAAAAAACGGGTAAAGAAATACCTGCCAAACATAACAGGGTTGCATTCAAAACCACCACATTAAACACTGTTTCAAAAACTGACCCGTGATAAAATAGTATTTATTTTTCATACATATACTTCATTTTTAGAGGGTTTCACTGCATGGGGTACTCTTAATATGTCATGAGTGTTTGAAAAACTTAGTAGTGTTTTGACTCAGAGGGGTTTTCAAAATGCTTCACGTTTACATTTTGTAAAAATCAATCATCTCTCCAAGACAAAAAACTACAAGGCTAAAGGTGGTATTAGAAATTAAGCACCAAACAATTATCTTTCCATTCAGTATAAATGGAAATATTGTGCAACCTGTTCAATGACCATAATGAACATGGCAAAAAATATGTAAATCTGATCATTAGACACTAATTACTCAAATGCAATCTGGACCCACATGTTGTGTTTGCTTTTGTAGAACCGCTGATCATAAAAGATCACCGTACTGATATAAGAAGTCTGTGGTTCCATTCACCAGCATTTATACAATCTGAGAGTCTTAGCAATATATTGAGCTATTGTATGACCATATCTCTATATTATAAAACAAAAACGAAGCAAAATCTTTATCGTTAAGCTCTGTTATCAGTAATAGACCAGTGTCTCTGTATGTTCTAGCTATATTCTCATGTACAAATATTCATATCAAAAGTTATACAGCACAATTCTCACCATTTTCCTTTACAAGAACTTTGATTAGTGAACATTAAATGATTCACAAGTTTAGATGAAACCAAAAAAAAATGGTGCCGGCCTCAGTAAATAAAATATAGATATAACAAACACTTAACTAAAATCTGCTTCAGGCACAACTTAAATAAAGGCATTTGTGAAATTATCATATCAAATATGGCGCTTATGTCCAGTATCCATAGGCTTAAAACAAAACAAAAAAATGCTTTTATTTACAAACAGCTAAAATCTCTTGACAGATTCATGCTTCACTTCACAACCTGAATTTGTCCTTAAAGTGCATGCAATAATAAGCAGTTTTACCAAGTTGGATCTTGAATTGTGATAAGATAAACGGGTTGATCAAGCTAATGCCAATTGATCCTACATATCAAAGAAAAAAAAAGGAAAGAACTGTTGCCTAGAAAAGTGAAGGACCACAGTATACTGTATGCATAAGCACAATATGGAAGTATGACCAAAAAAAAACTAAAAAATTAAATGAATAAACTCCATTTTATCCAGTGACCCCATACAGTAATATTCACATTCAGAGCATAAAATAAATAGAACAAAAAACATAAAACTAATAAAAAAAAGACAAAGCAGCTTAACACCACGGGGGAATCCGTAGCTCACATTCCACAATGTCCCTCCATGTAACACACACATTAAGCATCATACGAACATGATGGGTTTCTACTTAAACATATCAAAGTGCCAATTTTACTAAAATTTCCTGATTTATTCAATTCATACCAAAAGGAGGAAATGGCATGGAGGAAAGAGTCTGTTATTTTTAACACATAGGTTTTGAGTTACACTGACTAGGTTTGATTTTTATTGACATGTTGTTGTAGATTCTTTTGATTTACTTTCCCCCTTTAAGTTTCACAAAAGAAGTTCTCATTGCACGTTAACACCTCGATTCAAAGATGCAATATCTAAGAGAGAAGAAAAGCAATCGAGAAAGTTATCCAGCTTTGTCACCGTGGTTGTGACAAACTCTCAAGTGGACATGAAAAGGGCAGAGATATGTTGTCCTCTATAGATAAATCCACTTTCATCTGTTGTCTTCTTTGGGGAAGTCCAGAGATCCCAGGCTTCCAAAGCCGAGGCTTCTACTTTCTGTGTCAAAAGCATTTATTTCTCTGTCCTGACGTTCCAACAAGTGCTTGATCCTTTCGGTGCGCTCCTTCTGAAGAGCGGCCAGTTCCTCCTCAATCTGAAATCGAAAAACATGGTGGTGGTTATTGTGTTACATGGACACTAAATCTAAGCTTGTGTTCGCCCTGCTAGCGATGGGGCTTTGCTGTCAGTAATCTTCACACTTACACAAAAGCTACCTGCCAGATTGCCATGAAATGTAGTGCAGATATTTGTGGTTCTACAAGGATTAATCTTATTCTCAGTGGTGGCTTTCTTTCTTCTTTTTCAAAATATTTTCAGACTATACTTAATAAAAGGAGTTTCCACTTGTACTTAAGAAATAATAATAATAAATAATAAATTAGCAGATTGCCATGATATTCAAATATATAAATAATGGATGGATGGATATAATGTACAGTATGACTGCTCATCCTCCCTTGTAGATTATGTAGATGACAATATTTCTAGTAAAGGATATATTTCTTTTTGTCAAAAGAATTCAAAGAGAAGAGAAGTGTTACTACTTCAATACTTTCACATATAGGGTTTTAATGAGGTTGGAACAAACTAAAAACAAGACTATATGTCTGCAAACATGTTAGCTAGTGGCTCTGTAAATGCTAATGTCAGCATGCTAACATGCTCACGGTGACACTAAACACACTAGGTATAATGTTTCATGTTCATCTTAGTTAAGCATTTTAGCATGCTAACATTTGCTAATTAGGACTAAACACAGTAGAGGCTGATGGGAATGTTGTGTAAGTATTTTTTCATAAACCAATTATTTGGACAAATTCATTAATTTTATAATTTAATTATAAATTAATTTAATTGCTAATTAATTAACAAATTCCTTTTAACCTAATGATGTCCCTTCCTAATCCAGAGGGAGGCATGAATGTATGTACCAAATTTCATGGAAAGCCATTCAACATTTTCAGTCAAAACCACAAATATCAACCTTATGGTGATGCTAGATGAAAAATCCCCAAAGTCATTGTCATGTATACAGCATTGGGGTCTGTGGGACACCTAACGATGAGGAAATAAAGCCTTTGAATAATAAAGGCCTTTAAAAGGACCAGTGTGTCTGATTTAGTGGCATCTAGCGGCCTAGTTGCAGATTACAACCTTGTGACTCACGACTTTCACAGCTACCACAGTTTCTCCCAGATGCTTGAAAGACGAGGAGTATTCAGTTGGTTGCAATTTGCTTTTACTAACTTCACTGCTAAATGGCACTAAATCCAAAACACTGGTCCTTTAACCTTTTAATGACCCCATGGCTTTTCCTCTACAGCAGGAGCTCTCATGAACAAACTTTTTCTGCCAGTTTGTAATGCCCACTTCCCTACGCCAAGCAGTCCTTTCTACTAACTCTACTATTAGCCAGAGGAAGACTACAGAGCTCCAAAGTCACCAGCCACATCTTTTCACCTGCCAGCAATGACCTTCACCAGTAGGAAGAGGGTGTGACACATAGTAGGTTCACCCCAAACTTTGCAATTCCAACCAACCATGAGGAGAAACCACATTGCTTTCCTAAATTTGCATGTCCTGGCAGGAACACATGTCTAGAGCAAAGTTGAACTGAACCTGACGTCTTTTGTTACTTATGGTTGTAATGAACGTTGCAGGCTCTAGGGGCCACTAGAAGGCCACTAAAGTGTAAAATTTCCCAACAAAACTGCTGCTGTAATAGTGTTGTCAACATATAAGATGTCTCTCTGAACATTTATCTATCGACCTACCTATCCTGAGGTCATTTTCTATACAGCAGGAACCATGCTGCAGTGATTTAAAGTTTTTAGAATGACTTCAATCTTAAACCTACCTTCTGTTCAAGGTGCGCTCTGCGTATGGAGACCTTCTGCTCAAGTTTCTGCTGCTCTCGCTCGTGTTGGGTCTCCATCTGTGACTTGGTTTTTCTCTGGTAAGCGTCCAGGAGCTCCATCTCTTGTTTCAGCTGCTGCTTCAGAGCTTGGCACTCTGTTTCCTGCTCTGCGTCTAATCGCATCTAGAGACCCAGCGAGACGGAGGTACTTACAAACACATCAACAACAGGCATAGGTTGGGCCTCATTTATCGAACTACAGGCCAACAATTTTTGCAAAAGATTGACAAAACAACATTTAAACAGCACTCTAGAAATTCAAATGCGTGATAAAGTTGGAAAAAGTTGATGGACATATACTGTTACCATTAGTGTGATGTGAAGAGCAAATGTGTTGTACAGATGAATATACAACATACAAATGATGAATCAGGCCCACTTTTGCTATTTATGACAAGATGCTTCAGGATCCTCGTACCGCTTGTGAAGCCATCATCTCGTTGATGCTCTGCTCATACTGCTCTGCCAGGATAGCCAGCTTGCGTGTCTGCTCCTCTTTTAGGCTCTTCAGGATGGCCTTATGGTCACCTTTAGGAGAGACCTCCAGCTGATGGTTCCTAAGAGCTTTGTACTGCTTGTTCTGCACCTTGCAAGTGTCCTGGAACTGTTTCTTGATCTGCATCTCCAGCGTCTACAGAGGGTCAAAAGAGAAATAAATGTTAGTGTCCTGGTCTTTCATGATACATTCAGATGGTAAACCACAATTACTAATGAAATGTTTTTGTTAATGTTAATAATTTTGGCTTTAAAATAATAAATAATGTAAAATAATTCTACTGAACAATGAAAACAATGACCTTGAACATTTCACTTTGCCTACAGAAAGTGAGCTTTCACTTCTGTCCATTGTAGCAAAGACTAAAAAAAATTTGGTCAATAGATAAAGGGACGAGAAAGGATTTAAATTTGTGAAAGATATCACGGAAAATGTTTTGAAAGAAGCAGTTCTCATGGTAACATTATTAATGTTCTTTCTACAGATTTCTGATGGGCAATTTAGACTAAGAATTCAAGGTACAGATGTACAGTGCCTGCAGAGTTCAAACCCATTACATAATCCTCTTGTCATTAAAGATGTCACGTCTTTTTTAAAAGAAAACTTTAAATATTTACTGGATATCAATTCATTAAATAATCCCATAGTGGCCAAGAGAAAGTTCCATGCACCTTGAGGTTTCTTGGCTGCTGCCGCTGCTCTAGAGTGTGTTTCCTGTGTAGTTCTCTCTGCCGCCGGCCGTTGTACTCCTCCTGGTTTTCGAGCTCTGTCTGGTGCTGCAGCCGCATGAGTTCGATACGCAGCTTCTGCAGCATCTGCAGCTGCCTACGCTCCATGTCCTGGGTGGACTCGTCCTGCCGGATCATCAGGGCATGCTCCATCTCCTTCTGGGTCCTCTTCTTGTTCAGCTCCTGGGACAAGAAGTTTGAGGTCATGCCATTTTTAAAGACATTTTGTAAGGTTGGCTGATTTACTTTAGTGGACACTAAAAGATAAACATGAATGATCTTGGCTTGTTCCACAGGTTTATTTTGGTGTCATATGCTTCTTTTTGATGATTTATTTCAGAAATTCGTCTTTGTTTATACATCTATGTAGATGAAATACACTTTGTAAATTGTTAATCCAAGGTGGTAAATCACTTAGATCAAATGAATAAATGATGGCCTAAACAATAGCCACATTATAATGATTTCAGCATGTAAATTATTGCCTCTGCTCTTTTTACCTTTCTTAGATTTCATAAAAGTGTATTAATTTTTTATGAGATTAGTGAAGATGGCGCTTGTTTCAGGTGGGGTTGCCCACGTCGGCTGGTAGTTTTTACCAGTGTTGTCAGTAAACAGACCTTTCATTCAATCTCACGTTTTGAAGTCGAAGACTGACAATGTTTTATAGGGTGGGAATTAGTTATTTTGTTAAGCATAACATGGGCTGTATTAAAGGTCACAATGTTTACAACCTTCTTAAGACCCTTTCCCACTGTGGAAATGTTGTTTTACATTCAGTTAAAATCCTAAATCTTTGTTGGTACCAGGCTCCTAGTGTAAGGAAATGTTTCATATGAATAGGAATATAAATGGAATACCCCTTGAATTTTTGGAGAAGCAGTTTAAAGAAATCACTTGCACCAGTGCCTAAAATAAACATAAAATAATGAACACTTCATAATGAAAATTGTTAGTTGTAGGATTATCTTAGTTAGTTGTAGGAACATATTCTGAAAATGCCAACAGTCATATCTAGAATTCTGAAAATCAATTTTAAGGTTGTCTGCATCGTCTGATTAGACATTATGTCACATTACCTCCCTTAGTTGCTCCTGTTCAAACTCGTGCCTCCTGACCAGACTCCGGCGTTTGAGGGCCCTGCAGCTCCGGTCGTAGACCAGCCTCTGCTGGGCCAGCAGATGAGCTTCCTCCTCAGCCTGAGAGCGCTGCATTGTTTCTTTGTGCCTGGACAAACGCTCCTGCTTCTCCTCCTTAGGTGTACAAGGGTCTTCGCTCATCTCCTACAACACACCCACAAATAAAAAACACAAAAACAACAGAACAGAGTGAAAAGAATGTGTATTATCTGAAGACAATCTTCATGTGTTCCATATTGAACAGATATAATTAAATAAGATCATAAACTTATATTTACTTCTTTGATCTTGTCTTTGCAAAGCCTGTACTCCTTTTTCTGATTCTCCAAGAAAGTAGTCAGCTCTTTCTTTTGCTGAGCAACAATCTGTTGCTGGATCCTTCTCTCTTCAGCTGCAACTGACTTCATCTGTGAAGAGACATTAAAATATTCAAATTATCACCCCTCATTGATCTCCTAACTGACACAAATGCCTGCACAGACACAAGTTTAGCTTGAGGTGAATTAAATAACTCTGTAGTTTCCACCTCATTCATAAGAACACCTGCTGTTGAGGCTGTACCTCTTTGTCTGTTTGAGCAGCGTGGCGTTTGGCCAGTCTTTCCAGCTCAATGTAAGTGTTGTTCGCATGTGTCTCTAATTCCTTCTGCAGCCGGAGCCTATGCTCATCCATCTCGGCCTTTAGCCTGTTCTCCAGGGCGATCAGCTGCTTCTGGTGCTGCCGCCGCATGCGCTTATACCCAGACATCTGCTCCCGCAGCTCAAAGTCCTGCTCATGCTCCTGGATCTACCTGATGACCTGGACAGAGGAACACAGGAAGCAGGAAGTAAAAGAAATGGGGCAGGAAGAGAGAAACAACTGCTATGTTGGAAACAGACACAAACAGCTGATAAGTCAGAGGCTATGGCCTAAGAACAGACCACATACAGTACAGTGCAAACAACAATTCTGCAAGCTGAAAAGTAATCAGTTCGAAGATTACTACACATGCACAGTAACCCAAGAACTGAACAACAAGTTGATAAATAATACAGAAGTCTGAAAATCCTTTAGGGTTAACAGTATCAGTGTCTTTCAGCATCAGTGTCACACAAAAGAGGAAGTTCATCAATATACAGAGGCTCAGCTGATTAATCCCATTCACACTCTTGATTAGAATCAGCTCTTGATATTATAAGGCAGCATAAATTAATCAATCATCACTTCAGCACCATTTCTGATAAATAAGTATTTATATGATGCCACTATTAGGCACCAGACCAATCTGTGAAAAGGCTATTTAAGACTGCCATGCTAATAGATGCATCATTTACAGTGTGACAAAAGCTAAATCTCATCGATAGTAGACACCCGGCAGAGATTTATATGGAATACATATAAATGCAATGCACACACATAAAAGCAGAGGCAGAGAGGGAAGCTGAGGATGGAAAAAATGACATCCATTAACAGGATCTGGTTGCCATGACTACAGATGTACAGCTGAGAACACAGACACCCCTTCCCTCCCCTCCTCACCCCCCGCCGCCAGCACGCATACACGCACACATACACTGACACCACACACGCGCGCGCGCGAGCACACACGCGTATTTTTTTTTTTTTTTATGCAAACGGAGGAGAGAGGGAGCTGCGTACCAAAGATGCTGATTTGATGGTGGCAATGTGTTCACAGATCTTGCAGTCGAGAGACCGGCTCTTGTGAGAAGTAGGCCGCAGCTCTGGCCTGGTGTCCCTGTGCACAGCCTCATCCCTCACGCAAGCATGGTCCTGCAGGGGGGGAGGAAAAGGAGGAGATAGTGGGGCTGGGTGCTTCCCAGGCCCGCCGCACTCGCTGTTTCTGCTAGAGCTGCTATTATTGCCGAATCTCCCTGAATGCAGCACACATCCAGCTTTAAATGCATCCTTCCCCTGCTTGTTCCCCCGCTACTGTCTGCAAGTTCTTCCTAAGAGAGAAAAGGGCATTGCCAAACAATTGCAGGCACCACCGAGGAGGCAGCTACTGGATGTAGTCGTTTTTTTCTGGCGTCCCCCTCTTCCCAAAGAGGAGGAACCAAATGGCTCCGGTGGATAAGGGTGAATTATGCAATGCCTACCATTGATAATCGGAGAAAGATAGCACAGGGGTGTATTTTACTGCCACTCTCCTTTTCCGTTTCAAAATGCCAGAAATGTTTGGGAGGAAAAATACTTTTCCTGTGTTCCAATGATCGCATGTGGTACCATATTTAAAAATATTTGAATCAGATAAGGCACATCCAAACATGGTTTTCCCTCGAATATGTCGCTTGATGATCCGTTTGTATTCCACTCGAATTTCTGTCCTACATTTACAGCGCACTTGGTCATGGTAGGTGGTTCTGGTGCCTTCTATTCATCTCTTTCCTCTGTCCCTCTTTTACACTCCCCCTTCCTTTAAAGAGACACCGCAATACTACAGGCACATCTCAACAAGCCTAAAGTTATTTACCATTAGACTCTGTCACAAGATCATTTTTTAGAAATGATAAATATCACTAATTAAATTAACAATATGGTAAGAACAATGCCGACTTATGTAAAAAAAAAAAAAAATATATGATTATTGTTGTTATTATTATTACATATTATTGTTGTTGTTGCCATTGTTGTTATTATTATTATTCATTTTCACCACTCCTTTCTGAAAATTTATCTGCGTCCCTTTTTTCCTCTGTCGACTGTAAACATTATACTTGTATTTTGATATATTTGATAATAATGAAGCAAATAGTTATCATTACTTCACATGGCCGCTGGAGGGCGACAGAGACAAACATTTAAATACAGTCTCTGTCCATGGTGCTGAATACATCTCAACGTATCAAATGCATTGTCATCACGCTACTGCTGGTGCTACTACAAGCACTACTAAGACAAAACACACTCAAGTACATATTCGCGTCCATGCAGCCCGACAATTGTTTTTTTTTTTTTAACCAGCTCATGTGCCGACCGACCATTTGCAAACCGCGTGGAACACCTTAGCAACGACTTTACAACCACCTAGTGCAATCCTGGCAACCAGCTAGCAGCTACCTGAAAATGCCCTGTCAGACATTCACAACACCATAGCAACCACCTAGCTACAAGCTTATCTCAGCATACAGTAGCAACTTATCCAACACTCTTGGAGCCACATAGCAACCACCTAGCACTTAGCTACCTGACCTAAAGCAACACCTCAAAAACAGTTTGTGTTGCTGTAAGGCGGCTAAGCCTACTATGTATTTCACTTATGTCTGCTGTTGAGTATATGAGCAGGAACTGTGGTTTAACATTGTTCTTCCTGCCGTATGATATTTAAGCTTCAAATTACAGCATTTATTAGTTTTTATCATCTTAATAATAAAATGAATGAATCCCATTTTATCTTGACTATCTAAAGACCAAACAGTGTATAGATCGTGTCATATTGGGAACTTGGCTGATCCACTTTATATGTGGTTGAAACATGTCTTGGGTGGTGTTGGGGTCTTCTGCTTTACACTGAGCACTGTTTGAGGCCTGAGATGGGATGATTTCAAGACATTTTAAGCTTTTCTCTGTCTAAACGGACACTAATAACTAATAACTGAGATGAAGAGAAAGAAATGAATGAAATAAGGAAAAAATATATATTCTGTTTTGCTTTTATCCCAAATTAAACTAATTAACAATCACCAAAAAGCAATAGTCAGAATAAGAAATTATTTCTTTTTGCACTATGGCTTCTATATTTTCAACAATTACTGCCAACGCTGCTTAGATACTTAGATACATGAACTTGTAATACCCAGTTCAAGCACTAGATATCACTGCTGGCTTTTGTTTGGCCTTCAACAGATCAGTGTAGCACCTGACTTTTACTATTGACCCTTTTAGCCCCCATTGCATTGCATCCACATTTGGCATCACGTCTTGTAGAAGATCACATTTGACCACAGTAAGTTGGTTAAATATATAATGTTTAACGAAATGTGTTAATAGCAAACCTTTTAGGAAATAGACCCTTTTCACAGCAGCCGTTTTGACATGAAATAGTAGGGTAAACACAGGTGTGACCAGTGATACTAATGAAGGTTTCTTTCCATTCAGGTCAAACAGGGTCAGGGTGCTGCTATTGTGCATGTTGGCTCACTGGAAAGGCTCTACTATATTAAATGGAACAGAGCCTTAATTAGTATAATTGGTAACACCTGTGTTTAGCCTACTATGTCATGTGAGAATGGCTGCTGTGAAAAAAGTCTATTCATGTTATGAAATTTTAACAGCTTTGGGGGAATTTTTTATGAAGGTCTACAAAAAAAGAATAAAATTAACTTAAATACTATCAACAAAACTGTCTCTCAGAGGAAATCCAAACATTACAATGAAGTGGACATCATCGCCATCTTGTGGACCATTTGACCAACATTTTGTCAAGCCATGAGAAATAGATCAATGGATGAATAATCGATACAGATTAAACTGCTTCCTGTTGATCCTCTAATCTGCTAACAAATGCATCAGTAATGAAAGACACCACAAATGTAGAGAAACCACATTCGTTTTAATTCACGTGGCAGAAGCTGTTTAATACATTTATGTGAACATTACATGATGTCAGGACAGCTTCATTAGGGTGGTTATTCAAAACACAATAGAAGCTACAGCCTTTACAGTGTTTGTATTCCTCAAAATAACATGGAAAAAATTTTGTTTTTCTATTTTGTCACCATGTTACACAGAATCCCTTTTTGATGTACATTCCTTTTTTAAAATAAGTACGTAAATAAGCTGTTTAGGCATATATAGTCAATTGCTATCAAGTACAATTAAACCTGTAGTGCACTGTCCATCCTCGGCCAGTATTGTCTTTTTTTTTAAATACTGAAGACATTATAAGTGCATGGAAAAAGTGTGGTAAATTCTTAGAATACAAGGTTGTGCTAATTATAAGTGTTGACTAGCAAAAGTAATTCCTTATTTTCAGAGTCAGTTCTGTGTCATATTGATGAGTCTGCATTTTATTTTGAAACCAAAAGTAATGGTGACATGGTACTACCCTTATGACAATGCATTAAACAGTATTAGAAAGTATCTCATAGCAGGAGAACAAGCTTGTCGTTACACTACAGACTACAGACTTATTTTTTCTGCCAGTGTTACAAAGGTTGCTACATCTTAAGTTTCAAATTCTGCTTACTGGTTTCACTTTTCCCCGTCCTGTTTCTGTCTGATCTGAACAGGTATGACAATCTCATTGATAGGGTCACTGACGGATGTCCCAGGGGCCGGGGCCTCTATGGACAGAACTCCATCACCAGACAGCGACGAACTGATGTGCTGCAAGTCCACCCCCGGTGGCAGCCTTAAATAAATGAAGAGGAAGTTTAATACACAACAATGAGATCTGAAATTATAAGGATTACATTTTTTTTCATTCTTCATGTTCTCAGAGACAACTTACTTGTATTTTCGGGTGAAGCACCGTGAAACAGATCCATGTTCATCCTGCCTTTCTTCGTGATTTCCTTGTAAAGAAATAACAAAATAATTTAAAAACTGTCAAAATAATGATGATTAGATTAGTCTGTGTACGTAGTACAGTTACAATTACTTATTATTATGCTTTTACTTGTCAAATGATTTCTTTCACATCTTACAAATAGCTTGTGGGTAACCAGAGAGGTGTGTGCAGAATACCTGATATTTGCAAGTAACCCTCCTTGGTTGTGATTGTAATTTCCTCAGGCGAGAAGTGATTGACATCCAGGTTAATCTTCCAGCTGTCCTGTCCTGTTCGGATCTCTGACACTCCACTTGTCAGTTGTCTCAGACCCTTTTGGTTCAACGCCGCAGGGTGCTGACCACTGAATGGAGGCAGAAGGGGAGTTTGTGTGTACCCAGGCCAGGAGAAAGATCCCAGTCTCCTCTTTGCCCAGTCTATCCAGTCCAGATCACTAGGCTCCAGGAAAGGAGGGAGGCCAAAATCCTGTGCAAAGATGCGACTCGGCTGTGTCCAGTTTGGGAAAGGATCCCAACTCACATCTCGACGGAAAATGGGACGGGATAATATTTTATTTTGTTCACCCATATCCTAGAGAATAAGCTCAGAATAAGGGAAAATGATGTTGAAACTGCAAAGCCTGTAGCTCCACCCTGACAAACAAGTCTAGATTGATGACCTGAACACTAAACAATAGGGCAGCTGTGTTTTATATCCTCAACAGAAAGTGAGCAGGAGGTCTGAGGAAAAGGCTGATTTGGCATCTGTAATGCTCCACTCACACACTTTATATACCCAGCTGATTCATTTTAACACTTGTCCAGCATTAAGTGTGATCTAAGGGGTGAGAATGACTTGGTATGTCATGAGCTGGGGTGTTACTCCTCTGTTGCCCCGGGACCTGGAGAGGACAATGCTAATTATTTGTATTTATATCTCTGGAGTGTCTGTGGCAAGTTGTTATTGAATGACTCTGGAAGCAGCAAGCAGACAGTTTATTCAGCAGTGGCCTCTGCAGTCTTGTCACATACTGGTGCCTTTTGTCCATAGAAATCACAGCCTTGTGTTATGTGAGGGAACAGCATGTACATTCTCAGTCCCACAGTAAACAACACTTACTTGCAGTTTCTAAACACAAGATGGAAGAAAATGTGATGAGTATGTGGGGCAAATTTCAATGTCAAAGACATGTTTACCTCCAGGAAAAAGTGATGGACCTAAAGGCTGACGCAGTCGAGTGGTGGTGAGGAATCTTGCATCTAGAGCTATGTCTTCATGGCTGTTATGTTGTACAAATAATGAACCGAGCTTTAGAGAAATAAATCAAGCCATTCGCTCTCAAAGAGGAATGGTATTCATTAATAAGGCAATATCTGTGGCTTTTCCATTTGTGCTCTTCCAAAGAATTAGTCAAAGGTATTAACCAGATAAATATTGAGCAATAGACTTACAGTAACTATAGCAGAAGTAAATAAATACATAATGCTTGGAGTGATCACGTTTATTGTTAGCAACACCAGTTTGATTTATATATTCAGTAGATTCTGGGTTGTTGGCGTAGACAAGCCACCATTACTGTGGTGGAGCCTCACTTATAAATCCACTGTACCGCATTTAAAGGATTTCATGTCTTAAGCCCTTTTGCCAAGAAATCTGTCCAGCTGTTCATGTAGTGGCTGATCAGGGTTAAAAGGATGTTGAAAAAATACTTAGGAGTCAGTGCAGGTACATATATATTATCATGTGACCCTTTCAACTAGCCACCTGCCAACTCCTGTATATAAATGACATTACTTCCATTGTTTCCCCATGCTCTGATTAAGGCCACTATGCCGAAACATTAGCAATCATTTGTTGATTTTGCCATAATAAATAGTGTGCTACATACACAACTGTGGTACTCTGCCTTTAGGCTGATGCAACAAATTTATTGTCCAAACAAAAACAAATTTGAAAATGATAAACTGTATAAGAACATTCATCAGCATTTGATGGCAATACACAAACAATACATACACTGTGCAGAGTTCATTTAATCTTAGTGTTTTTCCTGTTTTCTGCAAATATACAGGTGATCTGAAGAGCTGTCCAAAGTACACTTTTTATTAACAATATACAAAACAACAATAATTTCATATTAACAATAATGGAGTGTTTAGACTGTTGCATTGTTAATGTATTGACATTGACAGGAGTTTTATCAGTTATTGATTTAGACCAATCATTTTACACAGGTCCTCCAACTTAAAGTAAATGAAAGTGTTTTCCCTTTACACTGAACATAAAGCTGTTTCTAGCCCAGAATGCATTGGAGTGATGGTGGATGTGAACAAACGTACAACACAGGTTAATTTTTAAACCTACAAAAGTCAGTGCATGTCTGCCTTGGAAGATGGAGTGTGTAGTTACTTTTTAACTGTGCAGGGACCTTTGCACAGTTTTATGATATATATACAAGTCTGAATCATGGCTGTGGATATCTCTTCTGTATTGCTCTGTGTTTAGTCTTTATCTAAGCATATATTTATGCATGTATCCATTTTACAGCTATTCATTTTCCAGTTGACAGCAAATCAAGAATTGAGTTTAGAAGGCCTCAGTTATCACATCGTCTTTTGACTGTGCAGCTTTTCTGAAATTAAAAAAATAAAAACAGTTAATAGAGAAACTTGCCTTTCATACAATATATCACCTCTGTCAGACTTTTTACATTCTACTGAATGATTTAATGGATTTTATAAATGCAAAAGAAAACATACCTTTTCTGTTTTCTGTAGCTTAGTACGATTGTTAATATAATTAGAAACAGTGTGGCAGCTCCAATGACTGAACCAGCCACAATTCCAGCAACATTACCTGAAAAATGACAGATGTTTTTAACCAGACGAACCTTACAGAAAACTATAAGTAGTTTTAGTTTACTGCATAGATTCAGACAGAAAGAGAGAATATGCAACAAATGTCCCCAACCAGAATCAAATAGTTTTATTCAATTCAACACACCCAGGATGTTCTCAAATGAAATTTGCCTTATTAAAGGGTAAGTCTTACTCATTTAAGATAAGCTACTCTGCTTACAGAGTCTTCCTAAAGGTATTATTCATGTTTGTATTTTAATACAGATGTACTTTCTATTCCAATTCAGTGGCACATATTTTTTGTGTTGCTACTTTTTTTTTTATTCTTATTTTCAGGTGATT
>NW_023339774.1:11809258-11831135 GCF_004916995.1 Morone saxatilis | reverse complement strand
TCTCTTAAAACGTAATGTAGATGTTACGGCAAAAACATTGACGGACATTAGACTAGAAAGCGTTCTGATTTGATTCGCTGATGTCATCATAGGTTACATTAGTCTAAGCTGGTACAACTAGCAATGTAAACCTGGCCCTATGCTTTGATTCTCCTGATTGACCCCAATTTATGTTTCCACCAAACCCAAAATTTATCCCCATTTTGCGCTTATGAATTTGGACCATTTGGACAGTATATATAATGAACAGAGTTTCTGGCTCTATGAAGTGAAGCCAACACGTGTCTCCCATTTAGAGTAAAATAGACGATAAAGCTATATGCTTATAAAGGGTATGCTTTAGAGCGTGGCTACTTTGTCAGTCTTGTTTCCTGCTACTGACGAGTCAAAACCACGCAGCCAATGAGAGCAGTTCAACTCGCAGTACGTCACCTCTGCTGCTTATAGGTTTGGCTAAGGCTAAGGAAGAAGTCCCTCAGATTAACTAGACAACCTATAGAGATGTCCCACTGCAAAAGTCTTTGTGTTTCAAATGTGATGTATGCATTTGTATTAGAATTAATGGTCTTATAATTATTTCCCACTTACACAAATATTTAGGTAAAAAAATCATGACAGTGATTTGATTTTTTTGTTCATTTCAACATTGAACTGATTTGATGGATCAAATGAGGCACACAAAGTCACACACTAACACACACACATACACATCAAATACAGACACTCACTGCTGATTTGTGAATCAAAATAGTTGTACAAGAGTGACTTATTCATTTATTCGTACTGGGAATCATGCAGTTGGTTTCTTCTCCAGACCACTGGCCGTTGCCCTGGCAGATGCGCTCTGCTGATCCTTTGAGAGTATAGCCGTCATCACAGGAGAACTGCACCTTAGCTCCTTGTAAATATGTGGTCCCCTTCTTCATCCCATTTGTTGGTGGTGAAAGCCAACCACAGGATATCACTGCACAGTATAACAGTGACTTACGCTGTGAAACCAAGTAAATGTACAGTACACAATACTCACTGTAAATGTTCTTAGACATTTTCATTGACTCACCTGGCTTTAGATCCTGCACAAGAGAAATGTGACTCTGGAAAGACACCCTGGTAGCATTTCCCATTCTTGGACTACGACCTACCAGGATATCATACCTACAGGACAGAGGTATTGATCATAAAACGAGCTGCTGTAGTTAACAATATATATATATCACAGCAATGTAAATTTCTTGCATTTACATAAAGTTGAAAGCAGAACCATCAGTACTTTCATTAGTAAGTTATTTCTTTACATACCTACAGAACTGGGAGCCCTCTCCAGAGCATATCTCAGATGCCTGACTGGCTAATGGATCATCTGGACTCTCAGGGACAGAAAACACTGGAACAAAATGAAGGTCATGTCTGGGGCCATAGTAATACTCTTCCAAAAGATATTCTGAATCATATGTGAACAAGGCAGACTTGTTGTAGACAGCCCCTGTAACACAAAAAGAAAGACACACACTTAAAACCACGAAAGTGAAAAGTGAAAACTGAGCAACATAATTTGCAGATATTTTATTAAATGAGAATTCTGTATTTTCCCACCATGAAAGGGTAACATAAAGGGGACATGACTTAAAACAGGAATCAGTATGACAAAGAAATGGGGTGACGAAAGGACCTTAAACTTTGGTGACCTGCGTTTAATTCTTGAATTTAACTCTTAAGTGTGAGTAAGGAATACATTCATTAGTGCAGTCTGCCCTTTTAAACCAAAGTCCTGATCTTACTCTCATAGTTGCTTAATTTTAAGTATTAAGTAAATTTATTATTATTATTATTTGCCTAAATTCAATCAGCTCCAGTATGTTGTTTGTCATTATGTTGGTGATATTTATTGTTTTCATCACATAATCCAAGTCTTGGTGAAAGAACATAATCTTAATGTAATTTATATCCACATATCACATCAGCACATAATCTATGTTGTGAATAATTTCTTACAGCTCGCCCCAAAACTGAACAGCTCCTCTGGATTGCTGTGGTTCTGCACAAGTTGACCATTGCTGAGAGCGAGGTCATCCATGGCGTCACCGTTCATCTTTCCCAGCAGCCCGAGAGTGGAGTCTTTGAACTCCTCTGGCAGGAGCACCGTGGTCGTCATGGTTCCCTCTCTCAGTCGCACTTCCACCCCGGCTCCAGTTGGGAACATCACGGTCACATTTGTAGAGGTAGGAGAAAATACAAACACACCTACAAGAGAGACTTTAATAAAGGCAGTTCTTGTAGTTTTAACAAGATGATATCAAGACCTTACTTTGAAGACCCTGAAACAGATTTTCTCAATCAGCTTTTTAATGTTTGGTATATTCCATGGTAGGGTCCATAGAAAATATTAATGGAACAGGGTAGGGTCATATATACATTACATACACAAAGAGAAAATCCCATACTTACTGTCAAATAATATGAACAAATACTTTTTATAAAATTTCATCAAGGGTAGTAAAATCAATCACTTCATCATAAGCAAAAAAAGGTGAATCAGGGTCTCACCATGCAGGTCTATCCAGCTCTGCTCAGTAAAGGAGAGAGTTTTTTGATTCTGCAGCACTTCAAGGCCATTATGACCGCTGACCAGCCGCACCTCAATAACATCAGAGTATGCTTCTTTCATAGCTACAGATGTCAGTTTCGTTGCTTTTATCGCGGTCCCTAAGTGTGAGAGAATCAGATCAGTGACATAAAAAAGGACATGTTTCTTAGTTCTAGCATTTACTGTTGATTACTGACAGACAGGACACTTTTAAAAGTGCCTTCAGTTGCTCACCATTCACAGGCTCTGTTCTGCCTTGGATTGTCAGCTGTTTCTTCGCTGAGGTCACCAAAGTGTATTCGCCTTTGCCATTGAAGGAGTAGCTGACACCATCAAATGTTATGAAGTGGGGATCTCCAAACACCAAAGCTGGCATTACACACAAAAAATAAGACTTGACACTACAACAATAATCTTATAAATAAAAACGTAAACCGTAATACCGTGGTTGACTCACCTGAGCTGGGTGACTGATAACGCCTGCAGTCACTGGAGGGCCGGTGTTTAAAATAGTATTGGCAGTTGTCAGACCACAGGCAGCAGTAGTAGAAGCTGAGGACATCATACACCCAGTGGGACTGTCCAGGTATCCGGGGGGGTTTGTTGAATGGAGGTGAGCCCCAGTCATGTGCTCGGTCTGGAGTGCTACCCCCAATCGAGTCTGCGGTCAGGACCTGAGCACCGGTGCTGTCATAGCAACACTGCTGCCCGGCTGCATACTTAGGACTGTTGATAAAGGTTTTTTTTAAATGAATAATATTAATTCATTGCAGTATAGCTAGTTTAATGTCTATGTTTTATTTAGCAGTGTAACTTTAGTATTCCATGACCAAGTAATGGATCACAACTATTTTTTCCACTTACTTCCAGGATGTTTTGATATATTTTAGATATGAATGTACAGTAATGGTCAGGTGTTTTTTTATCTCAACAAGTGTCAGTTTTACTACTCTAGGTGCCATAATTCAAGTTGAGCATTCTGGGTAGTGCAGAATTTATGTTTTTTATCCCATGGTTAATGGATAAAAGTGTCAGCTAAATAAATATAATGTAAATGTAATGCAACAAAAGCAAGGTTGTAAATGTAAATGGTTTGTTTGACAGATTTAGAAATGCTGCATATGTTACCATCAATACTACCTAATATTTAAAATTACAAAATAAAGTTGTTCTATACAGCCTTACCCTGCTAAATATGTTGCTAATATATTGCTTATGATGTAAGTGCAGTCAACCGTGAGGACACTTAACAATCTGAAGGACTCACCTGGCTTGTATTGCCCTTACACAGTGAACACTCCCAGGGTGGTAGGTGCACACGCTCCCTTTCTCTATATCACAGCCATAGTCAGTCTGAGGAGAAATACAACATCTGTGACCAGGCAGCCAAATTTCACCGTGTTCATTTATAAACTGCAGTTCAGTTGCACCAGCTCTTGCAATGTAACTAGAGTGTTTATCAAGTGGAGATTTACACATCACCGAATTAAACCACACAAAATAATTGTTCTTTCTAACATACGACGCGATTAGAGTAAAGGGGGCAGCTAATGGTCGACATACAGTTGGCCTATCTAACTGACACTTGATAAAAATGCTTAATAATGTTCTAAACTGGGATTTTAAATCACATTTCACGAAAAATAACACAATACAGCTACCTTAACTTACCAATTACCAAAAAGCATGAGTCAGGTTAGCCTAATTGAAGATGTTATCACTGTAAAATGCATGAATGCTATTAACTCTAAAACACATGTATGTCTGTGTACCTGTGTGAATATATAAATTAAACAGAGCAAACACCTCTAAAACCTTTTGGCAGTAATGTTACAGCTCAGCTTCTTCTTACTAAGAACTTAAGTACAACTTTTCACACAAACAGCTGGTGAAACCCCATTTCAGACACATAATTATTATAATATATATATATATATATATACTGTATATTTGTTTGTCCACAGTTTTACAGAAGTTTGTAAATGCTTCACACTGAATCCTCATCATACACATCAAGTCACTAGCTGGACGCCCAGAGTTTTAACATTGTGTTAGTCACTCACCTGCTATTTAAAGACAGTAATGGCTAACCCTTGCTGTAAATTTGTAAGCTAAACGTCAATAAGATTGATGCACATAAGTGTTTGAATGCGTGTGCCTGCCAATAATACTTTGAACTGATAAGCAGTGAGCATTAGTAAAAGGTTACAGGCACTGACAACCACATGAACCCATCAAATTGTAACTTTTATCCAATACTCTGTTTAGGTCTTTATCCAGTTAATCAGTTAATAAAGACTTACTGCATTAATAAATAATTACGGTCCGTTTGCCTATGTTCAAGTAATCTGTGAAGTCATGGTACAAGGTGTGTACCACTGTATACAGATGTATAAGCAATACAGACACACCTCTTCTCCAGATATAGGTAAATTCCAGCAATTTACTTATATCTTATATCTTATAGCTCAGCTTTTGTTTGGTGCAGGCTGGTGTAGTATTCAAGTGAGTGCTGCCAAATCTAAATCTGCTTCTCTTCACACTTACATGAAACCTCCCTGTGTCTGCTCTCGCTTGAGCCAAAGTGCAAGGGCAGTCTATGATCTCACTGAGGAAGTTAGGCAGCTGATTTTCCAGCTGGTCCCATGCTAAACATTTGTCCAGGGCCCAAACTGTTGAGTTCTGCCTGAACTTCTCCTCCAGATGCCAGGCCAGAGCGTGATCCTCAGTCCACGCGGCTTGTACATTCCTAGATCAAACACATGAAAAATGCAGCTGTTGACTTTGTACATACAAAATGATATTTACAGGATTTAGATCTCTGTGAAACCATAATTGAATAGAAGGACTGTTTTTTTTTTGATATTTCAGTTATATTTAATAGATTTAATATTATATAATAGCAAGTGTTCACGCATACCACATGCCATCAGGGTAGGTGCTGGGGCTGACACGTACAGAGCCAAGCTCCCAACTAGAGAAGCCGTTCTTTGCTGGTTCGGGCAAAAAGCTAAAGGAACCATTGTTGGGCTGATTCTTTGCAAGTGAATACAGATATAGCCACTCACCCTGCCAGCTGTCTGTATACGCTTCACCTACAGAGAAACATTTGACAGAGTTCAGTGTTTTCACCCAGTTAATAGTCATGTGACCTTCAAAGTGTGTGTGCGGTGTATAAAGGTGTACTCACCTGTCTCCCTGTATCCCCAGAGCTCTATATTGACCCTCTCTGCTCTGACCAAAGAGGTATTCCATGTCATCTCAAGAGTGCCTCCAACATTGGGTGTGCCATAGTATTGCCATTTTGTTGAGTTGACCAGAGTTGCCTTAAACTGAGCATCTAACTTACCAGTGTGCACTGTAGCAACACATTTGAATCAAATAAAGCATATGTTAATGTCATGTTTAAGGAAGAGTCCTGAGGTCATCAAAAGAATATGCAGACAATTATTGTACCTGAGAGCCAGGACCCAACTCTGCTGAATGTAGTGCCATTATCTGAGGAGATGTCCAAAGGAACCCATCCTGTTTCATACAACAGTGGGGAGATACAATGGCCTCTACTGTTTTCATCCACATACCCCAGAGTGTTGGTATTATTGTTAAACCTGCAATTTTAAAAGAATGATCAGCAAGTTATACTTGAGCGTGAAACTTGATTCTCCCAGTGCTTTTAACTACATCTCTGCACAGAGGTGTAAAAGAAAGTATTACCTGCATACAATCTTGGAAGTCTTATTAAAACTTGCATCAAGGACCATAAAATCTGTCCCACCCAAAATGGAGCCGGAATATGGAATGATTTCCACACAGTACTCTTTATAGTCTGTACAGCAGTTCTTCAGAGAAGTGCACGTTGAGTGACATGAACATGTGTCTAATTTTTCCCCACAGTTTCCTTCACATGTCTGTCCTGTCCAAAATAAGGAGAAATACGTCTTTAGTATAGAGTCTGGAGGGAGCCATCAGTTTAATTTGAAACAACATTTAAAAGCAATGTATGTATCATGGAATTCAATTAGTGTTTAATGATATATTTTAACTTACCATTTAAATTTACAAATAATAATTAGACTGTGAATAGATTTTTTTATATTTGAAAATGGATTTGCAAAGAGTTTTACATTTTACTTTTTGTTATGTCTTTATGTAATGTTCCACTTCACAAATCAAGTTATCTCCTGCTTTAACGCAATTTTAGTGACAACACTGAATTAAATGGGGCCCAGCAGTTCTTGTAGCTCAGCTGTTGACTTCTGTCCCCCACAAACACACAAATGCTACTGCCACTTTAAAAGAAATGTGCCCAAATACTAAATACTCTAATCTAATACTTAGAATGAGCTGCTTAGTTAACTTTTTATCCTGCTTTTGACCTTTTCCCATCACTGAAATGAACACACAAAAAAATGACTTTAACAATTATGAAGTTTGTGGGTACTTACCTAATGTCCTGCAGATACATGAAACCAGAAGGACAAATATTACTGGTGCGTATTTCTTCATCATGAATCGTTAGCCAAGGTTTCTGCTACTCTCTTGACAGCTTCTACAATTTTGTCCCAGGTAGATATACTCAGCATTTTTCTAAACCTTGGCCCTGCAATCACAGGCTTTTACAAACACCAGCTTAATCATCAACCAGAAGTCATTATAATAAAATCCAGCTGCATTTATCCTCACATGGCCACCTTTGACCATCTCTCACTTCAATGCAAATCAGTTTGTAAGATTTATTATCTGCTTAATAGATTTGAAATCGTATGCCACACCTGTAGAAATTAATTTAGGCTGTTACTTTATCATTATCATGTTTAGATAAAGGTGCAGTTTATCAAGAACAATTATTTAAATAATTGCTAAATAAAACATGCTTTCATGTGTATAATATTGGTCTTACTATCCTATACTATCAAATAACAGCAGTACAATCATATAAAATACATTACATACTGTGTATTTAATTTATGTATCACTGTGTGCCTTCAGACTTAAATGGTTCTACTTTACAATTTGAGCTAATTGCCGAAATAGCAAGCTAGCTAAGCAAGCATTCACATTAGCCTATTAAAATGCTAACAACTTCTGAGCCTGTTGACATGCTGTAGCGGTTCCATGGCAACAAGGCAAAATGCTGACAACATACAACTGATGAAATCTTTTACTTGTTTTGCTTCATAAACACTTTCAGCATTTTCTTTAGTTCTTGTGTTGTTGTATTTGTGTTGTCCAGCAGAGTGGACTGCTTCCTCTCGCTGCCTTCACTGAGGCAACACTGACATTATTTTGTATTTTGCAGTCTGAATTAATAATTAAGAAAACAAGGTCCACTTTTATGCATTATGTGCTTATTTGTTTTCTGGCCACCAAAATGGCATTAGGATGTGACCTCAAAGGTGAGGGTAGACTGAAATTTAATTCTTTACTAATCCTACGACTTTTAAGTCAAAGCACAAAGAATGTGTTGATTTCTTTCACAGGTTTCATTATGCAACCTAAAAACAATCTCTGAGGAGGGGAGCTATAAGGCCAGCTGCAGGCCAGTAGGGGGAGCAGCTACCTCAGGAATCATCTTCATGCCACAGTACACATTTAAAATGTGCTGGAGTATTTTGCTCTGTACTGAATTAATTTTCACAAACAAATACAGATTCATAAGTGTCCATTGTGGTTTAAAATGTTTTAATGTAACAGTACAACATGAGTGAGGTATTATAAACATTCATGGCTACACACATATGTAATATTTGTATCTACTGTTATCATGTAGACAGAAATTCAAATGCGTTAAATACAAAATAAAGATTACAAGTGCTTCTATTGTTATTATGGATGGTTTATCTCCATGAATTAGATGGTTTGAACTTTAGATATTAGGAACAAGCAGACCCACTGATATTGTGGCTGGGTTCTATTTTGAGTTTGTCATCTGCTTTCTACTAAACTAAAATATTGGCAGTACTTGTGTAATATTTTCATAATACATAATTGAATGACATTATCATAAAGATGCAAAACGTAAAAATCAGCTGACATAGAACACAATAGAACACAATTGGCAACAACCATGGAGCAGTATTACTGAACAAACATGGCTGTTACAGCAACATCATCCCAAATCATCTGGCAACATCATCTGGACTTGGTTCTTGTAGATTCCTGAAAAAAACAGTGGAGAGTTTGCTCAGTTGTTTGTACATATAGTAATTTTACATTGTCTTAACATGAACCTTTGATGATTTTAACACTCACCACCATCAAATGGCCATTCTTTGCCCTGTAGACCATGGACTCCTGGCCACTTTTGAAGTCCACAAACCCCTCTCTGCCGGGCTGGATGTCAAATCGCACACTGCAAGCAACAATGACCATTACATATTGAATTAGGCCCACCCGTCCTTTTAACCATTTAGATTTCTATCTTTTAAAATAATAATAATTATCCATAAATTCCAGATTCTGTACCTGCCCTGAACCACTTTGATGTAGTTCTGCTTGTTGGCAATAACACTGAGCTTAGTCAGGGCCTCAAACAGGTAGTCACACTGCAGAACCAGATCCCCCTGAAAGAAAAAATGTCACCCTCCAATTGTTAGTGATTTTACAAACCATAATCCTTGAATCAACCGATTTATTAATTAATGTGTTTGTATCTGATCTGGGGTCTGCTGTGAGGGGTGCTCATGAAAGTCATGGACCCCATTTTTGAGTTAATAATTATTTACCTATAAAGATCTATGTACAAATTCCTCATCAAGCTCTCCTGGAAGATGAAGATTAACAAGATTCTTGGCTACAATAACACTGTTCGCTAGTAAAGGCAACAGTCCAAACTGATGTTGATTTTCGCTGCAGTGTAGAGTCATTACAGATTTTAAAGATTAATTGAGCGACAGGGTTCTCTGGTGGTCTACAGTCGCTGAACATGATCCACAAAATCCCTGCTTTGCATCCAGCCAAGCATGTTGTTCCCCAGCTCTCTCTCCTCTCATTTCCTGTCATCTCTCTACTGTTGGCTGTCCAATGTGGTTTTATTGCCTTTGCAGACAAAAGTAATTGTCTAGAGAAACACGAGACACATGACCTACAGAATGTGTTATCAGGATTTCATCTGTTTTTAAAGTAAGTTTTTTTTAGATTTAAAAATACAGTTTTTTCGATACCTATTAAACCCTTGTAATGAGCTACCTTTTGCTTGATGTCATCACATGTAACATGAAGGATCAGAAAGTTGTCACTCAGGTTGCTGACCGACACACCTATAAAAAAAAGAGTCACCTTTAAAGAAAATCTCACGTGTGTGTGTAACAGCTTCAAGTTTCAAGCATATAGCTCTCGCTACAGATAATGATGCTTATTTAGTCTAATTGTCTCATTGGTTACCTTTCAGAGAGATGTAATCTATCCGCTGCTTAGTCTTGGCTTCCTCCACAAGGTAGGCAGCTTCCTGAGTGAAGATGAGCTGCCGGAGACGAGGCCTAAATCCGTTCCTGTCATACTTCACCACTGGCACGCTGTACTGTGGGAGGGACATACACAAGGTCACCATGGATTTAAAAGAAAGGACAAGGATGCAAATTAAATTCCAATGTTAGTTTACCTTGATGTGCTCATGCTGAATCATCTGAAGCACTTTGATGTTTATATCTTCTGCACCTTAATGAAATAACAGAAACTACTGAGCATCCATGAGAGAGGATTTCACACACAAATCAAAGACAATAATATGATACAGTCTCAATAACTCCATTATAAGTTGATTAGCGATTATTATCAATGTGCAAAATAGTCCATTAACATGCTCACAAAGTATCTCAGCTTGAATAATTAGATTTTGTTATGCAATTTGGAAATGAAAATGTATTGTCGCTATTTTTTCCTCTAAATTTAAAAAGTAAAATAAAATATCTCAGATACACAAACACTGCTAACTGCTGCATGCATACATCTAATCTAATGTACATCTTCAGCCTCCACAGGCTATTATAACTGTTGTGTTTAATCATGTTGCATGATATGATATGATGTACACATGCATACAAAATTAAAATAGTATATTCCTATAAGTAAACAAAAAAGAAAAAAGAAAAAAAAACTCTGCAGTCTTACCTATCCTGGTGTCCACAAACGGTCTGCACACACTGAAGGGGTAGTTTTCTTTCTTTCCTTTGAACATGGAGCTCGTCTGTGCTTTTAACACAAGCTGGGAATGAGGATGAATAAACAGTATGAAAGAAGAAAGTAAGTTACTTTATTTCCTTATTTAAATTTGTCTGGGACTCAATTGTTGCCCACAAACCTATAAAATTAAGTCATTTTAAATGTAGAGTAGAAATGTGAATACATAAGTTGTGGTTCCTACACTCAAGAAGGTGGATTGTACCTGTGCTTTCCTCTGTGGAGTGATTCCTCGTACGTACTTCCCTACCATGTGGCGAATGTAGAGCTTCTTCAAGAGCTGGGAAGCCTAGAAAATATCCAATTTTACATTAGCTGTTTGATTAGATTCCTTTACAGGGTGCAACGGTTACAAACCTGTGCCCTCATGCAGACTTACGACTAGAAACAGCTGGTGTCAAAAACATATCACCCACCTCCTTCATTATAGGTGGAGGGGTGAGCCAGGAGTCTTTCTCCAGGACTGTTTTGGGAAGGTTTTCCCTCAGCCGTGTGAGGTAGTTCTGCCTCACATACGCCAGGTACTCACTGTTGTCATTGCAGGCTGGCTGATTTCTGGTTATGAAACCTTTAATGAACCTAGAATAAATCAGTAGACAGGTCACAACATAGACTGTCATTCTCATCTCATTTAACCAAATAGATATCCATTGTGTGAACTTACTTCTTGATGACCTTGACAGCCCATGCCCTCTTTTCACGCTCCTTTCTGGCCATTATACCTCTCCAGCAGTTCTCAATCTTGGTGGCTATTGAGATGAGACAAGGTAACAAAAAGTATTATCTTAAATACTTAGCATATTGGCCATTCGCCTACATTTAGGTAAGGAAAAACTTGTGCTTGTGAACAAATCTATGGGCATTTTAACACTCACCAGCATCTCTCTGTTTCTGGTAGTCTCCTTTCACTCTGTAGCCTTTGTACTTGGCCTGAATCCTTGTTGCTGAAACAATGACAGTTACAGTTTCACCCTCAGGAGGGTTACTATGCTCAATGTGATATTACGACTTTAGAGAACAGTATCTCACCTAGCTTATGTTTGCAGACCTGAAAGGCGTCTTCTGTTGCAAACAGAGTTCTAGGGTGTCGGATGAAAATTTTTGTCCTTGAGGGAAGAAGACAAACAATGAGAAGTACATATGTCTTATCATAGACTGTCTATGGCACACATCCATCCACATCTGCCTACCTGCCCATCTTGTACTCATCAGGTTTGTAGCCCAGATGTTTGATCAAGCAGCGCACACCTTCTGCTGCCGTACCTTTCCAGTTGGGCCAGGTGTCTGGACAGAGAGGTTTATACCTGAGCACAGAAGAAGACCCCACAGTCACACACAGCTTTGTAGCTAATACCAACAATACCATGCCAAATGTCTTCTTCTTCAAAAAAGAGTAACTTCATGTGAATTTAGATGATGAGCCATGAAAGTGTGCTCAGCTACCTCTGGAGAAAGATGTCGTATTTGCGCCGGTAAGCAAACCCGGCACGTCTGACCCTCAGGTGCTCCATGAGCCCCAGGTACTTCACCTGATGTCTCACCAGCACATCATCAAAGCGTCCTGCAGGGGACACCAAAGGTCATCTCACAAGTTCAGGGGTCATAACCTTGTGGTCTAACTTACATATGCTAGCTGAACATAGAGAAAAAGTATTAGCCTGGTTAGGGCTCTAAGATCTTTTCAGAAGTGGAGGATTTTTGGGACACACGGCCTCACCTGGCTGCTTGGCTTCATTGGGTTTAATGCAGCGAACGTACCAGGGCTCTTTGGACATTAAGATCTCAGTCAAGCCCACCAGGCTGCTCTTGAACTGAGTCACAACCTGATGAGTCACATGAAAAAAGTGCTGACAGGTTGTTTGTAGTAGTTTTGTAAATCATGAATTCAGTGGGTCAGAGCGTCATCATCTAAATTGTTTCTTACAGTTTCAGGCCTCCTTTTGCTGTCCGGTTCAGTAGAAGGAAAACAGTGTTTGATAATAGCATTCTTGGACTGTCGCATGACCTGATGGGGAATAGGAAAACTGTATAAGCCAAAGCTTTACTTTTATATTTAATTACAGGTCTATTTTTGGTACATTTGGTATTAAATATTAAAACTCACACAGTAGATTTAAGTACTGTATTTGTGTAATACAATGAATCACATACATTTGCATTCATTTTCAAGGAATCACCGACAAACCTGATATTGGTATCACATGGTTATATTACATAAGTAAAACTAAATTACCTCTTTCCCATTTCGATACAAGAGATCATTGTTTTTGTCCAAGAATCCTGAAAGTATGAAGAACAAAGAGAAACTGTATGTATATTTTTGGCAACAACACATTTCTCCTCTTACCAATGAAAAGTTAAATTCATAAGCAATAAAAAATCACTATACTTAATGCCTTACTTGGTCTGGTATGACGGGTAGTATATGGTAGCTAATGTAACAAATGTATTAAAATAATATACATATTTCTCCATAAATCCCTATTTTATTGATGTACACATTGTGTTATTTTTCACATTTCTTCTTATTTGCCTCTATGTATATTTTTGGGCGTTTTTATCTTTGGTTAAGTGACCTTTAACCTTGTTAGCAATGTAACCTCCAGTTAGCCAGAGAGGCCCCACTCAGAGAGGCCCCACTGAGGAGAGGTGAATGCCTCTGTCAATAGTGTTAAATGTGATGAAAACGTTAAACAGTGCAGCAAACCTCACCTTTTCTGAATCACAGACATAGACTGATAGTTTTGTCCTGAAAAGGTATTTTTATCCAGTACAGCACTTTGTTGTTTCATGCTAGCTTACCAATGTCAAGCTAGGCTAACCTTACTGGAGCATGCAGGTGGTTTCTCATGTGCCTCTTTTATGCAGTATGTGGGTTCTCCCATTACTTCTTTACTTCTTTGGTTATAAATATTTGTTTTGTGTTAATAATTTTGTGTTTTTACAACACACACATTTTCTATTTAATATATTATATATAAATAATAGCTTATTTATTGTCAAAATGAGTCAACCTTGAACTGTTAAACTATTTATAGTAGGAACTGTGAATGTAATGCATGTAAGGCTACAGAGAAATATATTATATATTATATATGTAGAGCTGTGCATGTAATGTCATTAGTTTGTAACGAAGCTGCTGTATTGATTTTATTTAATCCAGGGGTGAGAGCAGTTGTCCTCGTCTCCTTCAAATGCATTCACACACAACACTAGTTTGCTTATAATCTGTTGCATTAGCTATGTGCTATATGCTGGCTAACTTTAAATATTGCTGACAGTCAGTGTGCAGACTTTGTGACTCCTCTCTACTTGTGCTGCTGTTAAACAACATTTTATAATTTGCCCATAGTTACATTGGCACATGTAATGGTGTTGTGATAGAGCAAGACATGTACAGTAATGCAGTATTTCATCTCTTACCAATAACACAGTATGTAACCTCCCCAGCATAGTGCAAGAGGCGAAAGTCTCCTCTTTCCAGTGTTTTCCTCGTCTTCTGGTCTGCAAGTTTATGTCTGCAGGAAGTTAAGAGTAGTTTATTTTGATGTTTATGGTTATGCCATGTGCTGGATTGGCTGCTGGGTCATGTCCCTTAACCATGTGCATTTTGTGAAAAGTGTAAGTGTTGATCTTACGTGACAAAATGAGGGTGACCACCGATCGTTTCCTCCATCTTCTCCAGTAGTGTGAGATCTGTGGCCTCTCCTGGACGTAAACATTCCTCGTCCTATAGACCAGGAAAAGCATCATCATTTTTGTTCTTTGGACATTTTTTTGTCTTTCTGTAGGACCATAACTCAGTCATATCTTTACCAATAAAGAGATGATTCCTCTGTGTTTCTCCTCCACAAGATCACAGATGATCTTGTTGTTGAAATATGGCACTGGTTCCCACTGGGCATAAGAAAACAAGGAAGGGATTGAAAGGCAGTTTTTATTATATGTGAGTTTATTTTTGCACATTAGTATCAGTGTGAGCCACAAATGTCAAGAAAATATAAGGATGGTAGTGCTGTTACTTCAATCCCTTCCATCTCGTACTCCTCCTGCTCTGACTTCAGGGTCAGCTGGATGAAAAGCTGCTGCAGCTTCTCGTTGCAGTAGTTGATGCAAAACTGCTCAAAGCTAAAATAAATCATAGGAACTGTCAGCATCAGATTCTTAACGTCACATGTTTGCTGTAGAAAAATCAGCTCAGCTGTGCAAGATCTCACCTGTTCACGTTGAAAACCTCGAAACCATAGATGTCCAAGAGACCAATTACTGTTTTCCTGGAGGAATCCTACAGATAATTTAGACAGATATGATTTCTGGTTTCTAACTGAAATTCAAGCTCATATGTTGGTGTTATTATAAACCAATAAAATTACAATGGAAAATATAATCAGCCCAAAGAAACATTTTACAGATGTGCTGTTTTTCAGAATTGGGTGTTTTCAGTGTCACAACCAATCAAATGGCTGCCTCAGGCTTGGTAAAATCTTGTTACCCCAATTTTCTCCCCATTTCCGTGATCTTAATGAGACAGGTCTGGCTAAGCATGATTAGAAAGAGAGTAGCTTTTGTGTCTCACCTTGTTTGCTAGAGATTCATTGATCTTGTTGACTAGCCAGTTGAAAGTGCGGCCATAGATGGCTTTGGCAAGGGCATCTCTGGCATATACTGCATGGTCCACAGAGAAGGGACTTAACACCTTTAACATCAAAATAAGGAGGATCATTTAAAATAAAACAAGTAAAAAGAAATGTATACTTTGAAACAAAAGAAGTCAAATCACCTCCTCTGCTTTGGCTTCAATCTTCCTATGGGTTAGGCCTTGTTGTAGCACCTGAGCAGGAATCCCCAGCAGCTGCACAGCAAAGGCAAAGAAAAAGAAAAAAAAAACATATAAAACCAAATGGTCTCCTCTCCATAAGAAAGTTGCATAGAAACAGAAAAAGGGTTTAAACTGTAGTTTGTTTGGGGCTCACCTTTGACACCCAGTGCATCTCCTGGTTGTTGTTGAGAGAGGCGTATCCTCGAACATCTGCTACAAACTTGATGTTTCCCAGATGGAGCACACTAGCAATTATTCCAAACAGGTGCTGCATTACACCCAGAGAGAAATACTTCATGAATCACCAGCAAATCAGTCATAGATTCAAATAAAGTTTTGTCCAGTTTTGATGTATAAAGATTTACCGTACTACCTCACCTCAATATCACTCTCGTTGAACTCTATCACGGAGAGGGCTTTCTGCACCATCCTCCAGTCACTTTTATCATTGATAGAGCTAACTTTGGCACAACCCCCCTGGAGGAGACAGAAATAAAAAAAAAATTTTTGTTGCAGTAGGTAAAGTAAGACTTTTTGTTTTTCTTTCCACTGACCTGCACCAAGTAACTGTAGTGCTGGCAGTTTCTCTCCAGGCCGAGCCATCGGAGCAGATCTTCCTCTCCTCCCTCCACCAGCTGATAGAAGATGTGGAAGTTTCTCTCTCCGTGGTTCTGGTGGACCACACGGGACTTCTCCAGCAGGTAACTCAGGATGTGACCACCAACTGCACCACCCTGATGGAGAAAGGTAATCCTTAACCCCTAGTCAGTGCTTAGTGTGAACATTGAGGTCATTACATTGCCGTGTTATATTATCTTGATTATCTGCACAGTAATGTAATGAAGATATTTCAGTCCACCTGGTGGTCGAACTGGATGTCCATGTATTTCCCAAAGCGGCTTGAGTTGTCATTCTTCAGGGTTTTGGCATTTCCGAAAGCCTGGAAGGTATGAATATATAGACAGTCTGTGAATATACTATATATGTATAAAACAGTTTCTCTAAATGTGGTCTTAGCCAGCAGAAGCCCTGGCACACATATCAATGTTACTGACCTCAAGCACTGGATTGGAAAGAAGCAGCCTGTCCCGGACGTTGTTCAGGAGTTTAGTACTCGGACAGCTGACAGCGTAGAATTGCAGGATTTTTTTGGAAGCCTCAGTCTTGCCGGCCCCGCTCTCCCCTGAGATCAGAATGAAGTGGTTGTTGAACTCAGACTGCATGGTACGGAAGACGTTGTCTGCCAGCGCGTAACTGAAAGTACAGTAGTAGTCAGGTCAAATTCAGCCCCCCTTTAAAATTCAGACTTTTTTGCCATCATAAAACTACTTTACTACGACTACGACTTTGTCAGATAGTTGAGACATTTAGCTTAAAACAGAAAATGTCAACCTCATGGTGGCACTAGAGGAAAAATCAGGATTATCAAAGTCAGAGGGATTCCTCCTCCATGGATTATGAACTATCTGTACAAAGGTTCATGACAATCCATCCATGAAAGTCCAAAGTGGTGGAACAACTGACATCCCTGGAGCCACGCTGCTAGCATGACTAAAAAAATAAAGGTTTATCTTATTTAAGAACTTATTTATCTGGCATAGAAAAGCCCCACCCATGATAACCACTGCATGCCAACACATAGTATAAATAAATACAGAATAAAAGATATCTTACATATGAGGTGGCAGCTCAAAAAAGTTTACACCCATGTAGGTATCCATTTGCTTCTTACTGTAGATATCTAACTCTTTGTATGGGTTGACCGACACCAAGAGAGTCCCAATGTAAGTCTGCAAAGAAAGACAAGGAAAGGAAGTCATGTTCTGCAACTCTTGCACATTTGGGATTGGGATTGTTTTTCCCAAACATTACAGGACAATAAAAGAAGGCTTCCAGCACTGTGGTGTCCATGTATCACTCTGCTGATAAGTAATTTTGTTCCTCTTATCAAAAGCAATAAGTTTTGCTAATCGCTTGTCATGACCTTATGTACAGAGGTGACCTTTAGATTGCTCACTCTGCAAATGAAAAGAACAGGAGCTGCTGTTTCAGCAACTTAAGGTGCCAGATTCAGCACGAGGCAACATAGCATTAGGATCTTGATGGGTTGAAGGTCGAGGGCGTGACGTTTAATTAGAGTAAAAGAAATCCAGGTTATCCAACATTACACCACACAGGAAGACTCACGTAAATGAGATTCTCATGGAAGCGTTTCCTCAGGTTGTCCAGGAAGGCACTCTCACTTGTGTAGGCGTCTAGTAGAACAAAATCCTGGATGCCCACGCGATCCCGAGCTGTCAGGGAGGCTTCCATGTTCCTCAGGATCTGGTTACACCGCTCATCCAGGCTCTGTGCCCAAACAAGAATACATCAGGACAAGGAAACAACAGAGCTAAGTAACATGACAAAACTGTACAAAATTCACATATATTATGTTATTTTTGGCATAATTCTCATCCCTTCTGTCAAGAACAGGCCCATATGTCCCATCCTTTTCCTTTGTGTCCTATTTTCCTCAAATGTTATCTGTTTTTGTTGAGGTTGTCACCACTCAAGAGCACATACACACGCATCTTCACAATCATGGACAACCTAGAATATATCGCTCCCAGTAGGTGACTCATATCCTGCCTATTTGTCCCTATATCTGTGACTCCTAGTCAGAGCCCTTAATGGCCTTGGCTGCATCCTCTATGCTCATGACAAATCTAAATTCAGCCTCCACTATCTAATCTGCTTCTGTGTTCTCTAAAGAGCCATCAGTCTCGTTTATGGCATGGACTGAATGAACACAATATATTCCACAAGCTTCACTTGAAGTTTCCTAATTTCCAAGTTTGTCAGTCTAACAGAAGATTAAATTATAACTGAATCCAGATTTTAATTAAGAACTAAAATCCAGAAGTAATTACATCCATTATAATATTTATAACTACAGGATATCATCTTGCACTTAAAAATACACAGCTGAAGAAGCGCCAGGTAAAATAATCAGCAAACGTGATGCACTTTAATTACGGTGCTATGAAAGAGCCACCCAGCATTATGCTTCAGTAGTTTGGCTCTCATCACTGTCGATTTGACCTGTCACCAAGTAGGAGTAACTGACACTCACAGATCAATCTCCAGTAAAACAAGCTGCTGCTCTACTGATCCAGCAGAAATCTACAGCAAAATGTCCCACTAAATCATGTCCTGAAAATAACATGTAATCATTAAAACGTTTTGCAGGAAAAAGAGCCATAAAGTTACCTACCCGGCAGGTTGCTGATGTATGTGCGTGTGTGCCTCTGTACCTTTTTTGAACTGAACATCTGGTTTTATTGAAGGAAAAGGGCAGCAGTGTGACAGGAAACACTGATGGATTACAGTCTCTACTTCCTTCAATAGGAAACCATCAATAATGTAGTGAGTGTGCAACAAAGGAAGCAAATCTCATTCTAAATATGTATTTGTGTGGTTGTGTGTGTGTGCTTGTAGATAGATAAGTTACTGTAGAGCTTTACCACATACAACGTACTTTCATTTGTATGAACCTTTTCATCAATTCACGATTTCAAATCTAAATCAGAGAGAGTTGGATGGTGGAAGGCTGCAACATGGCAGGTCATTCACCAAAAACAAGAACTTGTTGATCTTGCTAATCAAATAAAAAAATAACTCAACTAAAGCTCATTGATCATACAGTCCTTAACAAAATATTACAGTTAGGCTTCATAACTATACAAGTATTAATTTAGTTTTTTTATATTTATACATTTATACATTTTGTTCATCATATTATATTTAAGTGTTTGACAGACAAAAAAGCTGATTAAAACAGCAGAAAATTAGACTGTATATACAGTACGTAATGTATTAAAGGTCACTTTTATTAGAAATTACCATAACAAAAGAGAAAAGTCCAACAACTGGTAGCAGTACCATAATATGAGATATTGAAAGTCTTTCAAAACATACGTCTAAATACCTAACATGTACTTTAAAAAACCTTAAAGATAAGAGCAGTAATAATAAAATTAAAAACCAAATGCTAATATCAACACAGAGGTCATCTCTCACACACTGTTCAGATTTCTTGATTGGATGATAATCTCCTCATTTGTCTAAATAAAAAAAAAACCTGACCTGCCTGCTGTTATTTGATCAACTGGGTTCTGTTGTCAAATTTCTACATGACTTGCATCATAGAGAAAAGCAGCAAGGTGGTTTGTCTCAGACACTCTGCTTTGTTGTTGGCACTCTGTGGACGTCTGTGAGCAGGCAGTTGACTGGGCACCGAGCACAGAGATTTTCTGACATTAAAAGGAAATGTTACCTCTACATGGCTGATAGTAGAACAATACTATGCTGTAAGAGGATGGACAATTTTTCTAAGTTGGCAACATTGTCATCTGATTGGACAGGATGTTCAATATTTTAAGGCAAAGATAAGAACATGTATGAACACAAACACACAAACATCCAACATGAACATGAACTACCATAAAACATCAAATTTTGATGTCAGGCTACAGCGGAACAGGAAAGCCTATCTGACCCAGAGACCATCACCTGAGAGGGCGCTCCATTGTCCCTGACTATCCAGTATGGTGCAGGATCCTGTTACGCAGCCACAAAGTGGCAGTTAGGCTCCTGAAAGAGATAGCGCTCCTCATGGGCCATTGACTGACACCACACATCACCCAGGGCAACACACATTTAGGGGGCTCCAGGTGTCTAGAGAAACCTGACCACGACTGGCCTCCATCACACCAGTCAAGTACAGTACCTTCTCTGTTGCTACTGTTTCACACAAGCATATATAGCAATAACATGTTCAGCTGGATCACTGAATGGTAAATAATCAACTAAAAGTGCGAAACTTCTGGGCAGGTTAAGGCAGCATTCATTTACATTTTTTGTCAACTTGGGGTCAATGAAACAAGCTGAATACATAACATTCACATAGTATTGCTTTAGAAAGTTGAAGCTTTTTAATACCAACTAGCAAACAGTTTGGATTCGTTTTTCTTTCCACCTGGTAAATGTAACTCCCAATATTCATTCTTCTTTTAGGTCTACTTTGGTCTCCACCAACTCCTGAGGGAAATATCTGTCTCTTGTTAAATGCTCCTCTACGTTCACAAGCTATTCGCTAACTTTGTCAGTCTGCCGCTTGATGGAAGGCAGGTAGTGGACATTGGGCTCCTGAGAGCAGCAAGAAAATGCAGTTGATCTGTGCCTTATGAGAGAGAGAAGTTGCAGCCTGTAAAACCAAACCAGAACAAAGCTGAGTTATAATTTACTGTGGATTCGTCACTATGAGCGACCTCTTTTGCATTACACAGTCATCTGATTCATTGAGAATATAAAAATATTGATAAGTGCAGCTTTAAATCATTACTTCATGTGTAGAATTGTACCAGTGGTAGTCATTCTGTATCAGAAAAGACCCTCGGGCCGACAGCAATGTGGACCTATACCCCCTTGTCTGGATCAAATGAAGAATTCTGCATCAGGTTACTTTGAAAGATGCTGCAATCACTTAAAAATATCCACACATCCTACCTGCTTTACTTCCAAAACCATGTGCGTCATGTTTGAATCAGGCTTGCGCAATGAACCTGATAAATCCAAATTACTTTGAACTTCAGTCCTCAGGTGTACAACTCAGACAGATGGTAGTTTTAGTAGCCGATGATTTCTCCCATAGTGGAGCCTCTTTAGGTCAGCGCATATATTTCACCAAGAATCTACTTTCACCACTGTCTCCTCTACTACTCAGGTTTGCATCGGTCCTTGATTCAAATACTGGCTCGGAGCAGGCCCGGTACCAAGGCTTAGGACAGAGACGCTGAGGAGGAGGAGGAGGAGGAAGAGGAGGAGGAGTGTGGCACTGCTGCTTCCTGCTGGGCTGGTGTCCCTGCATTGTAGGTAATGAGGCAGTAATGAGCTACCTGGCTCTGGAAGCACTGGGCTGGTTAAACATTCATGGAGCCCAGGCAGCAAACATTCATTCTGCGCTTTGCCTGAGTGTTGAACAGCTACACTATGTGTTTAAGTAAGAGTGTGTGCATATATGTGTGTGTGTGTGCAGGTATGTAATACAAGGATGTAGTAACTTTATCCTCCCGAAGACCTGTCCTCACCCTCCTTCCCACAAAATTACAGCACAGGTATTCGATTACTGAACTTTGATTAGGCAGATGCATTTCATTACTGACTGCTCATTAGAGCCACAACTATCAGACCAGTTTGGGATTAAACCACTGATTCTGTGACACCAGCCATCAGAATCATACACATATTATACT
>NW_023339774.1:11774753-11809234 GCF_004916995.1 Morone saxatilis | reverse complement strand
GTGCTGCTATAATTGCTATACATTCTAATGGTGCCATCTTCTACATAGAGAAGCTTTAGAATGAAACCTCGAATAAAAAATTGAATTCAAGTGATTATGCTGTAACATGGGACTGATTTTACCCAGTTATAGTCAGTTTTACTTTGACAAATCAATATATTTTCATCAATAACTGCCACAAAATCTTACTCTTTTAGAAGAAGATTTTAAAGCCTTTATTTAAAAAACTAGAGCTACCGGGAAATGCAGGGAGAGAGAAGATATGAACATAGAGTCAAAATTTCTAATACTTTATGTTATTTTTTAAATGGACATGATAATAAAACAATATTGCACTCTGGTGCTTTTATCTTTGTCTTGTGGTTCAGTTGTGACAGGCATGCGGGCGGCGTAACGTTGCTCTCTCATTCCGTCTGTTTAAATTTTAACATTGTGCTTCCTGTAAGCATCAACAAAGGCATCTTACGTTACTGCCTGGAGATCGGCCAAAACACACGCTGACATAAGAGAGCATGTCGGAAAATACCTAATTAACATAATGCAATCCATTATGCAAATACTGGGGGGTTTCTAGGATCTACTCAATCTTTAAAGAGGACCACTGCACTCCTGATAAACTCCCAATAAAACACACACACCAGATGACCAACTGAGTTGTGGTGGCCACACCTATTGATAGTTACAGCTCAGGTTAAATAATATTCTTTGATGCAAACACCATCGGGCCCTCGCAGCAATCCAATCCTAAATTTAAAACAACTTTCCAACAACAATCCATTGTATAATTGCAGTTTACTACTTTACTACTTTTTGAAAAGTTTTATAGGATCGCAAGTATCCTAACTCAAAACTAAATCAAAACAAACACTAAACATTTCTTATAATAATAGATTCCCATTGCCTATTATTTGACATTTTTTTAATGTTGGTGGCAGTATTGATATCTGAGCTATGATACTGATACAAAAAAGGAAAACCATTCTGATTCATTGATCAGTCAAACTATGAATAAATACAAATAAAATGCAGCACAAGTATAATAAAAACATAATTTAAATCATATAATTCTTTTTAAAAAGAAATATAGTTTCAAGAAGATTAAGAATTTGTGCATTAACTCTCAATTTGCTGTATTTTCGATGCCCGGCACTAATGATAACACAAAAAACTGGTCCATAGAGTATCCCCTTTAATTTTGCATTAATTTCATGCATAGCCTCCATTCTGCACTGAGGGTTTACAGTGATAGTGTACCTGAGTAATTAAATAGGCGTAATATTGTAATCTTCTGACCACACGCTGTACAGTAAGGACTCAACATCTGATAAAGAGGTAAATAATATGACTTACCGCAGTCTTGTTTCTAAAGAATGAAGGGCAAGTTGGATCACAACACATCTTTGATCCACCACTTATCCAAATAAATATTCACAAGCCCAATTAGTCCTAAACAACTTCACTTTCAAACTAATCCTTTATTCATGTGAACAAACAGATTGCTGTCGCCGGGGCAGGACTTTGAAGGCCAGAACGAGCTGTGAGGCTATTAGTTTCAGAAATGCAGCATTCAGTGAGCAAATGGCACAATAATTAAAGTCCAGCATCACAAAACCAGCTGTTTCAGTGATTTTGATTTTTTTTATAGAATATCTTTAAGCAGAGTAGGTCATCCGCATTTCAAAATAAAAAATAATAATTAATAGGACTACAATATTTTAGCATTCAGCTTTTAAATATGTAGATGTCAGTTCTTACCTTTGAGTCCATGTTGCAGCTCTTTGTGCTCTGCTGAGGTTCTCTATTGCTCTGTATGAGTCTGACCGAGCAGCTGATGTGGGGACAGAGGGATGTGTAGTATATTCTACCTGTATTTATGACCGTCCCATAATGCAGCAGCCTCAGCACGTCCTCAATGTCCTACTTTTCTCTAGCTTTTATTTTCAGGTTGGCCTTATTCACTCGCAAGGGTGCAGAAGACTGAGAGCCTCCAACAGTCACAGACAAACCTCTTATTTGAGAAGATGTCCTTCTGTGGCTGTAAATACTAATAAAAGATATTTAACTGTTCAAGTTTTATAAATAGGATTTTTTGTGGTACGTGCTATAGTCAACTTGGTCTCCAGAGCATCACACTGCTGGTAATTAGTTTTGAATAGACCATTTCTCTTATAATACGTCTATACTTTCACTTGTAATGGAGTATTTTTACATTGTTGTATTGGTACTTTAACCAAGGTTAAGGATCTTCAATCTCTGTGTCTCGGGGACTGTACCAGTGTTTCTGAATGCAACTAATTTACTAGAAATCTAACTTTACTGATGACCAATTTCCTAAACATAGCATAGTAAGTATGTTTTCTATGTTTTCCATAGTTTTCAGTTCATTTGAGTTTGATGTAAACAGAAACTTGTTTGAGATACAGAAGATAATCCAGAGCAGCAGCAGCCCTGAACTGCCTACTGAAGTCAAAGCCTCATAAAGTCTGAGTCTGGTGTTCTTGTGCTACAGGAGCTAATACTGCTGTTTTGATAGAATACCAGGTCTTAAATTCATTTCTTCCTCTCATTGGGCTTCTGAGAAGAGATAAAATAGTCTTTGTAAAGCGTAATTACCACTATGATTGTTACTCAAGAAGTGCTACCTTTGACAACAGCAGGCTTTACAAGAGAGAGCCCTCTGATTATTTGACCAACTATCACCTACAATACCAGAGGGATGAGAGCACAACCTGCTGTCAGACGCAGGGTATAACAGCTAGTTAGCTACTGAACCATAGTACGGTAGTTGTAAGCTGCACCTCATGTCACCCTCAGCTTGGTGAATCAAATCAAATGCAAATATCTGCTCACTTTACTCCCTCTATCAACATTATTCCTCACTAATGTATCATCTTTCTGTGGTCACAGTCTCTGAGACACACACCTTCTGTGTGTTTGCGTTACGTTTTGGTGATTAATTAATTAGGCTTAAGCTTTAGCTTCCTGTTGTACTTATTGTAAGTCCCACTAGATAAGAACATAAACCAGAGCCTTGATTAAGGGGATGAGGAGAGATTAATACAGTTTGATTTATCTCTACTGGTTAGATTTTTGTAATTTAATTACCAACAATAACAATAAAGAAAATATTAAAAAACTGGCTAGGTGGTTTGTTGTTTACTTTTCACACAGTTGACCGAGATTTCATCTTGTTTTTAATTGTTAAACCAAGTCATACAGCTAAAATATATAAAATGTTAATTCACAATTTTCAATCTTATCAATCCTACTTATTATCCTGATTAATGTTTAAATAAATATGGCTGACCAGTTTCTGTCAGAAGCTAACCTATAAACCTTCTGTCCAGTCACTCCTGAAGTAACACTGTGTTGTTTCCTTGTGTAACTCCTCCCCTTTGTTCTCCTGAGGGATTGTTCTCTGATTGGGTGTCACATTGAAACCAGAAGTGCACCAGCAGGTTTGACTAAAAGCACTGGTGTATTGTGTGTGGAAAGTCACAGCAATCTCAACACAAAAACATTGGCATGGATAACTGGAGGCAACCAACAAAGATTTCCTACAAGCGGTGGAGAAATCCTGAACTGAGGTAAAGCTACTAAATTATTTGATTATTTGATTTTTTTATTATTGTATTATTGTACTTCCTTATATGTCTGGGAGCACACTGCCAGCGTTGCCCTGCCCTGTTGTTTACATACCACAGTGTGGCCACAGTCGTGTATCCATACTGATATATTTGTATTAAATGTAACCTTTTGTGCTTCATAATAAAGTTCTCCTTTTGGTGTGCTAACATTCAGGGATGAGGGAAATTTTGTGGGTCAGAGCGATGAAGACCAGGGCACAGACAATGAGATCTGCACTATAGCCTCACCAGGAGTCGACTCAGGGGGACTACAGCCTGCATCCACATCTGGATTTAATAAAACTGAAGGTTTGTAGAATACTATTAGTTGTAGTCTATACACATTTTGATCTTGTATGTCTTGTGTGCTACGTTTAGGCATGAAACATACACATCATTGAGATGGCCTTTCAATATAAATTTAGTATTTGTGCAATTTTAGTCAATCTGTTCTGACTGCTTGTTTTTGTAAGGAAAATGTAGGAGAGTAGGTCAGCTGATCCACCAGTTAAGTACTGCATTAATTCTTCTACCTTTGTCAGTACAAAAATATTAGGAACAAAATATACTTGAAGCATTTAAACTAAAAGTTCTTATTATGCAGCAGAATGGCCCCTGTCAGGGTTTCATTATTATATAGTTGGATTATTATTGTTGGTGCATTAACATGTGAGCAGTACTTTAATGTTGTAGTTGGTCAGGGTGGAGATCATTTGAACTGCTTTATATACTATTTGGTAGTAAAATATAGTATAAAGTAACATAAAATGGGAATAGTGTGTGTCTTTTTATTCTTTGAAAACTTTAAAAATCAATAAAATATATTTACATTTACACATTTCTTTACAGGGGACAGTGAACTTACAGTGAATGTTTTGTCCCTTTTTACAGAAACCTTTACAGTAGACGACGCACTGGAGGCCATCGGCTTTGGAAAGTTCCAGTGGAAGATCTGTCTCCTCACCGGACTCTCATGGGTAAGGATCCTAAAACATACAGAAAGGTCTTCATTCTAATTTCAAGACACTATATGTGTTTCATGTAGCGCTCTGCCTCTCTGAGAGCAGATAGGAGATGCCATGGAGATGATGATCCTCAGTATCTTGGGCCCCCAGCTGCACTGTGAGTGGAGGCTGCCCAGCTATAAATTGGCCATCTTAACATCGGTAAGGTATTCTCAGGACTGTATTATTCTACAGCTTGTTGATTTTGAAATGTGTCAAAGTGTTTACTCTTTTTTTTTGCTTCAGGTGGTGTTTGTCGGGATGGGGATTAGCTCACCTGTATGGGGGAATATATCCGACAAGTACGGCAGAAGAGTAGTGAGTCTCATATGTGGGTTTTTCATATATGATTTAGGGATGTTTGTACAAATATTTGTACATTATTTGATGTTTAACTCGTGTTTTCTGTAAATGTCTGTGTGGTAAACAGGGTCTGACGATTTGTATGTGCTGGACTCTGTACTACGGCCTGTTGAGTGCCTTCGCTCCGGTGTACGGCTGGCTCTTGGTCCTGCGGGGCCTTGTAGGTTTTGGCATCGGAGGAGCTCCTCAGTCGTAAGTTTAGTGTTTCCTCTGCATGCATTAACATGAAGTTTGAACTGAGTGAACCGACACATTTTAGCCATGAAGTGATTTGCAGCATACATTCACTCTCTTTTAAGGGTGACACTTTACTCAGAAGTCCTCCCAGTGAAAGCAAGAGGCACCTGCATCATGCTGATTGCGGTACTATGGTGCTTTTTTAATTAATCATGACTTTAACTGTGTTCCAGTGTTGAATATTTGATCTGATTAATTCTACTGTTTATTGATTGCCTCCTGTTTGTTGGCATCAGGCTTTCTGGGCATTTGGTGCTGTGTTCGAGGTCTTGCTGGCATTGTGGGTAATGCCCACTCTCGGCTGGAGGTGGCTTATCGGCCTGTCCACTATACCAATGGCAATCTTTGTTTGCTTCTGCTTTGTAAGTATGTTGGTTATTGATAGAGAGGCATTAAATAAAAACCAGATGGGGTCAAACTCTCAACTGAACTGTCTGTGTTCCACAGTGGCTGCCTGAAAGTCCTCGCTTTGATGTGCTGACGGGAAAAACAGACAAAGCTTTGGTAACTTTAACGCGTATCGCCAAAGAGAATGGCAAGGCCATGCCTCAAGGGAAGTTGACCATCTATCAGAAGGTGAGGGTACAGAGTGATGGGTCAGAAAAAGGAGATGTGTGTCAAATATTAATGAATGTGCCTTCTATTTTTGTTGTTTAAATTTCACAGAATGAACGCGGGTGCATCAAAGATCTCTTCGCTCCTCAGTATTGGAGAACAACTCTTCTTCTGTGGTTTATATGGTTAGCTTGAGTAACACATTTTTTACTTTGTCCTTTCTATCAACTTTCCTTAATTAGATATTTTGATCTAAGGTAATTATATAATCAAGGCTGGATTAGCAACCGGGCAAAACTGGCAACTGCTTGGGAAACCTCCAGGTTCACTCTGTGTCAGTTGGTTTGTGGTCATTTGGCTAAATCTGTTTTGGGAGTATGCAATTAAATATAACATGCACTGAACTGATATGAGCCATGTGTTAAAATATACTTTTTGTTTTGATTTTTAGTGGATATTGGGCTTAAATTGTATATATTCTTAAGTAAATCTGTCAGGTCAAATGACCTTAAATTCATTGTAGCAAACGTTGGGCCAGGTACTATTATGGAAGAAGCAGCTGTTATTTAGGGCACCATGAAGAGTAATGCTGAGATTGGCTTATGTATCTATTTCATGCTTTATTTTCAACTACTTGTCCACAACTTACCTTGTTGAACATTGTATTGTTATTTTATTCAAAGGTTTGCATATGCCTTCTCGTATTACGGGATAGTCCTGTTGACAACTGAGCTGTTCCAAGCTGGAGATTCTTGTGGGGGTAAGTAACAACAACTTCATGTGGATCAGGTTTTAACATTTGTCATATTGTATCTTAAATTGAATCACCAAAACCAAACTGTCCTTCTTTATAGCGACCCAAGGGGCCAAGATTGAGCCAAACTGTAGTCTGGAATGCAAATATTTGACATCAGCTGACTACAGAGACCTTTTATGGACGACCTTGGCTGAATTCCCAGGTAAAATTGCTCCTTTTAGCTCTTATTAGCATTTTCTCATAGTTGTGGTGTGTAATTGAAGCTGTAAGGTGAAGATCTTCATGATGCTAGTGCCAAGAACAGTGTTAATCCCATATATAGGCCGTTCTTCTCTTCGTTGTCCATCCTGTCTATATTTATAAAGTTACCAAGGAACCATAAGCTCAGGTTAAACTTCACATTTCTAATGCCATGACATTTGGTGCACATATAAAGCTAGATTTTTTTTATTTAAAAGGTATATTTACATACTTTCTTAAACAGGTTTGAAGTCATTTAGGCTTGTTGATATAAACTCACCTTTGTCACCACCCAGGTCTGCAGTAGTAGAGTGAGATACAGCAATGTGTTGTTTAAGGCAGTGGTTTAGGCTGTATAAGTGTAATTTATTCTCACTATGTCTTTTCAGCTTTTGGCTGCAGTATTTGAAATGTTTGCTGTTTGCTTTTCATGTTGGTTTCAGGACTTTTAGTTATCCTTCTGGCAGTTGATTATATTGGCAGGAAGAAGAGCATGGCACTGTGTTTCTTCATGTTTTCTTTGTGCATCCTGCCCTTATATGCTTGTATTGGGAGGTAAGTTTTATTTATTTTTGTCACATTGGAACAGCAGCAACACATTAAAACATCAGGGCTGATCTGTGTCTTTCTTTCTTTCTGTTCATACAGGACTGCTCTTACAATCTTCATATTTATTGCTAGAGCTTTCATCTCGGGAGGATACCAAGTTGCTTTTGTTTACACACCAGAGGTAGGTCTACATGCCATTTTAAGATTAACCATACTTGTTTTTGGATCATTTGGACTGGACAAAATGCTCTCTCCTCTCTCCCATTAGGTGTTCCCTACAGAAAACCGAGCCTTAGCAATGGGGACTTGCAGTGCGATGGCCAGGGTGGGTGCCCTGATTACACCCTTTGTGGCACAGGTATGCAGTAACAGCTCTGTTGGTACTTTCCAAAGAAGCTCTTTCAAAATGAGCTGCAGCACCAGTCTGATGTGAGACCCCTTCACATTAGGCTCTATGTTTCCTCACCGGCTCCTCGGTTTTTGTGTTTTGGTTCTAGGTGTTGCTCAGGACATCAGTGTATTTGACTTTGTCACTGTACTGTGGCTGTTGTCTGCTGGCCGGCGTTGCATCCTTGATCCTGCCCATTGAGACGATGGGCAGGGGTCTGCAGGAGTCCAATCTTGACTAGGAGGCCGGAGGGCAGATGAGCAGCAGAACCAGCCATTCAAATAGTACACACACAGGGTAGATCAGCCAGGAGGGGGAATGAAAAAAACTGGAAAATAAAGGATATTTTGTCGACTCCCATGCTGCTGTAGACGCCACAGTTGCCTGGTTTAACTGTGGCTTGAATCCTCTGAGCGATGATGGGTGAAGAACAACAGGGGACAATCTCATTACAGGCTGGGAGTGATAATTAAGGGAAGGCCTACTTCCCATGTCTAATGAGAGCGGAAGCACACTTGTGCTTGGACCAGTTTGTTTACCTCTCTTCCATCTAGGCCATTAGAAGCAACAGAGGGACATTTTGGAAAATGATGATCCACTATGTTTCACAAGAGACTGTGACGTTTGTTTTGATACATTCTGAATAAAAATAATTTCTTTTGTATTTATTTATATTTGAAGCCATTTGCCTATTGCGAATTAAAGTTATTTAATGTGCTTTAAACTTTGCTTTGTTTCGTCAGTGAATCTCAGTATTGTATAATATATAATTATTGATTGATTATTCAATTAGTTGATAAGTAAAAAATAATCATTAATTGATGCCCTCCTCAACATTATGTCAACCTCGCTGCGTTTCATAACACGAGCAGATTATATTATTTCATCAACATTTGTATTTGGGAGTTCCTAGTCTGGCCAGTCACCTTGACAACATTGGCCCAATGACAGCGCGCACGCGAACTAGGCCAGCCAATCACAGGCATCCGGCAAAGCTGCATGTCATTTCTGCCCCACTCGCAACCTGCACCGTGTTTTGTTTGTCTGTCTGCGCACCGGTGATGAAATCTCGGGGTCTGCTGCTGGCTCGGTACAAACGGAGGAAATCTGTCAAGACTTCCCGCTCATGAGGACTCCGGTAACCGCAGAGGACGCACGGAGCAGGACCGAAAGGGAGCAGCGCCGGGGCTCTGGAGTCAGGTGCTGCTGGATGAGAGTCTGACTAGGCATTTTCTCCCCGGTGACAGAGACAGTATCTCAGCGGCGCATCTTCCCACATCCTCCTCCCCTCCCTTCTCTCCTCCTCTGCTGCCCTCCAAGGCTGCAGCCCACCGACCATGGCCCTGGTGACTCTGCAGCGCTCTCCCACCCCCAGTGCAGCATCCTCGGCCAGCACGACCAACAGCAGTGCGGGGGAGGTAGGTGGAAAAGCCGGGGTTCGGTCTTTGTGTACGCGGGAATGAGGAAACGCCGTGAATGCGCCTGCAGGAGCCCGTATCAATACAGGCTGTTTAATATCTCTGCAGGAAGGACTAACCTTCATACCTCTCATTGGTGTGTGTGTGTGTGTGTGTGTGTGTTATAAACTTGATATATTGTTGCATTGTTACCAGCAGAGAGTTGTTTGTTGCTGCTGTGGCAGCGGATTTGTAAACAAAATCCTGCAGAGGGGGAGGGGGAGGCTGCTGGGTTTAGCTGTCAGAACAAAGTGCTCATTTTGCTGCTGCACAAACATTTGCTGCGTTGCGCTCAGGTTGTTCTTCCTCCTTGTTATTGGGCTTTTTTATTTTGCAGTAATGCAGCCTCAAAGTTAGGGGGGAGGAGACTTTAAAGGGGAATCGCATCGATTTTTAGATTTATGCTCAGTGTGTGTGCCCCAGGACAGTTCAGTGAGGTGTTCACGAACTTGAGGGGGGGACAAAAACACTGATTGTGAGATGTTGTCACTAAGCTCCTTGACAGGATTTAAACCCCATTTGTATGCAAGACCTCACACTTAAATCTTATCAGTCTGTATTCGGTATTTCACATTAAAAGAGTTATTTTCTAGCTTTAGAAAACTGCAGCCAGGTTCAACTCCTGACAATGAGAAGAAACACTGGCTTTGGAGTTTGAGGCTGTGATTGCAGTCAGCATTTAAATACAGCGCAGTGCCAGATTTGACATCCCAGTGAAATCATAACGTCAGGGTTAGTGCTCCAGTTTCTAGGTTTAGGAAAGTAGATTACGTGCTCTGAAGTAGGCTGTCTGGAAAAAAAACAAAACATAAGTAGTGACATATTTCCTCTGATGAGACGTTTTTAATATCACTTCCTGCATCACAGCTCACTATTCTGCAAGAGTCAGCCAGCAGGAGGAGAAAAGTGTATGGGTGTGATGTCTGAATGTGTTTTTGCTGAACTTAGGTGTCCGAACGATTCAACTGTCAGCTAGGACATTCGCAGCAGATGAGATCGTAACACTGACCAGGGAGGACCAGCAGTTGGCGCTGACACCCTTTAGTCCAATTGCATGGTCCTCAATACCCATTGGCACTACTGTACACGTCTTAAAGATTCAACTAAGCATAGACATATCAAGGTCCAGTTAGTCCCTGAATGTATCAGACTATACAGACACAAATTGCCATAGTGATGATGCATCGTGCTTATAATGAACGTCGGCCTCCAGATGATCCAAACAACAGTTCAATGTGCATGGTGCAGTCGCCTCTGTTCACTAATCCAGTCTCAGCTCTGAGCTGAAACTACAGATATTAGGTTCATTAAGATGTGTGTTATTGTTATTATTATTTTATTTTATTTTATTTCCTCAACATTTATTTTAACGCTAAAGGAACATCTATTCACTGCCTTGTTTCTGTCTTTCAGGATTTTGGAAGTGACGATGAGCGGAAAAATAATCAGAGGTAAGATCTTTTGTCTTTTAAAAAAGTTTGTGTATTTGATGTTTTGTATTTCTGACTGTGAGATGTGTTTTTATCCTTTTTTTGTCCCGGCCTTCTGTTTCCGGTATGAGCCGACTCAGATGAGCAGACAGCAATGTCTCAAGCTGTTTGAGCCTCTGAAACAGTTGATTTTCTAAGTGAACTGTTTAGGTTGTAGCAGTTAAAGCAGATTCATATTTACATATTAATCTGGTGTTTAATTATGTATAAAACTCTTTTGAGAGTGAGTGTTTTTAAAAATGTTATGCAAAATAAGATTTCATTGGATAGGGAAACTGGAAGTAAAGTTGACTTGAAAAGGACGGCATCATTAAATACAGTAGTTTTCATTTTCACTTCTAGATTAGAGGCGTCTGCTGATTATATTTATTATTTGATCGTGTCTCTGCCAAATGCTTGTTGCACAATTGATTCTATAATAGATGGAATGTCTGGCCAGGACAGTATACAGTGAATTAGACGGTCAAAGCAGCATGCTTCTTTGATTATCAAAAACTATTTTGGCAGGTGATGTGCTGCTCGTCTTGTCCACCGTCCTGACTATTTGGTGATGTGAGTGAATCTGGCTCTCTTACAGGACCGGTTAGGCAGTTTATTTTCTCTAATGGCCCGTAGTTTCTCACTGTTGTCAAGGAGAACAAGCGTTTAAATGTTTCCTCTACTCAGTTATGTAACAGAGAGTACATAAACTGTTGTTCCTGCTCGGTCACAAAGCTTGTCTTTAATTAACCAGACGTCACAAAAAGTCATGATTTGTGTCAGCAAAGCTTTGGCACAGACTCTGTCTTTGTGCTCACTGTGTGTGTGTGGGGGGGGTCATTCACAGTTGAAACAGTAATGTCATGCCTTGTCTGGAGTGTCTGAATGAGTAACATGTTTCTGTGGCTCAGTAATTCATCATCAGCGTGGAGTCTTAATTTAGGATTCTGCATGTCAGACTTGAGATTGACGCCAAGTAACATTTCCACCGCCTCCCAGCGCTTGCATGAATGATGGCATTGTGGCAGAGCGTTGCATAGGGAGAGCTGATTGCCGCTGTGAAGAGGAGATAGGGAGCCGAAAGTGAGAGGACAGTGCAGCACGGGCGAGGAGACTAGGCTGAGATGGGGGGGGGGGGGAGCTGCTGGGAAAGAGAGGAAGGGACTCCCCCAGCCAGACCGGGACCACAACGAGAAAAGGTGAAACACGCTGCTCCGAGAGGCTGCCAGTCCCCTGATCGTGGACGGGAATACGGCAGGTGTAGAAAGATGGATGGAAAAGATGTTAATGAGAGGAGAGAGGAAACTGGAGTTTTCCTAAGAGACTGGTAGAAATAGTAAACTTCTCGCAGGATGCGTCATGGTTTTGTGAAACCTTCACATAAAGCCATGTCACCGTGCGCCTCACTTGTGGAGGAAGCTGCTGTGACTCGGAGGGAGACTGTCGCATGTAAGTTCTCAAAAAAAAAAAGCACAGACAAAAAGTTTAATCCATAGACTGATGTAGAATGACCAGTTTTTAGAGCACGAAACTTACATTTTTTGGGACAGCCAGACACCATTTTAAAGCTTTAATTCTGAGAGCTTCGACTACCAGCAGGTCACTCTTTAAGCTTTAAAGAGTAATGATTGTTATTTATTCAGTCATCACTGTTCCTCAATAAGAAAAATACTGATTGAGCTTGTCAAGACTTTGAAGTTTTTATTTTAACAAACCTTTCTATAGCGTAAAAAGAGTTTAATATTTCACCTCAAGCATCGTCTCCAACATAGGTATTCCTACTTATAATGTTGAAAAGGAATAAATACCACGCCAGCAGTGGAGCTGAAACAAAAGGCCTTGTGATCGTCCCACTCAGTCATACAGGCTTTTGGTGTGTGTGTTGTGTGTGTGTGGTGCTGTGTGTGTGTGTTGGAAGAGAGTGCGGTTAAAACAAAGCCGCACTCTGTTCTGTGTGAGAAAAGACGCTAAAGCTCTTCCCTCCCTGCTCGCTGCAGCCCTTCGCAACAAAGTCATGACCCGAAGTGCTGCGTCCAACGGCGGTCGGACAGGAGAGGAAGTTTTAAAGCCCGAGCACATATGGACAGTCGTGGTTGTACGCTCGATTCACCACAGGTCAGCCAACCAATCAAGAAAAGAGTCTGTAAATCATGCTGTAAAAACCACAGGGCTGTAAAAGTCACTGCATCAGGACCTCTGCTGACTTTAGTCTCCTGATGACCTCCTGTCCTGCTCATGAAGCCAATGAGGACTTAATAAGATGCAGACTACACCTGGCCTACTGTACGCTACGTATCAGCCATTTCGTGTCCCTGTCTCAACTCTGTTCTCATAATAATGATTTTAATAGCAAGATTGTCAACTCAAGTTCGAGGTTCAGGGTTTAATGTATTTATCATTTTTGTACACAGGGTTGTAAAATGAAATTTAGGTTGTAGGCTTTATACTACTCACAAAAACAAAAGAAAAACCGTTTTACAGTGGAGTGTGGAGGATGAATTGAGTCTCACAGCCTGAGGTAAGAAGCTGCTACTGTAGTCTGGTGGTACAGCGGTAAATACTTCTGTATCTCTTGCCAGACAGCAGCAGGGTGAACAAGCTGTGGCTGGGATGGGTATTGACTTTTAGTACCTTTTGGGCTCTGCACAGGCACCTCACTGATATCACTGATGCTGGGTAGATGGGAATCGGTCTTCTTCTGAGCAGTTTTAAAGGTCCAGTGTGTAACATTTAGGAGGATTTATTAGCAGTGGAATATAATATTCATAGGTTTTTTTTTTATTAGCGTATAATAAGAATTGTTGTGATCTTGTTACCCTAGAATGGGATGTTTTTATCTACAGAGGGAGCAGGTCCCCTCCCATGGAGGCCGTCATGTTTAACCACCATGTTTCTACAGTAGCCCAGAACGGACAAACCCAACACGAGTTTCACGACCACCGTAGTTTCTTCTACAGGCTTGGTTGAGCCAGGGGGTTTCAATTGGTTGCAATCTGCCACTACACCACTAGATGCCACTAAATCCTACACACTGGTCGTTTAATTAGTCGCTGCCTCCTGTCCTGGGCCAGTTTGTGATGTTTCCAGTCAGGATGCTCTCTATTGCTCCTCTGTGAAAGTTAACAAGAACTTGGCACAGGTTATTTACTTTCTTAAGTTAGTTTCTAAACTTTCTTAACCAGGGTGGAGAAGTGTGATGACCACAACAGGTTCTCTGTGATTCCCAGAAACTGTTCACCTGCTCCACCTCAGCTTCACTGATGTAGAGACGGACGTGTGTCAGTAGTTTTGCTGCTTTTCTTTGTCTTATGTGATAGTAAATTGAACATGTTTGGCATTTTTCACTAGTTTCAGACAATATATAAACCCAACAATAAGTCAATTAATCAAGAAAATGATTGGCAGATTTATCCAAACCTTTTTTTTATTTATAAGGTCACATACCAATAATGATTCAGTTGTTGCTCTGTTCAACACTTATAACACCAAAGGATGTGTTAAACAAGTATCCACTTGACATTCAGTGAAAAGGCATAGGCATAGTACAACAAAATGAACTCTTTAAGGGGGAAAAGGGGCTTAAATAATCCGACAATATCCACCTAACCCACCCAAAACTTCCTGTGTGTGCTTTACTCATACTGTCAGGATAATTACATTACACTATTTTGTTTGAAATAGTGGTGTCTGTGTAGCATTTTGACTTGAATTGATCAGGCCAAAATGATCAAGTGTCCAGCCTTGTTTGAGCATGTGTCTTTCATCTTCCCGGCAAACATAAGATGGGTTGTAAAGATATGGAAGAGGTCGGCTGTGTAAGGCACATATGGATGAGTAAAATAATGTGTGAGAGAGCTGTTTAAGGCTCATACATATGGTAAAACTAAACGGTTGTGATCAGGAATATGAGGTCGAGACAAAACATTCTCCTTTTTTCACTTGTCTTTTATTCTAAGTTTCGAATGAAGAATAAGGCAGAATGCAGTTACAGTACTACACTGCACTGTAAAAAGACTTTAGTTCTTTGCTGGCATTTGTTAACCCTGAATTTTTTTTCCACTTCTGCTCTTTTCAGCCTCAGTGAGAGCTTCTTCATGGTCAAAGGAGCCGCCCTCTTCCTCCAGCAGGGTGGCAGTGCACAAGGACCAAAGACCCCGACCCACCACAAACATGCAGGTAGGAACACACACTCACACACACAGACATAAGAAGCTTTGTTTCTTGTTCCTTTTTTCCCCATATTCTCTGCACAAATAAGCTCCAGACAAAAGGAAGTATTGTATTTGCTGAGGTGGCTTTTCTCTCTGTGGGTTTGTCTGTGTTTATTCTAAACTGTGTTGGGAACTGTTACCTAGCTGGGTCTGACCTGAATCAACCTGCAGCTGAACATGAGGGACGCTCACAAAATTAAATCACCAAACTGTACAGTTTAAGTAAATTAAACAGTCAATTGACAGAAAATTAATTAGCAACTAGTTTCAGTCATTTTTCATGAGAAATATTTCATGGTTTCGGCTTCACAGATGTGAGGATTTGCTGTTGTTCCTATTTAATTATTTTCATAATTGAATTTATTTTAATAAATTAGAATTTGGTACAATTGGTTGGAGGAAAAAATAAAAAAAATACCCTATACAGAATAGTTTAAACTGAGCTCCACCTGAAGAAACTACAACAGTAAAATCCTGCTTTTACATTAATGCATTAGTAATAATAATCTACTGATATAATACAGTATAACAGTCACAGGGGACATTGGGTACTTTAAATTTTAGTACTTTAAAAACATTTTCCTGGTTACACTTACATACTTCAGTAACATTTCAATGCAGGACTTTGGCTCCAACAGATTTAGTGTTATTACACAATCATCGTGGTGCTGCTGCTGATGTTCGTCTGCACATCAAAGTGGCGTTAAAATGTGGCCTAATCTAAAAATAAAAATGTTCTGTAAGTCTTTTGATGTCCATCAGTGGGTTTCTATTATAGACGGCCGCTGTTTACAAGTTTCTAATCTGACGTCCATGTTGAGTCTGGAGTCATTTGAGGAGAAATGTGGGACCAGACAGAAGTCAGTTTGCACATGACTCATGTGTTACTTGCTAACATTTTAGCTTAGCACAGCTGGAAGGCTGCAGGGTTTAGATTTGTCTTCATTGAGAGAAATCTGCAAAGATATTTCCTCCCAGTGGAAAGGAGCAATGAATGAACAATAGAACAAGCTGAATGATCAGTTTGTAGTTGACCTTTAGTTTTTTTTGTAAGAAATTCCAGAAAGATTCTCTGTATTGAAGCCTGTCTGTGATTCAAGTGTGCATTATTTTCTCTGTATTGTTAAGTCTGAACTTGGAAGCAATATTATCAGCCTATTAAAGGCGGTTTTAGTTACTTACTGCAATGGCCATTAAAGGACCAGTGTGTAGGATTTAGTGGTATCTAGCGGTAAAGTTGCAGACCACTCGTGTCTGTATTTGACAACCTCGGGATGAGATCAGGCTGTAAAGTGTGTAGGAGAAACAATGGGGACTGTGTTCCCTCTGTAGATAAAAACTTCTCATTCTAAGGTAACGAAAACACAAAGACTCCTATATTCAGGTGATTATTTATTTGTATTATTTATTATTGATTATTAATGAAAACACACCTGTGAATATTATATTATATATTTATGGATCCTCCTAAACGTTACACACTGGACATTTAAAGTTATGGTGGCAAGAAAATGATTTTCTCTGTCTGATCTTTGTGAGCTGAACAAAATGTCGACGTCCAGTTTAGACATCCAGACTTTGTTGATGAAGTCTCAATGCATGTTTGACTTTCAGGTGATTTACCTCAACACCTGCAGGTCATGTTTAAGATCCTCCGGTCTGAAGATCGCATTAAGCTGGTCAGTATAATGCTTATACATACTTTTTTTCCTTTTAAATATTTGGATAGTAGGTTTTATGTATTGCTTCTGTTAGTGTTAAGGCCTTAATTTCATTCAATATATAAAACATTACAGCACAAGTATTGATTCTTTCTCTCATTTTCATAGTGCTGTTGAGCTCTGGTTTGTAGGTTATCATGCAGTCACATGTTTTTGTAGAAACAGACAATAATTGCATGACAACACCAGGAAATACTGGATATTTTTCTCCTAAATGCATGTATCTTGCTTCATGTTGTACAGGCGGTACGGTTAGAGAGCGGATGGTCAGAACGGGTGCGCTATATGATCGTTATCTACACCAACGGCCATCAAGATACAGAGGAAAATATTGTCCTAGGAATGGACTTCACAGACAAGGACTGGTAATTAATTTCTCTGAAGTCTTACATTTAGTGCAGTTTAATCTGATTATTAGATTTGTTAAAATCTTATTCCTAAATGTTTGTGATCTACAGTAAAGATTGCTCTATTGGGATGGTGCTACCACTGTGGAGTGATACCAACATACATTTAGACGGAGATGGGTAAGTTTCAGTTTGTCCTTTAATAAAAATTCCTACTTAAATCAGCTGGCTGAATATAAGACACACATGTACGTGTAAGAAAGCTTTCTAGTGTATACTTCCTGCTCAGGCCTCCAGCTGTGTGTTTTGGTTGTTCTCTGCCTTTTGGGTTTTACTGCCCACCAGTGGCAGAGACATGAATTACATGCATTTTTGCTCTGTGTGTGAGAGCCGTTCTTGCTGACCTGTTAACATTGTCTCTGTCTCTGTATGCTGGAGGAATGTTCCACTGGTCGGTGTCCCGAATAGTCCCATGAACGAGCTGTGTCCAGTCTGTGTTTACATCCCTCCAATCACTCTTCATCTCCATCCAGACTCAAACTGACCTTCCTTCTCCTCCTCTTCCTTACCAGAGGCTTCAGTGTGAACACAGCAGGACGGTCGCATGTCTTCAAGCCTGTATCTGTGCAGGCCATGTGGTGAGTGAAGTCTTCATGTTGACTGGGATTACTGTTGTATGTGTGTTTGTTGTGTATGGACAGGGAGGAAAATGCATTGTCCATGCTAGATAAATTATCTTAGACTCTTGTGTTAGGTAGAGCAAATAGTCCATTTGAGGCCTTGTACCTGTAAATCTAGTGTAAACACTTTTTTCTTAACAAACATACAAACAAAATGCCACCAATTATTTGTCATTCCAATCATATCAACATAAAAAAATACACACACAGCACAATGAGATGTCATATTATTGTTTGGAACTACTATCTGTCACATGTGAATAAGAGGGTTAGAAACGAACTAGGGAAATCTGTAACTCAATTAAACTGTTGCATCTCACAAATCTACTAAATTAAAATGTATTTAAAATATTCAAAATGTTAATTTTCTTAGTTATATAAACTATAGAACATTTGGTTAGAATTGTCCACTGTGATCATCACTGTAATGACGTTCCTGGTCTGTTTTGGCCTCTCTTCGCTACTGTCACCACTTCTGATAGTCTTGCTCTATCCACACGCCACCTGCTGGTAACTTATCAGAATTACCAATAAACAAGTCTATCTTTTTTTTTTTTTTTAAAGTAAGTTTCTTAGTGGCCCTGCTCCTTTCAGCATGCATCCATCTTTTCGATAGGGATGGGAATGGAGAACTGGTCCCAAATTTTTTGATCCATCAGAATTCCTTTTATCAATGCCAGCAGGTTTTTGTGCATTGCAAAACAATGACGTCAAGCTCATGTGTCTGCGCTGCTGGAAGATTGCAACAAGAAGTAGTCATGGTTGACAGGGCGAAACGGCCCTAAGTGGGGCCTCATTTCACTAAGAAACTCAAACTAGTTCTCTTTTTCTACACTGTGTTCAGACTCAAAGATAATAAAACAGTTGTGTTGACGCAGAAAACCTGTATAGGCCTACTTTTTTCCCACACTGAAATCAGGAATCAATAAGGGAATGGACAAAGAATTGGACTGATGAGCAGAATCGATAACGGTATTGCTATCAATAAAATCCCTACTATTCGATGGTAAAGGCTTCGCTCTGTGCCTTTGCAGGTCTGCCCTGCAGGTCCTCCACAAGGCATGCGAGGTGTCACGCCGGTTCAACTACTTCCCAGGGGGCATTGCTCTCACGTGGATGGCCTTCTATGAGAGCTGCATCACCTCAGAGCAGAGCTGCATCAATGAGTGGAACACTATGACCAACCTGGAGACCACCCGGCCTGACTCACCCACTATGTTTGTCGACAGGTGAGACGCTCCAGACTGCTTCCTGTGACCTAACAGTTTTAGTTATGAGGTGAAGTTTAGCATGTAGGAAAATCCAGGCTGCAGTGTATTGAGTCATTCACAATACACCTACGCCTGATGTTATTATCCTGTATGCCCAAAGAGGGTTTCAAACAATGTCAGCCTCACGTGGCCAAACAGACCAATTGCTGCGGAGTTCCAACATTCCTGGTGTGTGTACGTCCTCAGTCATGGAAAAGTTTTCAATGTTTTGGACACCAGCTGTTCTCCTTTTGTCGCTGTCCTTTGTTTTCAGCTGTGGAAACGTGTTACAGTGTTATGCTAATTTTCATTCAGACAGCAGCACTGATGTATTGACTCATTATGTGCAGGCCAACAGAACGAGAGAGAACAGAGTGTCTCATCAGAGCCAAGCTACGCAACATCATGACGTTTCAAGACCTGGAGAACATCACCTCGAAAGAGGTATGTGCCAAATCAACACCTCAACCAAAACTTAGAATCCTGTAAGACTATTTTCTTCTTTAGTTTTTTATGTAGAAATCTTGACTACAGTGTTTGTAAAAGAGTGGTTTTTGAGGTAGTTTGGCACATAAGTATATCATGGAAGTCACCATTGTATCTTGCATAGATTAATAAAGAATTAATAAAATGTCCAAATTTACCACCACGCACTGGAATCACTTTACTGTGTTTTATTACAACCACAGTATTAATATTTAACTGGAAGTACACTGAAGTTTTGTTTAGTAAATAGAATCAGGGAGTAGAGATTTGTTCTGCAATAAAGCTCCAATGTGTTGTAATTTTTGTTGTTGTTGTTAGAAAGTAAATAGTTAAATAAATAAATATGTGTTCTGTCCTCGTCCTCAGATCCGTAACGAGCTGGAGCAGAATATGAGCTGTAACCTCAAAGAGTACAAAGAGTTCATAGACAACGAGATGCTTCTGATCCTGGGTCAGATGGACAAGGCCACACTTATCTTTGACCACGTGTACTTGGTGAGAATGTTGTTCTTTTTTTTTACCTTGTTTTTAATATCATTTTATTTGTTTTTTATATCATACTTCTACAATAGTTTCTTCTTTTTCCTCCATGCTGACACACAAGTACTGTCTCCTCTGTGGTTTATACTTACCTCAGTAAAATACAGTTTACTTAACAGTAATTATTTAATTATGAATACGTTTCTGTTTTTTTGCCTCTGCAGGGCTCTGAGTGGAACGCTTCCAACCTGGAAGAACTACGTGACTGCGGGTGAGCAGATATGCACATACCATGTTTTCCTAACTTAAACCTAAATGTTTTATTCTTACACAGAACTAAATACAAGATGTACTGTACATGTATATTGTTACCTGAAAGCTGACTACTTATATGTAAATAAGGTATATTTATCTGCCCTATATTAGCATATCGACATACATGTTTTAGTTTAAAAAGCAAAACGCACTGTGTGCAGGAGTATCCTGCATTGAAAAGTGAGATATGCAATGTGTCAATGACATGTGTACCACAGTGTGTTGTGGTTGATCTACATACTGTGATAGCACCCAATAAATTGAATAAAGCAATATTTCAATCTTGCATCTCAAGCTTTGGCAAGAGAAGAATACAATTATATCAAGTTAACCTGTTAAAAACGCACGCACATGTCTCTGTATGGCTTTCAGTCTGTAATTTAATCAGTGCAGCAGTGTTGGTAGATATTTAGTCTGATTCTCCATGTGAAACAGATTTATTTTTATATGTGTTGAGTAACAGTTAAACTAATAATCAGCCGAGCAAAGAATATCATGTTGTTGTTATTGTTTTGCAGAGTGGGTTACATCCTGAATGTTACCAGAGAGATTGACAACTTCTTCCCAGGGATGTTCTCCTATCACAATATCCGCGTGTACGATGAGGAGGCCACCGACCTGCTGGCCCACTGGAACGACACCTACAACTTCATTGTCAAAGCCAAGTAAGACCCTACATGTACAAATAAACCAGTGAGCTGGAGCTTTTTAGGTGGGGGGGTGGGTGGCTGTGGCTGTAATGCAGGAGTTGAGGGATAAATTATACACTGTAACACCAAGCTGTTATCCAAGAAACAGCAGTCAACAGAACTGCTGTCCCACAACACTTTGGTATTAATAGACATTGGCATTTTTAGTCATCATTCCTCAGTCATCAAAGCTTGAATGGCTCACATCAAGCATTCTCCCAGAGTACTGGGGCCGTGATCACACAGGACACATTTTTCTCCCACCCAAAGGCAAGACGCAGCTGTGAGTTGTGCCAGTAACACGGGGAGAGAGAACTGAAATGGTGCAATCAGACCGGTTGCTATGCAACTGTCTAAGCATGCTAACCTAAGTAAAATAAAAATGGAAGTTAAGACATGTAGAGGTCATAGCAGAAACCTGAAACTAGCACCAACTAGGTCCATACGATTGGATGTAAATGATTTTTCCTCTGTCTGATAGGAAGAACAGTTCCAAGTGCCTGGTGCACTGTAAGATGGGGGTGAGCCGGTCTGCCTCTACAGTTATTGCCTATGCAATGAAGGAGTATGGCTGGTCTCTGGAGAAAGCCTACAACTTTGTCAAGCAGAAACGGAGTATAGCTCAGCCAAACGCTGCTTTCATGAGACAGCTGACAGAATACGAGGGGATCCTGGATGCAAGGTAAGCAGGCTCTAGTTTCACTCAGGTTTGCACTTTGCTCAGCTACCTGCAGTCACACTTACAGCCACGAGGTTTCATTTTGGGGCCTGATACTAATTACACATACTGCTGGCATTAAAATTGCAATGGTGCTTTGTGAAGCTTTCTGTGTCTCTTTGTGTTCTCTGTCTGCCACTTGTAAACAAAAGTCCACTTTGCCTTCACAGTAAACATCGCCACAACAAGCTATGGAGGCCTGAGGCAGATGAGGAGGGATCAGACGATTTGCAAGCCTCTGGCCACAGTACTGGTGGGGAGGAGACACCAGTGCTCAGAGAGGAGGAGGCCTGGGGAGGCTGCGGGGCGTCTCCCTGCAGGGGTATGGGTCTAGAGATGGAGCCCCTTGACTCTCTTAACTATAATTATTACTTCAGACGTTTGTCAGACTCTGCACTAGACAGCGAGCCCTCCACCCCAGTAAGGGGTCCCCCTCTGCTGGGTATGGAAAGGGTTTTCATTGAGATTGAAGACGTGGAGAGGGATGCCCTACTGGAGGACGAGGGTTTCCCCATGGCCCATTTAGCCCTGCCTGGCGAGGGCACGGCAGCTCAGACGTGTGGGCGCCTTGACCCCCTGGAGGACATGAGACTGAGGCTCGAGTTCAGCACTTTGGAGGAAGAGGATGAGGAGGAGGCCAAGAAAGAGGAAGCTGAGATGGCGGCGCTGGCTCAAACACCTGGAAATTCAGATGGGAAGAAGGCCGGGGAGGAAGGCGAGAGGACGGAGGAAAGCCGGTTAGGCCTAGCCAACCTGAACACCAACAACAGCAACCGCTTAGCTGCCAAGCGCAGCTGCCCTGCAGCTTTTGACGTGAGTTGGGAAAATATGGCTTTTAACTGTGGTTTTTAACTTTTTATCCATGTGAACATTTTAAAATATCATGTCAAAAGCATATGTACTGTTAACTTAGCATTTTACATATACTGCATGCTACTGACCATATACTGTGTTCTGTTCCAATGTTACTCCATTTAGGACAGTGCTAGCACAGGAAACCCTTTAAAAGTGAAGCCTTCCTATCAGTCCTGTAAAGACTGCCTGCGTCTACCACAAGGGCGGCGCTGTGACCGTCCAGCAGGAGGCCGTTCTCACCGCCTCAACCCTTCCCGCCACTGCACTGTCCCCACCATATGCATAGATCCGCCCGGGACAAATTTTGCCACTACGGCAGTTCTGCAATCGCTGCAGGCCCCTGCAGTTGTCCCTCTTAACTTGGTCCAGCCCTGTAGTCCTCTGTACCGCTGCGCCACATGCGGCCCTGGTGTCCCAGCTGTCCCACTAACCACCCGCCAGAAACTGGTCTCACCCATGAGCTGTGAGGAGACACCTACTGACCGCAGCTCAGTGGAGACGGAGGACATGGACGAACCACAGGGGGACGACGTTGGAGAACATATATCACGGGAGGGGGCAGGGGCCATCGCTGCAGCCACTGCTGAAGGTTTAAAATTACAACCCGGTGGAGCAGTGGAGCTCCAGCTGCAAATGCCAGGACTGGGGATAGAATTTGGTCTGGAACTAATGCGACAGAGGGCAGAGCGGCTTGAGAAGCTGCCAAGTTTGGCCATGGAGGGCCAGCTCCCTGTTGGGCCCCTGCCTTAGTACAGTGGCCCTAGCATGGATGAGATGGAGGAGGAGGCTTACCACTGCCTCCACCAGGTACACTATGATGGCTGTGGGCCTTTAGATGACTGTGGTGTCCTACCAGAAACGAAGCTCTGCTTTGACCTGTACTGTCATGTCCTGGCCTCATAGCTGCACTGTAACAAGCTGCAACAGCAGCTCTCGTCCTATCATCGTCTACTGGCATTAAGATCCAGATGAGGCTGTTTTGACCACATGCTAAAGGCTTGAATGCTTCTGACCAGATAAGGACTGAAGACTGTCCAGTGTCCCCCCCACTTGTCCCTCAGACCTGTCGGTCGGGTCTCTTCTGAGCCTGCCAGCCACACACCACATACTGGATCACTGCTCTTCCCCACAGCTCGGTGGCGATGAGTGTTATGCTGACATTTTACCCGCAACAGACAGGTTTGGCATATTCCTAAGACAGGAGACGGTGGTGGTTTCTAACTTTTGAGAAAGCTATAGCTAGCTCTTTGATATTGATGGAAAGAAAAAATAAACCCGCTTCTGTCAGTGTACTGTATGTTTCTCAATCCAACTCATCAACAGTATTCATGAAGGAGCTCAATGAATGTTTGCAGTTGAGCCTGTTTGATTGCATTCAGTATCTCCTCATGTTACCGCTGATGACTGAATCCTCACTCATACCTTCACTTATATTTTCCCTGCTGCAGCTGCTTTTGCATCGCCAGAGGGCATTTCACGTGAAAGCATAATAATTTTTTAAAAGGATGTGAGCATATGTGAGCCTTTTTATGCCTCTTTGTAAAGCATCGTACCTCAGACCACAAGCATCTCGGGACTGTTTTGGTCAAAGACTGTTTTGTTGTCTGCTCAGTGGCTGGTTCACCCCGACCTCCTCCATTAATGCAATCATGTACTTAAAGCGCTCACTTTAACCCACGCATGACTTTGCAGTATTAGGCAACATATCCTCCACATGCTTAAACAGAAAACATTCTACATGAGTTTTGAAAAACTGAAAAAGCTTTCAAATTTGTCAGTTTAAGTGACAACAAAAGACAAAATCGTTCATCAGGTGGATGATAAATTGATTGAATTGAACGTAACCCCTCGTCTCTTACTTAAAAGAATGACAAAGAAAAGAAAAAAAAACACTTTCAGTTGCTGGAAGACATTACATTCGTTCATTAAGATGTTAAGGAATATTCATAAGCCTAAATGTAAATTTATTTTTGATTCCTGATGTAACCAAAGCCATATCATGTTGCCAGGGCCAGTTAATCACCTTCATGATTTTAGACGGCAAAGAAGCTCAGAACAGTTCCCTTTGATATACTGTACATACTTTACTATACTGATCTTACCCAGCCTGCATCTGGGTAGTCATTTATCGTAGAGGCTCCCGTGGTAAATGTGGCTGACTCGGTTAACTTTTTTGGACACACGTTGAAAAAAAAAAAAACATAGGCTACCTTTCCCTAAACACACAAACATTTGCAAAGGCACACTAATCATGTATGAATTTAGCACTTGAGCACAACTCTAGTATCCATTTACACAGACATATTTCAGTAGCTATGTTTAATCAAATTAATTTGAGAACACTAAAGAAGAAAAAATGATGAATGAAATCTGCGGTAAGCTTCAAAGAAGTAGTCAACTGACCAAATAATTTAATAATAATAGTTTATTTGATCTAATAATGACGGTTGCAGTCAACAGCAGATGCTGCTGTAAAATGTTTTGATAATTTACAGTTTATGTGAAATAAAACTCCAGGTGTTATTATTCTTTCAAATGACCATATTAAATATTTCTATTTACAGTGTCAAAATAAGAAATTCTATTCCCAATTTCTAATACTAGATACCCTTTGTTTAAATATAGAATAAGTATCCTATCAAGAAAAACTCAGCTCTTATCCCAACAAACTTTTTTTATTTGTTTTTTAGACTTTTCATTTCGTACATGTTCAGAGAGCTTGAGGCATGTTTTGTTCAAATTGTGCCACCAATCCAAAGTTGCTGTGCCCCAAGGTGTCACTCTGCAAGTTCTTCTGTTTGGTTGATGTTGTGTTCTTACTGTTTTTGGCACGCTGGGTGTGCTAGAATGGTACTGAATGATGCCTGTTTGTATGCAGGAAAAGCACATGCAAATGTTATTATTGTGTTGAACGATCTGAGTGCTTCAGAAGAAATGAAAAACTGTGCAAGGAATGAATGCAAATTATTTAATCATCTTGAACCATGAGGTTATTGTAGATTTTTTTGTAGATTTTGCTTTTCTTTAGTTAGATCAGTAGAAACAAGCAAACAAAAAACAATGCATCCTCTGTTCCTCCTCCTCCTTCCTTAACTGGACCCCGGAGAGTTGCAGGTTTGCTCCACTAGTTAGATTTAAATAATTTGGTTTTGCTTTTAACCTGTTCTTCCCCTCACATGGCCACATGGAGCATAATGTAACATAAGGCACTTACACAAGCATCTGATACTGCACACATTCAATGTAGAAGCAGTTCAAAGTGAAAAAGGTACAATTATTATAAAGTTGTTATTAATAATAAACTTTGCAGCTCTAAGAATTAAGAACTGTTACAAAGTAGCAAGCTAGCTAAAGGCTGTGAAAGACAGATTTAAGTAATAGTTTAAACTTTGGGAAATATACATATGCTTTGTTGCGGAGAGTGAGAAGATCTCAGTTGAGTTAACTTAACTCAGCAGACTAGAAACTGAGAAACAGCTGGTTTGGCTCTTTCCAAAAAGTAACAAAATCCCCCTACCAGCCCCTCTAAATCTCTTTCTATAACTATTAACACTTTATATCTTATTTGTTTGATTTGCATTTGGTGAACAGGGATCCAAAAAACTAAATTTTTAACTGTGATCATTAGAGGTGCTATTAGGCGGACTTCCTTTCACCTTCAGACATGGCTAGCTGTCTTTATACTAGTCTTTATGCTACGCTAAGCTTAATGTCTGCTGGCTGTAGCTTCATATTTACTGACAGACATGAGAAGTGGTATCGATCTTGTAATCTAACTCTCAGCAAGGAAGCAAATAAGCGTATTTCCCAAAAGTGTTGAACTCTTCCTTTAATATTTTATTAATATGACTCCAACTCAAGCCAGTTGTTCTCAGTATGATCTCATGGGCCTCGGTGTGTGATGTTACAAGCACTAAATCCTTCTATTTGTGTTCCCAGACCATAGCACGACGTTCGGTTGTTTTCTTCATTGTTTTGAATTAGTTCTTGTATTTAAGTGCCTTAACCTTGGCCTTAGCTCTATCATAAAGCATCACAGGCATTGCAAAGTTTCTGTGAGTGTTGATGGTCTGGTGTTTTTTGTACATTACTCACCCTCTCTCCCAATAATAACCATGCTCCTTGCAATGTATAACTCTGCACATAATATAATGTATGCAAACACACACACACACAAGCTCATGCACAGCAGCCTCCTCCACCCCAATACACACATACTTGATGGACTTCCATTTATTAATAGCCTATAATAATATTGTATTTGTTTGATATTGTTGAAACTTGTGGTACACTGTATTGGTTCAATAGCTGGCTGAAGAACCTTACCTGCTGGAATGAGAACTATCATTTACATTAAAACATTAGATAGGATTAATTTAAGTCTTTGAAAATTTACCAGTCTGTATATATTTTTCTCTACAATTTGCTATCGAGTACATTAGCTTGCAAATGTGGCCAATATTAAGAAAAGAACTGATAATGCTACTGTGTATTGAGAAGTACTCATAATTAAGTTCTCGTGTTTGTACCACAGCAAAAAAAATGACTTTGGGCCGCATCTCTAATTTAGGCAAATGTCTTCGGGCTCTATTAAAAAATGGCAATGACTGAATTTTTTTATTGCATTATTCCCAGGCAGCAGGCATCAAACTGACAATCCTACTTTAGAGCCAGACATTGAGACTTTGCGAGAAAGGATATTAAGACATATTGTAAGTTAAAAGGGGGATCCAGGCATTTATAGAGTGTATTCATAGAGCACAAGTCTGCCCCAAAGCATGCAAGGTTGAGACAAGTGGAAAAATGTAGAACATGAAAAACATACCTGGGAGTAAGATTTTGTTACGTTCATTGTTTTTTTGTTAACTTTTGTGTACTGTACTGTACATTGCCAATGTTCATGTGTAATGCACTTTTTTTTACATTTTGTTAAGATGATGTCCAGTCTAATGTTTATCATGGAAATAAACCATTTCCGCTGCATAATCTGTTTATTCAGTTAAGTCGTTGCGGTGGCATCCAGCTCTGCAATTATCACACACTGTTTTCATTGTATTAACACATTTTCACACATTAAGATTCCCTGTTAAATCTTTACTGTGTCTGAAAAAAACTGTACTTTTTAAACAAACCTTTATTGCAATGTACTGCATACCTTTGATCACCACTTGCTCTTTTAGTCAAATGGACAGGGCAGGGAGCACTCTTATTGAGTTAGTCAAATGAAGTCAGTCTGACATCATGGGGCAGGTGACAGCTGAAGGAGAAGATCTCCCAGAAAGACCAAAGTCCAACAGGACGACAGGCAGGCAGAGCGTCAGTTTTAAACATCAGCCTCGGTAAGTATCTATCTTTATATCTGTGATAATGTTATGATTTTATACAGTTTATTAGATCACTTCCAAAACTGCAGACAATGAAGTCATTTGAGGGGATGTATCAATAAGAATAGTACTGATTGTAATGGTAAATGCTACATTAACAACAGGAAGAGAAGTTAAGTGTTAAATACACAGCTTAAAGTTACCAGTTTCTACCTCAATAACAAGATTTTTTCGCTTATGGTGTCCAAAAGTGCCATACCTGTATTGTATAAGATGATACTTTACACTCCTGTGGTTATGTATGTTAAACTACGTTTTTCAAGCCACAGAAATAGCTCATTATATGCTGGTACATTGCAAAAATCCAGTGTGCCACCTTAAAGTAGCAGCACATTTATCTTTTCATAACCCCAAGTCCTGCCTTACAGAATGCTGGGAAAATTTTACTGTCAAACTAGATCATGTGTCAGGATATCATCCCGTCGCATTTGAATTTGAGCTTATTACATGTCATACACATAATGTGCTAAAGGAAAGGCGCAGTATTCTTCTGATGGGGGAAAAACAAAACCTATTCTGGGACTGAGCTAATAGTTTGTGTACTCAAAGTCACAAGTCTCTTATAAACTGTGTGCTTGATATTGGAAGCATGAGAGACACAAGAATGGGAAATGGAAAGAGAGATATGAGGGAGGGAGTTTCACAAGCCGATGTCACAGATGCCTCCCACTGTTGCCATCATAACACATCCATCCCAAAATAACACTTCAGACACACCAAACCTGCAAGCACACTCATCGGTCAAGTTGCTGGATTGTTGGGAGTACGTTATACCAGAAAACCAGAGCTACAGTTTAACAATGTCAGCCGGTTAAAGATGAAAGATGTAATTAAACTAAAGGAACCACATGAGGGACAGAGTAGTGCCAGGACGCACCAGGTACTGCTGATGTGTAAAGCAGGAGACAGCTGCATATCACTACAAGTCAAACACAGGAAATGTGAAAGAAAAGGGCTTTCCGCGAATCAAAACTCAACTCTGGACCAACTTAAAACCTCTTGATATTTATTAAAAGCTTTTCTGCTCATTCTAATGTGGTGTAGAGCAGTTTTTTCCAACCTTTTTTGTCAAAGGTACCCCCAAAGCCCTGTCAGATGGACTCAAGTACTTCATTGACACCACCTTACTGTGTATTTCAGCAGTTTATCCAGTAACTACTTTGTGCTAACTACTATAACTATTACAACTGTTTATATAAGTTTATATATATTTTCTTCTTTAACAATTTTTTTTCCAATAGCTATTTCAACCATTTATCACTCACTTTTAGTCAACCATCTATTAAGCTCTCTGCTTGTTTGCTAGTTTTCATGCATTCCCATTCTTGGTGTTCAGATGTTACAGCTGGCTCAATATGTGGATATATTTTAATATTCAAAATGTATTTTCTATTTTCTCAAATTAATTGAGCTACTCCACATTCTTTCCATTTTTTTCCCATTTTATTCCGGGGTTGGGAATCACTGGTGTAGAGCACAAGAACCATAATTTATAGATAAACAGGAGCCACGCTTCAAGGGGAATAGTTTAATTTACGTTCCACGGACACACGTGTTGGTTAAATAGACAGGCTTGAACAAAACAGAGTGTCACTCAACACCTCTCAGGCTTGAAATAGCTTAAGCAGCAGAGCGCATGATTGCAGATGCAGGGTGAAGAGGTTCACTCACCTCTCTTTCCTCACTCACCTTAGAGAGTATTAGCTTAGCATTCCTTCTGATACGTCAGGACGAACTTCAGTGTGTGCTCCTGCAAAACATACGTGGTGTATATTCGTGCATGTGTAGTTATTTGTTTGCGTGCTAAAAATACTCATTCCACAATTTTCACATGCCACTTTAAAGTCCGTTGAGCTGTTTTCCCTTTGTAATAATCTCTCTTCCACCATCCATCATGTCGGTTGTTAAAATCTGTCCTCATCCAGCCCCCGGACAAACAATTCAGTTCAGTCAAAGCACTTGTGACTCGAATCACGTATTCCAGGTGACCTTTCTGTAAACCCCTGTAACCAAAACAACCATAAACATTCATATAGTTTGAAGGGAGAGAGAGACACACACACCACAAACACGCCTTGTCTCCGAACCAGTAATTGACAGTGCATGATGCCTCACAATGTGCTGGCTCTGAAGGGACATGTTTATAGAATTAGTTATTAGACTCACAATTAATATAAAAGCAAGGCTTTGATGTAATTCAAGACTCATTAGTTTTACAGAGCATCTAAATGATTTTAAATGATTTATAGTTCATGTATTTGGCCGCATTTATTAGATCAAATATTTTGTATTATTTGACCTTGGCACCTGGCAGCTGACCTCTTATCTCACTTGTCTTGTTTCCTTTTTGGCCTCCTGACTCACTGGCAGCAGTCAGACCAGCTTTAATTATAGCCGCCACAGCATTCCTTCCCGACAGAATAGGGAGAGATAGATAGAGAAACCTTGGGGGGTGGGCAAATGTGAGCAGTATAGAAGAATATACAAAAATAGAGAAAGATTCAGGAGAGTTAAAAATAGACAGCAATGCCTGTTGTGTGATTTCATTTCATTAGGATGAGGAGGCAAGGCCATCCTCATTGCGCCATTGTGTGTTACTTATAAATCCACTGCTGTCTTGACATTTGTCTCTCTCAGACAGAACAACAGTCATGGGCCAGAAGCTGGAGAAGCTGTCAGAAAAGGATGAAGAGTCATTTGATAATTCAGATTGGTCTGAGCAAACTGCAGAGACAGGACCGTCGGAGACAGCAGAACAAGATGAGAGCAGAGATCAGGACGATGGCAGTTTTGCGACCCCTCAGAGTGTTGGTCGGATTAGTGGGATCAGTGTCAGCGGCCAGGCCACTGTGCGTGCGGGGGAGCTCACAGTCACTTCGGCACGTACAGACCCCCAAACTGGGCAGCCAATCAGGCCTCTAGGTCAGCGGGAGCACCCTCTGAACACCAGGGGAGAGTGGGTGGGTGGAGACAGGGAGAGCCGGAGTCTGACTCGGACTGCAGAGGAGTCAAAAACTGTCCTGAGCCCTAAGGAGACAAGACAAACTTTAAACAAAAAGCGAGGCTCTGAGAGCAAGGCTGTGGCCTCTACTGGGACTACAGCCATGGAGGAGCAGGGAAATGGGAAGAAGTCAGAACTCGGGCAAAACAAGTCGAGTCCTAGCACCCAAGCCAGGAGTTTAACAGCCTCATGCGACCCCACTAACGAGGAAGACTTTGTGGTGCTCGAGGAGGATGAGACTTGGATGTCATCAGATGGGAAAAATAACATCCCTTTTGACAACAGGATAAAATCAGATAATCTTCAAAGAAGAGTTGAGGAAAACACTTCTGCTAGCTACAGCGACAATTACCTTCTACAACCTTCCAGGAATGCCCCTCAAGAAAAGCCTATTGAGAAAACAAGCAGAAGAAAGTCTGACACACATTCAATCACGACTGACGGCGTGGAAGCAGATAGGAAGAGTTCACCCACGGCTTGCTCTGAGAGTGTAATGGGTCAACCTTTGGCTGAAGTGACAGGCAGCAGGTGTCGGCTAAAAGGAGTCAGTCGTGTTGGAGCTGCCTACACTGAGACAACTGGGAGAGGAAAAGCAGACATGCAAAATGTGGATGAACACAGCAAGGGGCCAGTTTCTACTGACATTAATAAGGAGCACCTGTCAAAACAAATCAACAGGGGATCGGGGAAAAGATTAAGAAAGACCACCGAAGACACGGTTGATGAGCCGGGTGGGAATTGGGAATGCTTGGAAAAGGCAGATTGTTCTTTAAGAGAATTGGAAAATCATGATAAGGAAAGCCACAAATCAGGATTTAGTGCAGAGAAAGCACAAGTGGGAGCGGATCAGTCCCATCAGAGCAGGTTTGCCGGTGCTGTCTCTAAAAGGGCTAAAGCGGGTACTCTTAGTTTGTGCACCAAAAAAGAGGACAGCCAACTGTTCTGCAAAGCGTCCGACTCTCCAAAGCCTCCTAGCTCTGAAATACTGCACGACAATCCCTCATTTTCATTGGAACAATGCGATTTAATCCCTTGTCCTCCCCTGCTAGGGAATGAAGGCAGTGACGGAGAGATACAGGTTGCGAGCTTAAAGAGAGAGAGCGAGCTTGTGTGTTTCTCTGCTGTCATCACCCCTCCACCTGTAACTCATCGTTTGCCTAAGAGAGACACATCAATGGCAACACAACTCGATACAAGCATGGTCAATTCAGAGATGGCGCCAGACGCGATGCCTGACTCGTGTGATTCTAAAGACGAGTCTGCGCCAAAAGAAAAGCCCAAAGTTAAAGGTCCACCTCCGCCTGTCCCCAAAAAACCTAAAAACCCATTCATAAAGCTCAAAACTGCACAATTAATGTCTACCGATGTGCAAAGGAGAGGCAAAGATCATCTGCGTTCTGAGGAGAGGGTCAAGAGGAGACATACTTTTCATTTTAACAAAGATCTTCCATGCAACGCTCCAACTAATCAGGACATGTGCTTGCTGTGGGACGAAAGGGGCACTTACACAGTGCCAACTAACAAACGGCCGCTGTCAGTTGACCTCACCCCTTGGGAACATCTTTCGCTTGGACACATGGACGATCGGTACGGAGATATGATCGACTTTGACTACTGTGTGTGTATGGCCAGACTGTCCCCAGAGGAAGAGCCACAAAACCTGGACATGTTGCAGAGGAGAGTATTCCTGGAGAGGCGATCAAGATTTAAAAGCTCACCTCCTCAGGTTGCGAAAAAGCCCCAAAATCCTTTTGCATCCACGGAGACTCTTCACATACCTGAGGTCACGTCAGACAATGAAATCCAAAGACCCAAACCTGTTCGTTCAGGGAAAAGAGAAATCTACCCTGAGCTCCAATCTGAAAGAGTCAGCGCCCAGGTCAGCAATGATAACCATGGTAGCTATGGTAACCGTAAAGATATAACTGATTACAGTGGTGACAGGGATGCAGGAAGTGGTGGTGAGGTGGGTTCGTACAAGCCTGTGGCGGAAATTATCAAAGAAACGAATCAAATGCAGAGACATCAGGGTCGGGTCAAATCTGAAGGGGCCAAAGCTCAGGTTCGGGTGGCAGAGCAGAGTCCGAGTGTCAAAGTGTCCCAGATGAAGAATGCCTTTGATGTCCCAAAGAAATCCAAAGAGAGACCACAAGAAGTTCAACCACCTCCAAAGAAAGGTAAGGGCTTTGTTAATGTTTGAGACATCAGTTCTGTGCTTGGTGGTTTATCAAAGCATTCATATGCAGAAATATAGCACATGTGTGTTATATTAGGATGAGAGGGTACTTTCCAAACTGCATACCACAGACGTCATGTGAAAACTCCTCAATTCTCCTTCTGCTTCAAGGATTCATGGTTTACTTTGGGTTAAAACACGTCTCAAGTCGTGTATGAAACCTATTAAAAAAGTAATTTGATGAACTCTAACAATGAGTGGTCACATTAATAATGCATTTTATAGTGAAATATTGACATTTGAAGATACAAAGTCATGTTTTTTACTTAAGACTGTGACCTTGTGAAACTACCTCAAATTAAAAAATACACAAAAACTTTGATTTAAAGGACTCACCAAACACTGCAGTTCCTCTCAGCTCTGAGCAGCTTTTTAGCCTCTTTTAGCTCTGTTCAGCAGTGTTTTGGCTCAGTGTCACTGCTCTCAGGTTGCTTTTTACAGCTAAACATCTGTGATAAGGAGTTCGGTCTCTATTTGAAAGTGTCCTGAGATAACTTCTGTTATGAATTGGCGCTATACAAATAAATTGAATTGAATTGAATTGAATTGATAAACCACCTGTATGCTACCTGCCCATCACATTACCTTCTTCCTGTCATTTAGTCCAATTTCATCCTCTCACCAATGACGATGCTTGGCTTTTGAATCTGGGTCCTGGTCTGTGTGCAGCTTGGACGTTCTCCCCGTGTTAACCACAGATTCCTCCCACACACAAATTTACTCCTAGGTGTAAATGAGAGTATTAATGTGTTGGTCTACATTTATAAACCCTGTGGCAGTCTTGGAAACTGTCCATGGTGTTTCCCCGCTGTGTGTCGATGTTCTTCTGGGATAAGCTCCAAACCCCCTTGACCTTTTTAGAGATAAGGAGAAAGAAGCAAATATATTTTTCTCCTGCTATATCTCCCATTCTTTCATTCATGATTTACAGATATGTTATTAACATTTCAGTCAAACAGCGTATTAACAATCATACTTCATCTAGATAAAGTGGTTCTGTGAGTAAGTAAAGTGTAGACCAACTCACAAGGTCAACAACGTATTATTGGACAAATCTAAAATCTATATTTATAAAGAAACATAAGCGGCTTCAGTGTAGTTTGACAAAAAATAACCCAACTCAAGGTCCATTTAGTTGCCGTTTCTGAAGCTTTTAGCTGTATTATCATGTTATTTATTACATTTGGTTCTTGACCTTGAAGAGTGGGTGATGTGCTGTAGTAAATTTTGTCAAACTACTATTTCCAAAGGTCAAGAATGACTTCTTTTTTCATGCTTGTTTTCACAATTATTGGGATTCTAAAAACATTCATTCTGAATGATCAAATCTGAGTTTGGCCTTTTTTAGCAAATTGAAGAAGAGCAGCTAATTAGATTGCATAGTCTCATCAATAAACAGTATTAAAATGTGAGACCCTTACATCCGTCCATCTTAGGCACCTTACAATAGTGAAACTGTGATA
>NW_023339774.1:11746665-11774653 GCF_004916995.1 Morone saxatilis | reverse complement strand
GATCATTACAATAGGTCAAACATTGGATATCATGTTTGGCCTTTCTCCACTAACTCTTTAAAAGAAACTCTTACACAATGTTTTACTTATGTTAGTCCGCTAGTTACACATTCAGATTAAGTCATTGTGGACTGAATTACGTCACATGCGTTGCATTACTTTTAAAGTCACTCTCCGGTTGTTGTGATCATGGTGAGTAGAGTGTGGATGAAATATGCAGCAAATCTAAAAGATTTTTTTTTACTTTCAACTGTTACAAATAGTCTTGATTAAGAGACAGAGACTGCTTAGTTTTCATGGAGCTGAAAAAGCTTGTGAGTGGAAATTGGGTTGGGATTGCTTTTTCGAAACTACCATTTCCATGGTCAAAAATTTCACTTCATGCACAACTTTTAAGCCAACACAGAACAGCTGTGGATGAAATTATAACAGCGTACATGCTAACAGATTCAGTGCTATAAAAACTGAATTGTTTTGTCAAACTACTATTTCCAAAGGTCAAGAATGAACTTTCTTTTTTCATGCTTGTTTCACAATAGTTGGGATTCTAAAAACATTCATTCTGATGATCAAATCTAGTTTGACCTTTTTTAGCAATTTGGAAGAAGAGACAGATAATTAGATTGCATTAGTTCGCATCAATAAACAGTATTAAAAATGTGAGACCCTTTACATCCGTCCATCTTAGGCACCTTACAATGAGTGAAACTGTTGAATAAACTCTGGTTGCTACATTTAATGACGCCTATGGAGTTCAAATCAGTGTTTAACATAAAAAGCAAACATAGGGAACAGCTGATTTCACTGAATACTTGTGATGGATGGGTGCATCACAGAATATAAGGGGGATGGGGGGGTTTCTTTATTGTGTTTAGACAGTGCAGGCTGGTCTGGGGTGAGGTGGGACAGAGGGGGGAGGGGAGGGACCCTGACACAAAAGATGCTACTGGCAATGAAAATCCACATTTTTGCACAGCTGAACAAAAACTAATTGATTCAGCAGATCTTCAAAAGACACGAGGAGGATGTAGTGAGACACACAGCTTTCCTGCAGCCCCCCCAACCCCCTAATTCACACCCTTGGGAAAATGAAATCTGACTTTTTTGCGTTTGCGCATGTGCCGTAGCCGGTCGTCAACGTATCCTATTGAATTTAATAACGATGAGAGTAGACGATTGCTAGTCTTCCGCAGGTGAGAAGCGGGCAGGAGATGCTCTATTTGTCAGCCGGCATCCTGAAATACCACTGGATTTGAAACAGTGCCTCCCGGACACATATTTGCATCCAGGAGGGGGGAATAAGAGCATAGCGGCTGAGCTTCTTTTTTTTTTTTGTGGAGACAAGGGATACTAGAGCAACGTCCTGCAGGATAAGGGCGCGCCTAAACTACCAGATTCATGTGTTGTGATTGATTACCCCCGTGCTTTACGAAAAAATCTTGCATAGATTTAGGAGGTAAGAAAGAAAAAAAAAAAAGTCTCTTTGCATTGTGCATATATATATTTTTATTTATTTTTTGCTGCATGTGCTGTGTGTGTCGGGGGGTGCTGAGCAGCATCCATTTAGCTCGCCGCATGGGTTTGAGAATGGGAGCAGCCTAAAAAACCTCGGGTGGAAATATCTGCACTTGCGTCAGCTGGCGGCGGTCCACCGCGGCTAACGGTTAGCAGCTAGGCTAGCTCGGCTAACTGAACTGATTGAAGAGTTTGGCTGCAAAACACAGTGGCAGGCTAGTGGAGTGATGGTTTTACTACGAGTGGACGTAGTACAACAACTCCCACGGCCACTACGTGTGATATTTTAAAGAAATGTTCTTTAAAAGACAACAACACTCCCACCGGGTCGCCTCCTCCCTGTTAGCGGTGGTTCAGCGGCTGTTGAGACGGGACCAGCCCCGGGAACAGCTGCCTCACTGCCCGGGCAGTGCGGCGGAACACCGGCTACGATTAGCGTCGTTACCGTGTTTTTTAAAAAGCATCCTTAATTATCTTACTCATCATACCTTATTTTATTACATATTTATTTAAACGTTACAGCAAAACACTATTAGAGGCGACAGTCACATCTGGGGCGTACTCGACCCGACCTCCTTGTTCCAGTAGCGTTAGCCAGCGCTGCTAACTCTTAGCTGAACCCTGTCACAATATTAACGACTTTATCTGATATTACAGGAGATATAGTTTAGAGTCTTTATTCTCCTGGTGTTTTGTAGTTCTGCGTGTTTTACATGGGGAAGGAGGAGGAGGAGGAGGAGGACACACCGAGGTTTGAGCTAACAGCCAGCTAACGTTAGCCAGCAACCATTGTTTAACGTTAGCACAGTGCAGCTGTTTCCACCTCGGTTGAGTACAGATCAGTCGGTATATTCAGCACAAACCTTAAAAGATGTAACATGGCGGTATTATTCTGAGCCTAGGTTGAGCTGGTAGTGATTGCATATTTGCTGGCACCCATTTAATGGCGTTGTGCAGAAAGGGAGGCCAGACTCCTGCAGGGCTTATCAGAGGAAGGTATCAAATTCTCTTTGAGCTTTCCACTCTTTGGGCAGTGATATCATAGCATTAGCCTGTAACTGCTGAAACAAGGCCTACACTGAGTGTCCACCATCATGGTGCTCAGCAATGTCCCAGTGCGTGGTGTGGTGTAGGGGCAGAGAGAGCAGCATGATGTTAATGTAAAGCATCCACTGAAAGCCTTTGCAGGGACTGAATCAGCTCTTTTTGTCAGATGCATATTTTGCAATGAGGGAAGCTGCTTCTTGAATGGTGCACTCACACTGGCTGAGGGAACACGCTGTTCTGGGCAGCCGTAAACTGTTAGTCCTCTGCTGTCCAGGCATCATGCAGCCCTGCAGCAACATCACCACTGTTACGGCTCTGTGAGACATTGTTCTACGAGCATTTGATGCATGAGAAGGGTTCACGTCTTGTAATCAACCTTGAAGCTCGTATCTCAGTCTCAGATGGTAGTAATTGTTATAGATCATAGTGCTTTTTGAAAGTACCGATACGCTGTATGTGCTGTGGGAAGAGGATACTGTCATCAAAATGAAAAAATGTTTTAAAAGTGACAAGATGTCTCTGAGAAAATGTCACGTGACATGTCCTCACATTGAACTGTAAGGACAGTTTAGATTTAGGCTGTTATGGTCATTGAAGTCATGTGATAAGTGACCATTTTTTACATTATTTTCTGCATCAGAAATCTCCATACAGTTGTCTAAATACCTACTTGACACCACAGTCTACCCATTAACCATGTAAGAATCATAAAGATGTCAATCAGTGACAATCTGTACACACCCACACCGCCCTGAGACAAGAGCTAATCAGACCTGTGTAGGTGTATAAATGGTGTTTGGGGCTTTAAGACTTCACTCTTATTTTAGCCAAATTCAGATTGTTGAGATTATTGTTTTTAGTGTTTATGTATTGTACCTGTCCTCAACATTATTATAATCAAGAATACAGAAGAACTACATTATTTACAGAAAACATTTATAAACAAAAACTGATACCATCACCTGACATTCAATTTAAAAAAATACATTTCCTCAACATCTTAAGTCTAAGCAACAAAGCTATTCTGAAATGCCAGCTTTAAACCAAAGATTACATTTGATGGTACTGATGGAAGTTTTGTTCAGTAGTTTGCAAAACTCAGGAAGATTAAGGAAGTTTCTTTATTAGATCAACAATTCATGTTCAAATCTTTTCACAATCTGGGACTGAATGTGAAGAAGCAGGTGGTTTACTGTGATGACAGACCTGTGGATAACTGGAGAAAAATCCTGCAGCCTGTGTAACGGCTCAGTATGTCGCTTCAGACTGGCAGCTTAATTACCTCCGTGAGACACTATATTTTCCACATAATTACACAGCAAAGCCTGTCACTAGAATGATGGAAAATCTCTCTCAGGTATCAAAAGTTTTTTGGGGGGTTTTTTGGAAGTACAATAGACGACGCTAAGACAAGTCAAGTTTTAGGAGAATTCCCATTGTGTTGAATTTTCACGTTTTGGTTGCGGATCAGGTCCAACCATTTCCGAAGTTGTCAAAATGCCAGCAGTAGAATTTGCAGTGAAAACAATTGTCTGCAAATGACGTCTCTTGAGGCTGGAAGCAGAAATGAGAGTCAAAGATGAAACGGTGAGAGGTGAACATGCTCGAGGGCGCACTGAGCCACAATGTGATCATTAAATGCGGATCAACAATTGAGATCTATTCCTGAATGGTGGAGCAGCAGCAGGCCGCCTGTGTTGCTCTGGTATGAGATGATAAAAATAAAACATCAGTGCGAACATTTCTCATAAATGCATCCATATCAGTAAACCCTAAAATGTGAGGTATCGTCCACACCAAAGCCTACCAGCACTTCTGTCTTACTTCAGCTTTGTTCTGTTTTGTGTTAGTTATGCAGGAATTGTTGCTATTCTTAATTAATTAAATTTCCTGTAGAAAGGTAAGAAAGGAAGTGGCTTGCTTTTTAAATAACATGAAAGTTGCCTGATTGTCTTTTTTTTTTTGCTCTATAACAGAAACTGCTTGGCTGCAGATTTGTGTCCTGCAGTAAGTTGCAGAAGTGAAGCTAATTTAACTTCATCAGGTAGCCGAAATAATTATGACCGGTAAAACTTTAAATGTCTGCTCTCGTCTAATTACAGTAAGTGGAGTACGTGCTCTCCAGTCTAAATGACATCCATAAAATGTTGAAATAGTACGCAGTAGAAAGAAATATCTAACTATCTACCCAGAGTGAACTGCCTCTGTTCAGAACCTAATTTACCAACATTAACAATTTAGCACACCTTTGGCTCTCTGTTCAGCCAGGCAGCAAAGCAAAATGTATGATTTCTTGAATTATACATTCACACAGGGACATAATGATTGATTTTTCTCATTATGTTTGTTTAATATCTGGTAGAATTGCGATTGACAATGCTTTACAGTTTCTCTCATCCCTCCTGCCTACTACTCAGTCTGAAAAATTACACTGAGATAAGGAGGTAAACACAGCTGGAGAAAAAAAAAGTGCCTCGTACAGTTTACCTCGTATATCTGCCAGTAGGTATGCACAAGGAACAAACTTAGTCACAGTTAATAAGCGTAATCTCAGATCAGACAAACTGGGCTGGCAGTAAACCAAACCAACCCCAAGGTTTCCTCAGAAATGCTCGATGCTGACAGACAGATGCTCAGATTTTATACCACCAGTCTCTATGTAGGGAGAAGTTGGCCACTTTCTGTACCGTTTATACTTTTTATAATATATTTAAAGGACTTTTAATTAGGCACACCCTGGGCCAACGCTCAAACGTACTACCTCCTGACTTATTTTCTCTCTGCAGATATGTTGCGGCGAGTTGTGCGACAGAGCAAGTTCCGCCATGTCTTTGGTCAGGCCGTGAGGAACGACCAGTGCTACGATGACATCCGCGTGTCCAGGGTCACATGGGACAGCTCCTTCTGTGCCGTCAACCCCAAATTTGTTGCCATCATCATAGATGCCAGCGGGGGAGGAGCCTTTCTTGTCCTTCCTCTACAAAAGGCGAGTGACGTTCCGCCACACCTTCAAAAATATCTTTTTAAAGGACGAGCCACGAGTTCGCATAAAGTATTCAAAAAATCTAAACATTTAAATAGTATGGGGTTTTTAAAGGTCCAAATAAAATGTCCCTCATTTACCTGTGATGTACTGTATATCACACTCAGTTCAGCTGACATGTAAAAGTCCTTCTCACATGATTTAAAGCAGCACTCTTCAGTTCTGGTCCTCAAGGTATGGTGTTCTTAAACTGTCAGGTAGGAATACATCACTGCGTTACACTGGCAGCTGCAGACCAACACTGGACACAGAGGGTGTAAAAGATACCCAGAGATACAAGGGCTGTACTGTCAGAGTATGCTGTATCATATTATAGCATTCAGAGCATGTAGCTAATCAATCCTATAGGCTTTTTCTCTGTCAGCAGACCTTCGGGACACTGCTGCTGTGACCCCGTCCAGCCGTCCCCTGAGGCTCATATCTATAGTAAAAACCATAGATAATCAATGCCTGATAGTAAAGGCATCCAATCTGTATCCTGTTACAGTTGGCTCATTGAACACATGATAGTCACAGAGGGGTGGGTGCTGCTGTGCCATTGTTATAGGCCACTGAGTTAATTAATGTTTTCTAGGCCTGCAGAATTAATGGAAATATTATCGAAATCACACTGGGTAAAATGTGTGACAAAATAGCAGATAAAGATCAAGAAAACATGTTTGTTTGGGACAAATGTCACACAATCATAATTTTATCCTTCTTTTTAGTTAAAATAAAAATAAATTCCCACAAATCACATCGCAATCGCGATATCTGTCAAAATAATAATAATAATAATTCTATTTATTTATTTCTAATTTTTTACCATATCATGCATCCCTAATGTTTTCATTGTATAGTGGCCTGTTTCTAGAGAGGTTGCTATACAGTAAATATCCAGGTAGAAATCACAGATGTCCATCCATGATGACAATGGTCATAATAATACCAGTCCTGTGTGTCCTCACAGAGAAATAATGTGCAATGATCAAACTTCTGCATGACACTATAAATTACTTTCAGTTGAGTTTAATTGTTTAAAAATGTGTAATTATTATTTAAGCTCTCAGTGTCAATTGCTCATTTTTATAGCGTGACAACGTGTGTGTGATAAAGTTACAATGTGATGTTCACAGAAGAGCCATAAAGTGTCTTGTAGTCATGCAAAGGAGTGAATATAACTTCTACAGAACACAGGATAGTTAAATAAGGCATGTTCGTCCGTCATTTTCCTATCTGTATATAGATATATAGATATCAGTTTACAGAACGTTATTGCTCTTCAGCAGCTCACACTCTTTAACCCCTTTGTAACAAACGTTGTCTTCTGTCTCACAGACTGGCCGTATAGACAAGGTCTACCCTACAGTATGTGGTCACACGGGCCCAGTGTTGGACATCGACTGGTGTCCTCATAATGACCATGTCATTGCTAGTGGCTCTGAGGACTGCACGGTCATGGTAAGGACACTGTTGAAGGATCACATGAGCTTTGAGTGTTTTTCCTGGTTTATTATGTTTGTGTTTTAAGAGAGTAGCAATCTTAACTTAAATAATAAAGTAAAAAAGCCTGATTGTACGTCTAGAACATGTATCAGTCGGCCTAAAAAATGTGATTTTTGATTAATAATAATAGTGTTAATGAAACTACTGTTGGTTGCAGTTAAAACGTGTGTTTGATTTCTAGAGAGATTTTAAGTTATTTGTATGCAAAAATCAATCAACTCTAAAAAAAACATTTGTTTGGTATTTCTTATATTTTTTTGAAGCATGATCCGATGGAAGGGACAATCCATTATGTGTTGACAAAATTGAAAGGTGAAGGTGAATATGGGGAAGGGGTAAACAATAGGATAACAATATAACATATAATAAACTGTAATCTGATTTTTGGAGCTTCTACAGTAATATTAAATATCTGTTGAATTCAATATATTTTCAGTACTTCCTGAGACCCTTTAGTTTTCCTGTACACACACTGTCAAACCCGACACATCCAGTAAAACAAAGTAGTGCTGTCTGTGTTTTGTTGTACAGAATATGAATATAATCAGCATTAACACATAGCCTTAAACTACTGTACTCCTGTAGTCTACTCTTCAGTGTCAGTACTGTAGCTCCCAATGTTCTGTGTCTGGTATGTAACCGTCTTTCTGTCTGATTCAGGTGTGGCAGATCCCCGAGAACGGGCTGGAGAATCCCCTTTCAGAGCCTGTGGTTGTGTTAGAGGGCCACTCTAAGAGGGTCGGCATCGTGTCCTGGCATCCCACCGCTCGCAACGTTCTCCTCAGTGCAGGTAACCTTTAACTGAGGCATGTGATTTCCCCCTCCCACCTCGTGCCCTCAAACTGAAGTATCTGTTTAGATAATTGTCTGCCATTTGTCCACTGTGCACAGCTGAACTCCAAATCTGACCAGTTATGTGACAGATCGCCTTCGGTCAAGTTGCTTTGTGTGACGTAAAGTGCTTAAAATAAACTTGGACGCAGAGGTGTGTGTATTCAGGCTGTGCCGCATGTGTCCATTTTAGGGTGCGACAACCAGATCGTCATTTGGAACGTGGCCACGGGAGAGGCCATGATCAACCTGGAGGACATGCACCCCGATGTTATCTTTAGTGTCAGCTGGAGCCGCAATGGCAGCCTACTCTGCACCGCCTGCAAGGACAAGAAGGTCCGCGTCATCGACCCCCGTAAAAAAAAGATTGTGGCGGTAAGTGGAAACCCTGCAGGGGGATTTGGAGCTAGGATGCCTCACATGTGGAGTAATGTTTTCCCAGAATCACCCACCAAAGCCTACAAACATGGCGGCCCAATCTGACAAGTGTGTTTCTGTTTTTCAGGAGAAGGACAAAGCTCACGAGGGAGCCCGACCAATGAGAGCAATCTTTTTAGCAGACGGAAACATTTTCACCACTGGATTTAGCCGCATGAGTGAGCGCCAGCTAGCCCTGTGGAAAACTGTACGTCACCGGAGTGAATCTCATTTAATCCCGAACACACTGATACATCACATAAACACGGCTGTTTATATGAGACTTGACTGAACCTCGTGCAGTACCTGCCCATGATACAAGTCCAAATATTGTCAGGGGTTTAAACCAGTTTCTCCTGTGCTGCCTGAACGTGGAGGATTATTTTTATCACATCAAACCTTAATTGTCATTACACCATAGCTCCAGTTGGGGGCGTTACATTCAAAGGCTTACACTAACAGTGATTTTACTTCATACATCATTTTGGATGTATGATTTGTTCATTATTGGCTAATTGGTGAGATATATGCCATGCATTGAGCGCAGGAGCCACTAATACATACATACTATTGAACTGAAATCATGGGCAGTAAATTATACAACTCAAGGGTCTTCCACACTTTAGTATCCCTCCAAATACTGAGTTTTGTGTTTCCAGGAAAACATGGATGAGCCGATATGTGTTCAAGAAATGGACTCGAGTAACGGAGTTCTGCTGCCCTTCTATGACCCCGACACCAGTGTAGTTTACCTGTGCGGAAAGGTGAGCAGCCTTGTAAAGACTTTTTAAAACGTTTTGTTTCGCATTTGTAATAATTTGATTCATAAACTGACTTTGAGCTGCGACTATGTGTCCTCAGGGTGACAGCAGCATTCGGTACTTTGAGATCACTGATGAGGCGCCGTTTGTTCACTACCTCAACACCTTTTCCACCAAGGAGCCCCAGAGAGGCATGGGATACATGCCCAAAAGAGGCCTGGATGTCAACAAATGTGAAATCGCAAGGTACTGCAGCCACTGTTGTTTTTTTTTTACTTTGGTTCAGGTATTTTGTGAGCTAACATACAGCATAAGGCTCGTCATTTTTGATTTCTATAGAATCTGTCTGAAAAATACCCAGAATTTGTTTATTATTTTCTTTATTGATTAATGTACCGATTGTTTCTCAATTCATTGTTTGTTCGATATAATCAGTCAGAAAATAGCGAACCATTTTCCAAAACCCAGGTAACATTTAAATGTCATGTTTTGTCCGACCAACCGTTCAAAACCCGAAGATATTCAGTTCATAAAAGATAAAATATTCACATTTTATAAGCAGGAACCAGATAATTTTCAGCATTTTGCTTAAAAAAGGAAATACGATGAATCTATTATCAAAATTGTTTTTGATTGGGCTTGATTGCCTTTGCTGTGCGTCATCCCCTCTCTCTTTCTCTCCCTCCTTTTCCTGTCACTCTTCAGCTGTCACTATCAATTAAAGGCAATAAAAGCCACCCAAAAATTGTTTTTGCTTAATATTCTGTCAATCATCTAATTGATTAATCAACAGATTGTTTCAGCTCTAGATCTCACTATAGTCTTCTGTAAACAAGTTATTTTTACTGTAATAGAAGAGATATAGATACAAGATAGGGAAAACTTCTGTGTGTGGGACAGACTTTTAAACTGGTAAAAGGTTTTACAATCTGATTTTATATGTTTGTTATACGATTATCATTCATTTTTGAAATTATTTAAAACAAAAATTATTATAAGTATTGTTATTGTTGTCTCTGAGTGTCTGTTTCTCTATATTTTTCAGTTAACAGTGTTGCTGTGTATGATATTAATCATACAATATTAATCTTCTCTGTAGGTTTTACAAATTACATGAGAGAAAGTGTGAACCAATCATCATGACAGTCCCACGTAAGGTAAGTCTGTTTTTCTGTCAAGTAATAAATATGCTGTTCTTTCAGTGCTGCTATAGTGTCTCCTCCTCCCCCCATGACATTTCCTGTGTCCTCTCCACCCGCCCAGTCGGATCTGTTCCAGGACGACCTGTATCCCGACACTGCCGGCCCCGATCCCGCCCTGGAGGCAGAGGAGTGGTTCGCAGGGAAGAACGGAGGCCCAATCCTGATCGCACTCAAAGATGGCTACGTCTCCACGAAGACCCGGGATCTGAAAGTGGTTAAGACGAACGTCCTGGAAACCAAGCCAGCCACAAAAGCAGAACACATCTCAACTGTCCAGAAGCATGTTTCTCCACAGCCCTCAGTAGTGAGTGTGAATGTATAAACATGTCATGTCTCAGAATCATGTTTCCTTTTACTGTAGATTTTATTTTTGTTTCTTATTGTTCTGTAAGAACCTAATAAGTTTCCTTTCAGAAACAACTGTAGCACTATTCAAACTTGCACACAGCATTTTCTGCTGACATTTAAACTGCCCCGTTCACAGTAATTATTATGGTTGGAACAATTCACAAAAGTTATGGATCAGCACATACTTTGGTATTTGGGTCACAATTCAGCAAGGGGAAATGTTAACTGCTGGAGGGCTTCAGTGCCTGTAAAATCGCTGCTCATTTTGCCAGGAAATCTCATTTTGAAGTAGATAAGATACAGTAATTATCACCCACAAAGGCTACTCCTCTTAAGAGTCAAATGAGAGGTATGAAGAACTTGATCAAGCTAACTTTTTTTTTTTTAACCAGAAAATGGAAGATAAACTGGAAGAGGTACTCCGAGAGTTCAAGTCACTCAGGGACCGCGTCATCCTCCAAGACCGTCGAATCGCCAGACTGGAAGAGCAGGTTGCCAAGGTGGCCATGTAAAGACGCGGGCCCCTTCCCAGGACTGCTCGTTGATTCGGAGAGAATCGAATGGACGGAGTCCGCCACCGGCCAAATTCTCAAAAGATTCGGCTTCATTGAGCTTGACGTCGTCCCCCGCGATGAGACCAAGCCTACATTCCAAGATTAACTTTATTGTTTTTCTTCATCAAGTCTCACACTTTGCCCTGACTCACACACACAGAGAAAAGGAAGAACTCTCGCAGCTCATGTACACATTTGAAGAAAAGACATTTTTGTTGAAGGAAAAGTCTTAATTTTGTTTTTGTTTTGTTTTTTTCAAATTGTGGTAAAACATTCTCATGTGAAGTTTGTACTTACTACTCAAAAAACTGTATGTAGCATCAGTATTTCCATTGTTATTTTTTTGTGTTGCCAAATATGAATCGTGTGTGGTTTCATGCACTGCTTTTACATTGTTTTCCCTCCTGTTGTACATTCCAGTAACAACCTGGTAGATTGATTTAGTCAAGCTGGATTTTTTAAATAATCAATAGCTGTTGAACCCTTTTTCCTCCCACCAGTTTGCTCATTGATAACCATCAGATTTATGAATGTGGAAGAATTCCTGGATTCTTCTTTTTGTTCCTGTTCTTCTGGGCTTGAAATTTAACATTTGGTTTTATTGGGGAGGGGTGGGCGGGGTGGGGTTGCATCTCTCTGGTGTAAATGTTGTGCAAATGTAGTGGTGCCTCTTGTCACTGTTAAGGGTCAAACTTAAGTCACCCTCTCCAGTGCATATTTGGTGTTGGGAAGGGACCACTCACCCAGCTTGTGTTTCACCGAACCCAGTGAACAAAAACAGTTCTGTGCACATAATAAAGATTTTACACATGAAAACCTGTATTTTTTTCCCCCTTTCTTTATATTGTTTTGGCTTCTATCAACCTTTATCCCAGCAGAGCTCTTTGTGTGTCATTGGGAGCATTATATTAATTCAATTTCACTTCTGCTATCAGATGTGGATATGAAATCTCAGCCAGTGGAGTAAAACATAACGGTTTCTGTCTCCTGCGGATGTGCTATATATCTGAGCGACTTTTATCAGTCAGCATGTTGTGCCAAGAAAGAGATCTGATGACTGCTGAACAGTGGAGGACTAACATTTACTCAAAATACCTCAAAAAGGGTACTTGGGGTTTTCCATTTTAGGCCACTTTATACTTCTAAAATTCTAACTATTCCACTACATTTATTTGATAGTTGTAGTCAATACTTGCTAGTGTGCACATTATTATTTCCATACAAACTTCTGAAAATACAGAACATATGATCTTTATGAGCACATCTGGGATGGCAGTTATTGATGATTAAAGAAGAAACATGGAAGCACTCAATGAAAGGCTGTAACTAACCATTTTACTGATTAATCTGCAGACTATTCTCTTGATTAACTGGGTAAAAATGTGAAAATAGTGGAAAAAAAATGTCCATGACTGACAACCCAAGCTCTCTCTACCATCAAGACAAATAAAAGCAGCAAATATTCACTCTGGAGAAGTTGGAACTTCCAAAATGCCTTAAACAACTGATCATTAAATCATTAATTGTTGCTGATTCATTTTCTATCGACTGATCAATGAATCCACTAATTGTTTCGGTTCTACCTCAACCTCAGTCACAACCTCTACCAAAGCCTACAACCTGCTTCAATTAGCTGCTACTTCTTCTCCAGCCTGACGGTGGTGCTAACACAGCAGTCCTTAAAATGATCATCAGTGGCTCCTCTGCTATTCTGACTGTTTTTGTTTTGTTTTTACATGAAGGGAATTTCCTCCTCACTATCTATGAAGTATAGGATAATTGTATCTCTTTGCACCTCAAACTCTTATTTAAATTAAAATCTAAATGTGTACTTGAGTACAGTACTTCAATAACTACTCTTCCACCACTGGGGAGAGCCAGGCAATGACCCTCAGTGCACTACATAACAGTGCTGAACCATGATAATCTTCAACTATCATACATAGCTGGTATTATTCCTAATATTGCCAACTTGGCCCCACCTAATTCTGTGTTGTCTTGCAAAAAATTTACTAAATTATCTAAAGACAGAACAGGAAGAACTTTCACATGATGGACAATCAGGCAGTAGCATTGCAGTACTATCAATAAATCAAATGTACTTAAGGGCTGTTAGACATATTCCTAGAAAAGTACTGAGGGACATCTGTGACTTACAGCAATACTTATTGATGTCATCAGATCAGCAAATATAGAGCAGAGCAGCAACACTGTCCTTCCTGTGTCAAAGTAATTTCCGAATATATTAATGTATTTATTGTCATACTCAGTCTGAGCCCATTCAGTACTGTGTGTGTGTTTGTTTTCACAGCATGGCAACGTTCAAAACACACAGAAAAATAAGTTTATCTTTGTATCATCTTTTTTTCAACACTTTTTTAAAACCATATATCAGTATGACTCAACAGTACAGGAAATGGTTTCCACACAAGAAGATCATTTCTGTTTCCACACAGGGTACAAATGTGTCAGTCGAAGCTTTGAATTGCTTTTAACGCAGGCACACCAAATAAGACATCAAACCGCCATACTTCAAACCCAGTGATTGCATGGACTTTCTGATTGATTACTTGTTTTTTAGCTTATTTTATTTCTGGGTGTGATACACTTGTCCTCGTGTAGCTGATCTTTCATCACTGTGGTCTGCTATCAGTGCCTTGAAGTTCCTGAGTTACAGCTTTTTTACTCACAGGACACACAGCTATAAATCGTAAACAAAAGTGTGATCAGACGTGGACGTACGAGAAACATCTCATTACAGAACTGAGTACTTCCTGCTACTTCATATAAAGTAGCACTCAGAACATCAGGACATACGGAGCAAACATGCTCTGGCACAAAGCAGCACCTGAGCTCTTCTTGACTTTCCATCAATGAGGTAAGACACATCTCCTGCCAATTAATATATATAGGATCTTCAAATATGGCACCTGAGTTGATGTAGAAGCTTCAGACGGAGTTTACTTCCTTTTTGATGCAAACTAAAGCTGTTGGTTTCTAAGGGAAGTGTTTGTTCTTATCTGAAAGTGTTATAGTACAGGTTTCAAAAAAAAAAAGTGTGAACATTTCCTGTTTCTTCTGTAAAGCAGTGCTATAGTCGGTGCTCCGAGGATGTTCACCCAGAGAGACTGAAATGAGCTGAACTCAACAATCATATATTTATCCTCACATGCACCACGTCCGCTTCACCAGCAGCAAGGTAAGACACTGACAGATGCCTCTGAGGACACGTTTAAAACCTTTGTTCTGGTTAAATGTCGCTGGTTTTGGGGGTCCTCTGTTTCCTTTTATGCAACGTGTTAGACAAAGTTAACTTCCTGCCCTCTAGAAATGTTATTTACTATTAGAATTTGTGTCACAAAGGAAGTTGATTTATCTATGTTGTGTACTTCCTTACTAACTCTGGACCCTTTGTTGCAGAAAATATAGAAAAATGAACATTCTTTCTGCTTGTATAAACTAGACAGATTTACTTAAAAATGCAGTAGTTCTGTTTTTTTCTGTGAAAATGTAGCAATGGGTGTGGTGAAAGCCACATGACCATTTCATCATAAGATGCCACTTGACACACGACACATGGCCTGACAAGATTTTTCCTTGTGTTTGTTTCTTTTTACTACAACATCTATAACTCTTTAATAGTGTTGTAATGAATTTGAATCTTTCCTGTCATTTCAGGTCTTTGGAACAACAATGATGCTGCTCAGCATGAATACGTATCTGGCTCTGCTATGGGGAATGTTTGTTTTGTTATCTACGGAGTCCATGAGTGCTTCCATACCAGTAACCAGCAGAATTAACACAACCCCTGAACCCAACATGACAACAAAGCAGCTGTCGTCAATCAGTGCACACGTGGTTCATAAAGAAACAGAGACGCAACCTGCGACCCGGCAGCCAACTCACAAACCTGCAGAAGCTTCTGCAACAGCAAACACAGTTTCCCCCCTGACACCCACAATAGAAACGGAAGAGGCCACTGTCACTGAGAGCTCAAATGACATCACAGCTGATTTGGTTGCCATGAACACTGCAGCAGAAACTACAAACAGCTCACGTCCACGACTGCTTGATATCTCCACAGCAGTGAGCACAGCTGCAGGTGAACCTTCCCTTAGCACGACGATCTCAGAAACAGCAAAACCTACAGAGGGTCAGTTGCATCAGCAATCACCCACCACTCCGACTGACATGAATTCTTCCTCTGCAGGGACCTCTGCAGTGTCTTTATCAACAGAGACTGTGTCTTTGCCGCAGCCTACATCCACTAAGCCTGAAGTTACATTTGAGGTATCTTCAGCGACCTCTCCTGCTTCTACTCAGACTCCAGTCTTCATCAAGAACCTCAGCCGTTCTTCAGCTATAACTACAACTACAATGACAGAGAACCCCTCCTCTGAGGCAGCACCTGTGTTTGACTCCACTTCCATGCCTTTCACAGTCAGTGAGACCACCACCAGCACTGAGCTTTCATCGACGTCTCAGCCCATGTCTGTGATGAGAACCCACATATCCACATCAGCGAACCCCGCCTCTGAGGCAGCGCCTGTGTCTGACTCCACTTCCATACCTCTCACAGTGAGTGAGACCACAACCAGCACTGAGCTTTCATCGATGTCTCAGCCTGTTTCTGTAACAAGAACCCACGTTGCCACTTCAGATGTTACTGACACAAGCTCTACCAGTGAGTCTCCCACTTTTTTGTTCTCAAACGATTCTGCCACCTCCACTGCTACTGCTGCCTCCACCAGCCCCCGCAGGGATCCTCATGCGCCCACAACGTCGCTGATCTCAACGAACAAATCAACTCTAGCAACTACAACAGCGCCTTGTGAAGCCTCAAAGAGCCCACTCGAGGTCCAACCCTGCTCCAGCCGGGGCGTGGTGAAGCACTGCCTTATCACCATCGCCGCCCTGGCTGGGTTGGCCACCGTCTTCATGGTTTCTACCATTGTCCTCTGCACCAAGCTGTCAGCAAGGAAGTACAAGGTCAAGAAGCCTTCACAGTCTACAGAGATGATATGCATCTCTGCCCTGCTGCCTGAGAGGAATCACACCTACACAAGACAACGCAACCCAGTGCCTAACGGAGTCCTGGTGATCCACCATGGGGGAGACAGTGATGAGGATGGAGGAGATAACCTCACTCTCAGCAGCTTCCTTCCAGAAAATGACCGCTATGTGTAGGCGGGATCCTTATTATTGTGAAGTACATGCATTCATCAGACCTCAGATTGGACTGATCTGTCTGATGTCAGTGATGTGGAAACAGTTGCTGTTTGAATAAACTCATACTTCCTCTTTGATGCTGGTGGTTTGGCTTCACTGCACGCCCTATTTCTGTTGAGGAAGAGACACAGAGACTGCACAAAAAATAAACAGTTACTGTGTATTTTCTGACTTTTTGAATAGTTTTACTTGCTCTCCACTAGAGACTTAAAGTCAGGATGAGGACAGTGATCAAAGATTTTTTTTTAAAAAACATCCTGAACTGAGCCCTGATGGTGTTTCACTTAGCAACAGGAGACAGGAAGGCTTGTTTCTTTGTTTGGATTACTCTCCTTCGCAGACACTGTTCAGTTTACAAGTGCTATTCTGGTAGCAGTGAGGCTTAACTGTATGAATGCTTGTAATTTGACTAATGGTAAACTTTATGTGACTCTGTTTGGGTGTTTGTGTAGAGATGGACTTTCTGTTCCCGGGATAATTTATTAATGTCTTATTTAACAGACTGATAACAGTTTATTTTACAGGTCTGTTATTGTCTAATAATTTCTCCCAACCTTTCTGGAAAGTACTATGTGATTTGGTAATCATTTTAGGGAACATGGTTCACACACTATTAGTTCAGTCAGTTGTGTTGAATTTCCTTAAAAGAAACTTCTCCATTAAAACCTAAGAAAAGATTCTTGGTTACACAAGCATAGCATTCAGTAACAATTGATTATTTGAACACATTCTGTATTTTTGCTTATTATTAGTGGCAACATCTATTTAAGGAGATTATTAGAAAATGATTAGACTTTATGGACCTGTAAAATAAGATTTTACTCCACCTAGTTTTTCTTGCTTGTTCCCTTCAACAGACATCTGTTCTCTCTGAAATTTTAAATAAAAATGTGTTCTGAGTAAAACAAATCAACTTTGCACTGTTCAACATAAGAGCTCAAGTGAAAGGGTTTTTTTTGTTCTACATCCTTATGTGTCTTTAAATAGTTAATAGTCATAATAAAACTGATCGCTCTGAACTAAGACAGTTCCATTATTTATGAAAGGCTTTATAAAAGGCTTTTCTTCTACCCTGGACTGGATTTCATATTCACTTCCCTTCCTGCATAAAGCAAACAGAGCCCTGAATGCTTATTAAGGCCATGAAACCATGTTTTTCTTCTCTTTTTTTTCACGTTCAGCAATGTGCAACCGAAACAGACACCAGTGACTATCAACAGAGCTGAGACAAATGTAAACCTGGATGATGCAGGACTTCATCTCATGCTTCTGATGACCATATAAAGCTAGACTTGTCTTGACTGATCACAAACACAGCAGACATGCCAAAAATGCATTCACACACACACACACACACACACACACACACACACAATGATTTGTAGGCTCACTCATACGTAGTCACACTCTCCCTAAAGTAGTCACACACACCGTGTGAGTTTAATTGCTTGCCTCTGGAGAAAAATCCCCCTTGTCTTGGCTGTTACGGGTGTTTTGTCCACACAGGAAACATTAACCTCTTCCTGCATTAGCTGGTCAATCTTACAAGCTGCTCTCTGACTCTTAGGCCTGCTGTTAGTCATCAGTGTCAGAGGCTGAGGTTACAGGAAGGGCCAGGCTGTCAATCAGAGGCTCCTTCTGCAGAAAGCACAGAAAAATATTTTTTAAAGAGAACTTAAGTTGTTGATGGTGATGTTCAGGGTTGGTTTGTGATGTTTTTATAGTCGTAAAGTATTCTTTCTTTTCCATCCTGCCAGCGTTGTCTTGGTCTTGCACATCCAGTTAGCCACACAGGAGAGTGAAGGGGAGGTCCCTGCCCCCACACCACATTATAAACTCCTACCTAACAAGAACAATCTGTGTGCAGGCTGGAGAGCTCAGACACTCTCGGGGAAACTGAAGGGGGAGGAGAACAGTGGAGAAGCAGAAGGAGGGATTTGTCCTCATGGTTAACGACATCTCTCTTTTTTTTTGCACTATCCAGACAAACCTCCAGCCTGAAATCTGAAACTGCAGAAGTGGCGTGGCTCACCGAGCATTTGCCACTCTTTTCTGTGCTCTCTCTCTCTCTCAGTTCACTTTTTCCAGACTGGTTGCACTCATCCTCCATCACAGGGGATTCCAACGGAAAAACACTTCTGCCACAGTAGATGGTAAGTCATTCCATGTAGATTTTCCTTAAAATGTATGTTTTCTTTCTTTGAATGTTGCACACTGAAGAAGCACTGGGGTTTCTTGACATCATGTGAGCTCACATGTCAATTGAAGTCACTGATGTGACAGCATCATGATGCTTTCAGAGCAGCATCCAGCCTCAGGAAGTAAGGACACAACTATTAAAAGTTAGAGTCAATCTTTTGCGTCAGTTTTAGACGTGAAAGTGGCCCAAAAACAGAATCTAGGTTTGTTGTCAAACAAAAAAATGTAAAATCCGTTGAGTAACAATTCATTCAGTGTGTTGTTTGCATATGACTGCTTTATGTGCATATGTTTATGAGTGTGATGGCATGTGCGGCCGTGTATATTTGGTCTGGGGTGAGTGTGTGATTAATTCTGAAAGAAAAACCTCCCACCCCCCTTTTCCAGATGAGAGCAGAGTTTCATGCGGCCCAGCTTGCACACAGATGGAGCAGAATAAGGATAAGTGTGGGAGCTGTTGCCAGTTGACACACAGACTGAGCAGAGAGCTGATTGTGATCCAAATAAATAAGTAGAGCAAACTAAAGCAGGGTTTAAAAGTTCGGTTCACCCAATTTGGAAAAAGCATATTTTCCCATATACCGCCTGTGGTATCCAGCCATGCAGATAGTTTTGATTTTGCTTTTCTTAGATATCCGTCTCTGAGTTCTGCTGCCACCCCAATACCACAAGGGGTAAGTGGCTTCAGTAGACTTATTTCAGTACACAATATTGGAGGTTTGATGCCGTTTATATGGATGTTTTCACCAAATGGATCTTCTTTTCTCAACAGAACTGTGTAGTGGGCCGACTACGTGTTAGCATTACATCCAAGTTACTTAGAGCTAGAGTTAGAGCTAAGCATCCATTTTGCAGACACCAGAAGGTCCTTTAACAACACTTTTTGCTATTCTGAAGAGTCTTGGAAGTCCAACTGGATGAAAATATATTCTGTCTGCTGCAAAATACAAAATAAGTTTAACCCATTTCCCAGTTTTGACCATATTAAATATTAAAAACATAAAAGAATACATCAGTAACATCATTATAGACGAATATAACTGATAATAAGACTGTTTAATCTGTTTCTTGTTCAATCTTCAGCGGACAGAATATTTTGTCATCCAGATGTTCAGAAGAGTCTTGGAAGATACTGAAAATGTTCTCCAGAACAGCTGAAAGTGTTGTTTAATGACCTCCAGGGTTTTTCCAGATGTATCTCCAGGTATTTCTTTTTCAGAAAAACAGATGCCCAGCTCCGTGACTCAGATGTAATGGCAATACATGAGAGGCACAAACTGTCTTCACATATGGCACTGACATTTACTCAAGTCTACTGTTATTTCCAGATCCTGAGGGGAAACGATGCTCCCAATGGCCCTTCGTCTGATTGGTTTGAGTGTTGTGTTTTTCATCAGAAGCAGCTCGGCCACACCTCTACCTTTTTACAGTTCTCTAGAGGGAAGTACAGATGAGGAAGAACTCAGTAACATAACTTCCTTTCTGCCCACCAGCAATGTTTCCTCTGAGTACCAAACCACACCTGTTGGCCCCACACACGTGGAAACTGACTTTCTAAGTCAAGTTGTGAACTTTCTGCAGGAGAACATGCTCCTTATCCTTGTTGCAGGCACGTTCATCCTCCTTGTGTTCCTTATTATCTGTGGGGCAATTTTCATGAGCCACAGACGCAAAGTCAATGCCTACTACCCTTCCTCCTTCCCCTCGAAAATGTATGTGGACCACAGGGACAAAACCGGAGGTGCTAAACCCTTTAATGAAGTGCCAGAAAAACCTGCTCCTGAGCAGAAAAGTGAAACAGTGGACTCTCACAAACAGCTTCAGGCAGACATTATGAGGGCAGCCAAGAGTCTGCGCACACCAAATAAATCTGTTGATGCTGCAGAGGGATGTGGCCCCAGTCAGAAAGTAGCAGACCACAGTCCCGAGGACAGCTCTAAACCAGATGGCAGCATCCTGGACCAGCAGCTACCAAGTCTCCCCGAGGAAAAGGAGTTGTGTGAGCTCTCTGAAAGTGAAGCAGCTGCATCGGCAGGCAGCCCTGAGCTGAATCCTCCAGAGGATCCAGAGGAAGATGATTCACGGGAGCCTCTGACTGGTAGGAGTCTGCGGCCCTCCTCTCTGCATATTCACAATGACTCTGCTACACTTCAGCTGATCGCAGGAGAGAAAACTGCCTTCTAACTTTTCTGAACAGTGACCTGAATGTATATTTTTTATGCTTTAAATTCATGAGTGCCATTTTGTCCAGTAAACCTTTTTAAAAAATGTCTATAAGGGAAAAGCAGGAAAAAGTTACTAAATGACAATCATGTGTTGTTTTTTTTGCAATATTTTATGTTTATATTCAGTGCAGGAAAGATACGTACAACAGCCTGTTGCTTTACACTGACTGGATATATCATCCATGCCATAGAACATTAACATCTGGTACAAAACCAATGTACTTTTATGGGGGGATTTCTGTGTCGTTCAAGGATATCTTGCTTAGTGTGCACATACGAACCACTTCAGTAAACATTGCGTGATATGTTCTTGTACTTTGTACTTCTGTGCAAAACAGTGAGTATTGACAATGTTTGACCGATCAGTATTTGAATATTTAAGATTAGTCAAGTATAGAAAACAATGAGATGATAGCAACCTTTTTTTTTTTTTTTTTAGCAAGCATTATAACAGGTGCACAGGTGTAATCGATAGCATTTATAGTTTCATTTCATTTAGGTGAACCAGTTCAGTTCAGTTCAGTTTATGAAATATTCAGGCTGCTCAAAGTAATAAACTGCACTCAAAAGACAGTATGATTCAAGATACTTTTATTGCAGACTCTCAAGGAAGCATTACTAAATACTTATAAATTAATCTTAAAATCAGTGGACCCTTTCATTGTTTGAAGCCACTTTGCATATCAAAAGGTCAGTGCTTGGGAGTGCAGATAGGATACTGAAAAGCTGTCAGCTTTATTCACCATCTCCATCACACCATTCAAAATCAACACTCCTCAATCTTAAAATATAACAATCTCAAAAATAAGGCTCAGCTTTTGTACCAACAACCCAAACAGTGCTTACATTGTGCGTTTATGTGACAGGCTAAAAGGTACAGTATACAGGGTTAAAGGACAGAAAGCCTGGTGTAACACAGCTACGTAGGGTTGACGATGGTGTACATATCGTCAACGTTATAAGGTGTGACTCATCAATACTGCAGGAAAGTGAGGTGGTCATGCTGGACCACTGCTACTTCTCTTCTTGGCAGCAGGAAGCGAGTGGCGCCCAGCTCAGAGAGCGAGTGCTCTGTTTAATTGCTGGCCCTTACTGCCTCCTGCTGGTCATCCTGTTGCTTGAGGCGATAGTCAGCCAGGGCAGCCTTGATAGCGTCCTCTGCAAGCACTAAAGGAGAAACAAACAGAGGTTAAATACATGCATGTGTGGAGCAGTCCGTAACATCATTAGAAAAAAATGTAATGAAAACTTACTAGAGCAGTGAAGTTTAACTGGTGGAAGACAGAGCTCTTTGGCAATGTCAGTGTTCTTTATCATCAAAGCTTCGTCCACCTGGAAAGAAAAGCACACAGCTCCAGTATCCACAAAAACCCTTCCAGTCAATGATAAGACACGAGCAGAGCAGAATAAGCAAGAGGCAGAGAAACATGTGTCAGGTCTGTAGTGTGTTCACTCACAGATTTTCCCTTCACCCACTCGGTGGCCAAAGAGCTGGAGGCAATAGCAGAGCCGCAGCCAAAAGTTTTGAACCTGGCATCCACGATCTTCCCCTGGTCATCCACCTCAATCTGTCAAAATGAGAAATTTAGAGCTTTACTCAAATGCCAAAGGGGGAATAGACTCCATTTTAGAAGTTGGAAAAACTGCATGTTGCCATTTCTTTTTCAAACAGTGGATTCAAATAAATATTCCTGCAACCGTTCAAGTGAACTGCACATCGTGTTTTCCCTGAAAATAAATGCTTTATACTAATACTAAACTATATTTAAGACTTTGTGCTATCTACTTAGTAAAACAAGAATGTTATTCATCAGTGCTCTGTGTGTGTGGCTCTTCCAAGTACTTTAACTTTGTTCATATATATATATATATCAGGCTTAATGGCTGTACAAAAGGTTGTAATCCATCTGTGATCAGTGACAAACATACCTGCAGCTTCATTACATCTCCACAGGCTGGAGCGCCCACCAAGCCGGTCCCAACATTCTTGGACTGTTTGTCCAACGTGCCCACATTTCTTGGGTTCTCATAATGATCCACCACCTTCAGACAGGAAAGAAAGGAAGCACTGTGTTAGGACAAAAGACAATGTGCAACAAGTGGGTTTTGGGACACTGATTAGATTACTCCACAATACTGAATTAAATGTGGCGAAGTAAGACAACAGTAGCATCCTGGGTGGATTTTTTCCTTCTCTTATGACCATAAAAACGTCTAGAAGAAATCTTGAGCACGACTGTTATACAACTACAAGTTTTCACCATGACGTAAGGGACATTGAAATAAACAGATTAGGACCGGATTTCATTGTCAGCTATACCGGCTCCAGCATCCTGCCCCCATCCTCCTCCTCCCTCCAAATTGCTGAGTCACTGTGACCGAAACAATATGAAGTGACTGAGCTTTTACCTAAAAATGACTACATTTAATTCACAAAATGTGATTTCAAATTAAATAAGGCAGATAAACAACAGGATGCTCACCAGTTATTAGCCCGTGAGCACAGTGCGTCACAGCCCAGAAAAAGCCTCAAAAAGCTTCAATAAAATCTACATTACGTTTTAAGCCATTCAAACATCCAGGGGGTGTAAATCATCTACTCACTAAACCAATTAAACATGTATCTTCAACCCTCCACAACCCTGTGTCTCCATGTTGCATCAGACATTCACATCATACAATAACACTCAAACTGAACATGTGAATAAAGCTGTTAGATAGTTGAAAAAGATGCTGCATCCTCATGCAGATACATTTCTTCCACAGGTATAACAGGACATTTACAGGTTTCTAGCACACTGAGCTCCTTTACTGGCAGCCCTTAAAGCTTATTAATCGGATGTGATTCCAGTATTAAAGCTTTGACCAGCTGAGGGACAGATTAGTGACGTTATTTTATAGTCTTAAACTTAGTAACAAGCTAGTATAAAACATAATAATGTTAACTAATGTTTCATATTAGTCCTATATACCGCTTCCTGTCATACTCCCCCTCTAGGTATAAGTAACTCATATATGAAATTCATGTAGCTTCTTGTGGTTAACCAGCTCCATATAATTAGCTGAGCCATGCAACCACATCCACCTCCTCGTTATACTCTTATTACATAAAGCTACACAGGGCTAAAGGTGGCTGATAACTGTAAACATTAGGCAAACAGCAAGCCGACTTTAATAAAACTATAACCGGTTTGGTGTTTTACCTTCTTGTGGTAGCAGCACTGGGTGATGAACTCCGGAGCAGAGAGCCTCCTGGTGATGAAACCCAGAGGATTCAGACACTTGTTTGCCACTGTACCCGCCATGTTGACAGACATAAGAATGGCGCAGTTTCAAAAGCGAAGAGCAACCTGAAGCACAGCCCCACACGTCACTGCCAGGGGGAGGAGCTAATCTCATCACATCTGCGCATGTCCAGGTGGTGGAGGGTAAACATCTTTTTAATAGTAGTCATTCAGAGGGAACATTTGACCTTAAGTGTTACCTAAAATAATAAGAACAACAGTAACTGTAGCTAACAGAAAAAAATATTTAGTATATATAATTTAATATAATATTACATATATAAATATTTAGGTGAAGAATAAGTACTTAATCATTGCAGTACATTACTTGGTCAATGCACTCACTTTTCCCCACTGTAGGCACCCCAATGATAAATAAATAAGTAGTTCAAGTTAGCTGTGTTGGTTAGTTGTCTTGTGATTATTCTTTAAAAATAATTTACTCAGCTTTTTTTCTGTTACACAACGGCATCATATGATTTTTAGGGAACTGCACTAACAACAACACCTTCAATGTCAAATGTGAGTTGAAAAATTCAATTCCTAAATAAATTAGAAGAATCTGACTCCTGTTATATGTATTTATGTCACTTGTCGCAGGCACTGGTAGGAATTCTGGTTCTACTGAAAGAAATATATTCCACTGTTCACCATATACACTGAAAATAGAGTTGCTTGTACAAATCCCTTTACCTGAATGACTGAAAACCTTAATAGACCGTACCACTGTTTCACAGCTTATTATATGATGGTAATTAAAATCTTAGTGAAAATATGTCACACTACAGTACAGTATATCAGAAGCTAACAGTACTTAACACATCTGAATATAGTTTCACAGTTACAAAGAAGTGTGAGAAAAAATGCCCTTCCATTTGTTGCACTAGAAGAATATATGATTTCAGGACTGTTGATTCAAGATAAAAGAGGTACAGTCGTAGTGTGTAAACATGTATATCTACAGCCTTCGCTTATATCCTTTCTAAGGTGAATTCCAATGGACAGATATGAATTGTTTAACTTCATGAAATAAATTTGGTTTTAAAACATTTGGTGGTTATTTTTTCTTAAAGATAATATAATTGGGAAGTTGGTAATTCTACCAAAAGTCATGTTACACAAGATGAAGAGAAGTTTTGATAATGTGTGATATATTAACAGATCTGTAATGTCCTTCTGGTAATTAAGTAATTAAAATAACCCAAAAGTTTAATGTTTGACATTTTATCTTTTTACTACAGCCTTATAGTCTATAAATAAACTAATTGATTGATGACTCCCTATGAGTGACTAACAAACACTGCAATTCTGGCAAAATGGTCTTTAGTAAGAAATGTGACCTTCTGGTTTTGTGTCTTTGTGTGAAGGGGATCTCCTTTGTCAGATTGCAACACTTTCTTATAGGCTGTTGTAAGACTTATATATATATATAATATCTATCTAACAATGTCAGAAAAACATTATTTTTTCAATTTATTTTAACCTAAGTGAACGCTCTTAAAAATACTTTCACCCACAAAGACAAAATCACACAATATATGTTTTTGGTAAATGAGAGGTAGGCAGACTGTCTCAGCTGTTCCATGACATCCATTCTGGTGTTTTGTCTCTTTCGTCAGTAACACTGCCCAGGAAACAGAAATGAGAAGTTGAAACTGGTCGCAAGGGAGTCAGAAAGAAGGCACTTTGAAGTAGTAGCCTCCACATCGACACATAACGTGAGTACTTAGGCATATTTTATGTAAAAAATAAATAAAATTGTGATCTGTTATATTTAAATATGTGTATATGTTTAAAAAGAAAGACACTTGTGCTCCATATTTCAGGAAAAGTAACCAGCAATGGAAGTGGATTACGTTGAATATGACGATTACACTCCAGACAATGGAACTGAAAACAACTCAACCACAGCTGGACTACTGAATCTCAGTACTTCTCGGACTCCTTTGACTCATGTTCTGGTGGCAGTCAATATCTTTATTTCCCTTATTGGCCTTGGAGGAAATTCATTAGTGATCTGGATCTGTGGATGGAAAATGAAAAGAACGGTCATCACCACCTGGTACATCAGTTTGGCCATTTCAGACCTTTTGTTCTGTGTCTTTTTGCCCCTGGAAGTATTCTACATGATAACCTCGCACTGGCCTTTCGGACTGGTGTTATGCAAGCTCACCTCCTCCGCCCTGTTTCTCAACATGTACAGCAGTGTGTTTCTGTTGGTTTTGATCAGCACTGATCGTTGTATAATGATTTCCTTTCCCGTGTGGTCACATAACCACCGGACAGTGCGGAAAGCCTTTGGGGTCGTTGTTCTCATGTGGTTTCTTTCTGCAATCCTAACGCTGCCCTCGCTGATCTTCAGAGAAATCACAGTCCATGGCTCAGTCACTCAGTGCTACACGGATTACTCGACCCATTCCAGACACAAGGTTGTGGTACTGACTCGCTTCATCTTCGGGTTCCTGATTCCTTTCCTAATGATTGTCTTCTGCTGCTCTGTGATTGTTGTGAAAATGAGAAATTTGACCATCAAATCAAAAAAGCCTTACAAAGTCATGGTGGCGCTCATCTTGTCATTTTTCTTCTGCTGGGTCCCCTATCATAGCTTTGTTCTTTTAGAGTTAGACTTTAGTAACCACAGCCTGGAAGTGCTTAAAACTGGCCTGAAAGTGGGGGCCACCCTGGCTGCGGCAAACAGCTTCTTATCTCCAGTTCTCTATGTGTTTATTGGAAATGACTTCAAACAAACCCTGAAGCGCTCTGTGACATCAAGGATAGAGGAGGCAATGGCGGAAGATTTTCGTACAGGTGGTCTCAACCACTCAAGGTCTAAGTCAATGGAAGTGATCTAAAATCAAAAGGAAACCTTTATCATCAATGAGTATTTCATAGTACAGAACATGATTGTAGAGCTGGGTGACATTGACAAAATGATACGTCATGGCACATTTAACTTCGGCTGTGTATAGGCTGCATAAACATGTATCAATGATTTATTTATCATGATGATAAAACCGAACCAGCTTTTGATTGGCTAATAATATTCATTCCAGTGTCTTTCAACTTTTTAAAAAATCTGTATTGTCTCTATTTTTTTTTATCTTATCTTTATTTATATTTTTCTACACTTGATTGTGATTCTTATGTGCCAATATATCAAATTCCTCATATTTGAAAACTTACTTTGCAATAAACTTGACTCTGATTCTGATATACTCAGATATTTTGTAGTTTTAGATTGTTTTCATGTGTGTGTGAATGAATTGCTTGTGTGCTGTGATGGACGAATAAAGTATTTTGAATTGAATAAAATTTACAGTTTACAATATATTATAATTTGGTTTAGCTGTGAACTAAAACCTAAAATTATGAAGTGAAACAGTCATGAAAATATGTGCCTTCTATTCCTAAAAATAAATACAATTTAAACCTGTTTTTAGGAATATTTCTATTAATAAAACATCAAAAGACAATGTGAGAGGATCAGTTCCCCTCAGATTTGTGGTCTTTTAGCTCATATGTTGTCCCACTATGTTAGCTCTCTGGTGAACACTGTGGAGCACTGTTAACCATTGACGTGCCAGTTGGTCGAGGCTAAAACAGAGCTAAAAAGTGAGTTAATACTGGATTTATAGTTGCCTGGTGGAGAGTCCAAATGAATCAGATCCTTATTAATAGAAATGTATATACATAGGTATATACAGTATATAAGCGTATATATGTATAAACGCCTATAGATATATACTTTATTGATCCCCCTTTTCACTCTTTTTTATTCTCACAGACACACACACACACACACACACAGGCTGAAATACACACTTCACACTTGTGGACATGCAACAGGG